>NC_057730.1:24791530-24859971 GCF_004010195.1 Chiloscyllium plagiosum
CTCCCTCGTCAGGTCCACACCCCCCACCAACCCAACCTCCACTCCCGGCATCTTCCCCTGCAACCGCAAGAAATGAAAAACTTGCGCCCACACCTCCCCCCTAATTCCCTCCAAGTCCCCAAGGGATCCTTCCATATCCGCCATAAATTCACCTGCATCTCCACACACATCATTTATTGCATCCGCTGCACCCTATGTGGCCTCGTCTATATTGGGGAGTCAGGCTGCCTATTGCGGAACGTTTCAGAGAACACCTCTGGGACACCCAGACCAATCGACCCAACCACCCCGTGGCTCAACACTTCAACTCCCCCTCCCACTCCAACACATTTCCAACGCCCCTCCCCCAAGTCCCTCCTCCCTACCTTTTATCTTAGCCTGCTGGACACACTTTCCTCATTCCTGAAGAAGGGCTCATGCCCGAAACGTCGATTCTCCTGTTCCTTGGATGCTGCCTGACCTGCTGTGCTTTTCCAACAACACATTTTCAGCTCTGATCTCCAGCATCTGCAGTCCTCACTTTCTCCTCCAATTGTCTAGAAGCCAGTTGAGAGTCAAGCACATTGTTGTGAGTCTACAGTGACATGTCGGCCAGATTAGATATGGACAGTCGATTTCTTCCCTAAAGAACATTAATAAAACAAATGGGTTTTTCCTCAACAATGGCTTCATGATCATCATTAGTCTCTTAACTGTAGACTTTTTAAAATTTGAATTCAAACTTCATCATCTACTACAGTGAGATTTGAACCCACTAGTCTCCACATCAATAGTCTCACAATAATACCACTAGGCCATCATCTCCCCTATATGAGGCATTTGGCCCTGATGTAGATAAGGACACAAACTTCAGGAAGGATGAATAACCTGACCACAGCACTGTGGCCCTGTATATTATTCAAGTGGGAGGAGAAAAAAGAAATGCACGAGTAATTGGGAGTAGCATGATTTGGGGAGTCAGCAAAGACAGAGTGTACCAAAGGCTGCGTTGTCAATCCAGTGCCAAGGTTTGGGACATTATTTCTGGCCTGGAGAGGAACTTGGAATAGAAGGTGAATGATCCAGTTGTTTTGATCCATGTAGATACCAATGAAATCTACAGGATAAAGAAAGAGATTTTGCTCAATGATCATGAGTAACTCATGGCTAAATTCAAAAACTGAACCACAAAGGTAATAGCGTACAGAAAAGTACCTGAGCCATATGCAAATTGGTGTAGATGAATAAGACTAAAGAGGAAAGTGTGTGACTCATCATTAAAATGTCATCAATTGCGCTATCAAGCAGCACCTGCTCAGCATTAACCTGCTCAGTGATGCCCATTTTTGGTTCCACGAGGGCCACTCAGCTCATGAACTCATTACAGCTTTGGATCAAACATTAACAAAACAGCTGAATTCCAGACATGAAGTGAGAGTGACAGCCCTTGATATCCAGACTGCATTTGACTGAATGTGGCATCAAGAAACCTTAGCAAAACTGGAATCGATGCATATCGGGGCAAATATTCCACTGATTGGAGCCATATCTGGTACATAGGAAGATGGTTATGGTTGTTGGAAGTCAGTCATCTCAGCTTCAGGACATCTCAGCAGGATTTCCTCAGGCTGATATCCAAAACCAAACCATCTTCAGCTGCTTCATCAATGACCTTCCCTCCATCATAAGATCAGAAGTGGGGATTTTAGCCAATGATTGCACAATGTTCAGCACCATTTGAGACTCCTCAGATAATGAAGCAATCCATGTTCATATGCAACAAGATCTGGACAACATCCAGGCTTGGGCTGACAAATGGCAACTGGCACTTGCGCCACACAAATGCCAGGCTATGACCATCACCAAAAGAGACAGGCTAACCATTGGCCCTTGACATTTAATGGCGTTACAATCACTGAACACCCTATTATCAACATTCTGGGGGTTACATTGACTAGAAACTCTACTGGACTCACCACATAAGCACAGTGGCAACAAAAGCAGGTCAGAGGCTAGGGGTACTGCAGCTAATAATCCCCCAAAGCCTGTCCATCATCTACAAGGCACAAGTCAAGAGTGTGATAGAATACTCCCTATTTGCCTGGATGGGTGCAGCTCCAACAAAACTTAAGAAGCTAGACACCATCCAGGACAAAGCAGCCTGCTTAATTAGCACTACATCCACAAGCATACACTCCCTTCACCACTAACACTCTGTAGCAGCAAGATACACTGCTGAAATTTACCCAAGGTCCTCAGATAGCACTTTCCAAACCCATGAACATTTTCATCTAGAAGAATAAATGCAACAGATACATGGGAACACCACCACCTGCAAAATCCCCTCCCAGGTACTCACTATCCTGACTTGAAATGTATCGCTGTTCCTTCACTGTCACTGGGCTAAATTCCTGGAATTCCCTCTCTAATAGCATTGTGGGTCAACTCACAGCAGGTGAACTGTAGTTCAAGAAGGCAGCTCATCACCACCTTCTCAAGAGCAACTAGGGATAGGCAATAAATGCTGGCCATCCAGCGATGCCCACATCCCATTAAATGAATTGAAAAAATGATTGGTGTTGGAGAAATGCATTCCAATTCATGGGGCAATAGCACAAGGTTTGGGGAAAGAAAGAGCCACTCCATTGGGATGGGCTTCATTTGAACCATGCTTGTACCATTATCCTGGTAGGACTGTACACAGGTCTTTAAGCTAATTAGTAGGTGGAAGGGTTCAATTGAAAGAAGAAATGAGAGAGCATAGGTGCATAAAGAGTTAAATGATAATCAAAGTATGACCGGAAGAGGCATGAAATATATGCAGAAGAGTGCAGCAGAAATTAGAACCAGAGAAAGTAATAATAAATCAAAGCTTAAGGCTGTTTATCTGAATGTACACAACATTTCTAACAACATAAATAAGTTAATAGCACAAATAGAAATAAATGAATATGACTTGATAGCTATTATGGTGACAGGGTGACCCAGACTGGGAAGTGAATATTTAAGGGCATTCAACATTCCAGAAGAATGGGCAAAATGGAAAGAGAGGTGGGGTAGCTTTGCTAATAAAAGATTGTATCAGTTCAGTGATAAGTAGTGATGTAGGTATAATAGATCAGGATGTGGAATCATTATGATTGGAAATATGCAAGAGAAAGAAATTACAGGTACGCGTATATATAGGCTGCTAAAGAGTTGCCTAATTCTAAGACAAAGTATAAATTAGCAAATAATGGCGCCGTGTAGGAAGTGAACAACAATTGTCATAGGTCATTTTAGTCTGCATATTTAGTGGACAAATCAGATTGATATCAGGGTTGCTTCCTTCTGTTGCAGGTAAAATGGTGAGAGTTTCCGTCGACTGATTCCTCTTTTATCACATGCAATCTTTCCAACCCCAAGGTCACCAGAACCTCTGCTCTCCTGACAGCTTTCGAAAAAAAACTAGACCAATCGCACAGTCTTCACTTCACTGACTTCTTTTGGCTGATTTAAAATTACAAAAATAAACTCTGTTCATAAAACGTTTGCTAAGAATTTGAAGCTGCAGGATAATATTTGGACTCACTAAAAGGAATTTTCCCTCTTTGATCCATGTTTACATTCTCAGTTCCACATGAACTGTTGAGGCCAGACACAGTGTCGGAGATTCCTTAAAGCTCCTTTTATAATCGACAGGAAAGCACCAACTATCGAACGGATATAAAACCTTCTTTTGACACGATTTCTTGATCGGACCTTCCGTCTCGCAGTAACAGTGAATCGGTGAGAAGCTGCTTCAGCCCCACCGCGGGTCGGCGCTCCAACACTGCACTGCTTTTAGCGAAATTGACCCAACTGTCGAGCAATAACATGCGAAGCATGAAAAATCATCGGAAACACGAGTCCCAACCAGACTGAAGCAGAGCTCAGCAACCCCTCTTCCCCTCCTGACAGTACCAATTGCAACATAAAACCCATTTCCAACTTCATTGACACCCCCGTTCCCATAAAGTCTATTCACAGAGACGGCGCCCAAACCTCACAGAAAAGCTTCATATTTACCCACTAACTTGATGAATCTGTTAACGGAACCTTCACATGAGCACCTGTAACAGGACATGACTCGCATTTTTATTTAGACCAGCTTCAATGTAACAAAACGAGTCAAGGTGCTTCAGGGGATCGTGAAATTAAATTTAAAAAGTGAGCTACCTCGGGAGGGGAATTCAAGAACTGTAGAGCTGAAGGCAGCGTTGCCAATGATGAGGCGGTTAAAACCAATAGGGTGGAATTAGATCAGAGCATAAACCTCTCACTGTTGTAGGCCTGAATGAGATTATAGTGTGAACAGAAGCCAGCTCACGGAGGGATTTGAAACAAGGATGAGAATTTTAACATTGATTTGTTACTTAATTTCAATCAGAGCATAGAATTCTAGAGATGACAATGCATGGCCGAGGATTTCATCAACTCAAAGAACCGAGACAGGGGCGTGACGTTGGGAAGTATCACCAGGGTCAGGAACAAAATGAGACCAACGTTATAAACAGCCTGATTCAGCCTCTGAAGAACAGGGATGGAATCGATGGCGAGAACTTTGACTGAAGACTGGTCAAAGTAGTGTTGGTATTTAACTGGAGCAACTTCCTGGATGTTGGAGAAGCAGTCAGTCACTGGATACCACGGCTGTCAACAACTCAAACAGTGGGTGGGGAAGGGGGATATAGGAAAATGGACATGGGAATGATACCAGCTGGATACTGGGTGGTCAACAACAGAGGCAGGAGAGCTGGCAGTGAATTGAATTGGTGCCATCAGTGTAAATGTGGAAATTGAAATTGTGTTTTGGATGATGTCACTAAGAACAAAAGAATAAGAAGAGTACTGAAACAGGTCCTTAGGCCCACCAAGTCTGTGCTGACACATGGCACTTTCCTAAACTAAAAACCTTTTACTTCTATGTGGTCCATATTCCTCTTTTCCATACCTATTCATGTGTCTGTCAAGATGATTTTTAAACATAGCTGTTGTATCTACTTCTAGCCCCCATCTCTGGCAGTGCATTCCAGGCACTGACCATTCTCTGTGTAAAAAATAACTTGCCTCTCACATCTGCTTTAAACTTTCTCCCTTTACCTTCAACCTATGTCCCCTAATAATTGACATTGTTACCTTAGGAAAAAGACTGACTATCCATGCCCTTCATTGTTCTATAAACTTGTATCAGGTTGCCCTTCAGCCTCTGATGTTCAAGTGAAAACAAACTAAATTTGTCCTATCTCTTCTCATAGCAGGGCAACATCCTGGTAAAGCTTTTCTGTACCCGCTCCAAAGCCTCCACAACCTTCTGGTAGTGTGGCGAGCAGAACTACACACAATATTCCAATGTAGATAACTAAAATTCTATACAGCTGCAACATGACTTGCCAACTTTTATACTCAATGCCCTGACTTATGAAGACCATATGCCTTCTTGACCATCTTATCCATTTGTGTTGCCACTTTCTGGGAAGAGTCTTCCACTAAAATTAGGTGCCAGAGGCTGATTCCACCCCCACACCCACCTCATCATCACTATTCTAGCCCCTATAACAAAACGTTATGCAGACTTGATGGATGAGCCGCATGTAGATGAGAAATAGGCAGGGGTCAAGGACAGGTCCTGGAGGACACAGAGGTAAATAATCATGCAGGAGTGTAAGAGAAACAATTCAAGTGATCATCTAGTCAGAACTAAAAAATAAAGAATGGAACCAGTCAAGCATAACCCCACCACATGATTAGACAAGAGTGGAGAGGTGTTGGAATATAATTGTAGAATCATGGAATCCCTGTAGTGTGGAAAAAGGCCATTTGGCCATCAAGTCTGCACAAACCCTCAGAAGAGCATCCCACCCAGCCCCAGCCCCCATTCTATTCCATAACCCCACATTTACCATGGCCACTCTACCTAGCTTGCACATCTCTCGACACTCCAGGGCAATTTTACAGTGGCCAATCCACCAGAGCTGCACATCGTTGGAAGTAATGATGTGTTACCAGTGGCAATGGCTACACACAGTTTTTGCATGAATTCTTGTTCAAATTCAGTGGTGTTTTTTTGTCCATGATTTTCCTGGAAAGCATGTCTAAAATATGGATTTGATCCTGACAATTGGTGAGAAACTACTGCATAGACAAGAGGGGATTTTTAGCTACAAAGTTATGGGGAATTATAATAACCTATGAAAAATTGATAGTGTCAATTTACTTACTGCACTTACATATCTACAACAAGGCATAAATACTGAGATGTCATACAAGGTGATAACTCTGATATTAAAAATATCATACCCCATAGCAACCAGACATCTATAGCGTATGATATGCATCCATCAAGAATGACAAGCAACTCACACAGAGTGAAGCTGAGTCACGATAATTATATAAGGACTAGAACTAGTCAAATTATATTTTCCCAAAGTGGTATCCTAGTGTATAAGCATAATATGTCCATTTACATCCTTGCAATTATTTAGCAGAGCAGGTTTTCTATTATTCAAAGAGCAAAAAGGAGATGTATTATTGCGCAGATCTCAGAAGGGCACAATATCTTTAAAACATTAACTTTATGACATCATGTGATGTGATGCTCTAGTATTGTACAGTTCATTAGTTCGCAAATGATCTGTTAGCAAATGGCCAGCTCAACTATGTAAGTAATGTAATATTAGTAAAAGAAAGTATATAATCTGAACTTTGTAAGTGTGAGGTATCATATTCATTTACACAATTGTTAATAAACATCCAGTTCTCTAACTCACTATGAATCTTCGTGGTATATGTTGCATGGGGTTAACATATAGAAAATCATGGAGCACTTCAGACTGGCAGCAAGTAGTCACATTGTGCTGGCAGCAAGTGATGACATCAATGGCAATCATTTGGAGCATCTATGGAAAGATTCGAGCAACATTTACTCAAATGGGCATGAGGTATCTGCTGTCTTTGTCCAAGATTGGGTGGACAGTATTTTTGTTCCATGTTAATCCATCTATAATACTTGAAGCTAATTTACAATTTAAACATTAAGCATTTTGTTTTGAATAATATTTGGTGAGTAGTTTACTGTGAAACTGAATTGAGATTTGCATATATTTTGTAAAAGATGGACAAACTGTTTAAAAAGAGATGTAATCTATTCAGACTTTTCAAAAGGACTTCAATAAGGTATTGCATAGTGTGCACATAACTAAGATCAAAGCATGTGAAGTCAGGAGGCAGGAATTAGAATACACAACCAACCGACGACCAACCAGGGAAGAGAAATAATGGTTAAAGACAGTTACTCAAGAAGGTAAAGGGTGGGAAATGGCCTTCCATGTGGACCAGTGTTGGGTCAACTGGTACTCACCATTTACATAAATAAATTGAACTTGGGAATTGGAAGTAATTTCAAAATTTGTGAACCATATCAGGTTAGATGTTGTATTAACATGTAGGAAGACTGAGATAAAATAAATGAAAATATTAATAAATGTAGAAGTGTGACATGATGCATTTTAGAAGGAAGATAAAGGAAACCACATACTTACTGCCTTTATAGTAAGAGTATGTATGAGGTATAGCAGCACAAGTATCTGAGGGTATATATTCCACAACCACAAATAGTTACATGAGTGAATAAGATTTTTTTTAAGTTCTTTTGAACAAAAGGATTAATTTCCTGAGGAATTGAATTGAGAAAATGAAAATTTATGTTCAATTTATATATTACTTTGGTTAAACCACAATCTGAGTATTCTGAACAGCTGTGGTCTCTATACTATAAAGAAAATGACACCGTAGAAGGTGCATAAAATACTTACAAGGATGGTACCAAAACTGAAAGGAGATACTTTGAACAAACCGGAACTCTTTTGTTTATAAACCTGATCGTTTATAACTAAATTTGATATGGTAGATACAGAAAAATTCCACCTGCAGATGGGATTAGAATCAGATTCATGAATATAAGGTGATTATTAATAAATCCAATTGGGAATTTATGAGAAACTTTTTTTTAACCAAGAATGTTTAGAATGTAGTACACAGTACCACATGGAATGGTTGAAGCTAGTAGCACAGACCCATTTAAAGTGAACCTAGGCAAGCATACGACAGAGAAAAAAACAGAAAAATATGGTGACCAGTTTAGGTTAAGGTGATTAGGAGAAAACTGTATTGAGTTTAAGTACTGGCATAGACCTAGTTGGGCCCAGTAATGGCCCAGTCTGTATGAGAGATTTAATGTAATTCAATAATAATAAGAATGTATGTATGATATATGATCATAACCACCCCATAATGTACAGATATGTGTGTTATAAAATGCAGTCATGATATAGGTTGCACTCTGGACAGTACTACATTGACAATATGTGATGCACAGACCACAGCAGCAGAAAACATGAAGTTAATGCATGATATGCTGGCACATCATATAATGTATAAGATACAGAGTGGAGTATGAAAATATATAGCATTTTAATACAAATTACAGTGGAACAAATTGTGATAGACAGAATTGGGAATGGAAATAATGATTCCTGAAGAAGGGCATGTGCCCGAAACGTCGAATCTTCTGTTCCCTAGATGCTGCCTGACCTGCTGTGCTGTTCCAGCAATAAAGTTTCAGCTTTGATCTCCAGCGTTGGCAGACCTCACTTTCTCCCCAATGGAAATAATGTGCACTTCTATAGAACTCCCCAGAATTTTGTGATGACCCAACATGGTTCACAGCTAATGAAATATAACTAAAGTGCAGTCAGGCACTTATAAGAGCCAAGCTGCACAAGGCAAACAATAATCTGTGTTATAAACAGAAAATGCTGAAAACACTCAGGATATCAGCCAGCATCTTGAAGAGCAGTGAAACTCTAGATGACTTGCTGTCTATTTGCAGTAGTTGTTTTTTTAATTTGAAATTTACAGCATCAGCAGTGTTTTGCATTTGACCAGATGTGATGTTGGTTGAGGATTAATTACTGGCCAACAGACCAGAGAGAACTCCTTGATCTCCTTTGAAATAGAGTATTATATCCACAGGGACATTGGTTAAAACCAACTGAAAGCTGACATCTTTGTCTCTCCAGCACACCCTCATTGCTGATCCTCTGACAATGTAGCTCTGTCTCAGTACTGATCTTCTGACAGTGTGGCACTCCCTCAAAACTGCTCCTCTGACAGGGTAGCACTCACTTAGTCCTAACCCCTGGTCGATGTAACCCCCCCCCCCCCCCCCTCAATACTGCGCTGGAGTTTCACCTTGGATAATGGGCTGAGATCGTGGTGTGGGATTTGACTCTTTCAGTTTGTTGGGAGGGCATTCCTCACTGTAGCACCGACGAGCATTTCCATCGCTCGGTGTCTGTATAATGTAACTGTGTGTCATACAATAGATGGAATGGATGTGATCTAGGGGCTATGTGTGAGGTACACTGGGAGGTGTGATCTGATATTGTTACGGGTAAGATCCATTTCTATCAATCTGTTCATTAGCTCGACTTTTTTTTTAGCTATTCACCATCTTCAGGCGACGGAGGGACCGGGATCCCGTGCCCCCGGCAGGTGTGTGTGCTCAGTCCCCGGGACTAAGCCACTGGCCGTGCCGGTTCCCTACAATTTCGGGTGTTGAGCTCGGGCTCTCGCTTCCTCCGCCCAGCTCGGTTTCAGGCTGCTGCGCTGGTTTGATGTTTTTTAAACCTGGTTCTCATTTGCTGGTTTGGCATCATCAGGCTTTCATATTATGGGTTATTTGAGTTCCTCCCCTCTTTAATTCCTTTAAAGCTGTGAAACATTAAGCACTTTGTGCTAGTCTCCGCCGCCCGTTTGGTTTCGCTCTCTCGCCTCTGCCAGTCCCGCTCTCATTGGTTCCGCTGTCGCTGAGGAGGAACGGGGCAGAGGGAACCGGTTCGGCGGCCAGTGTCTCCCCGGCCAGAGCAGCGCCCAATGCCGCGGGAGGAGTGAGGACACAACGGCTTCCCCTCTCAGTCCGGACTGCAGTAAGTTGCTTCATCCTGACTGTCTCCCGGTTAGGATGGTCCCAGCTCCCCGCTGCTCTCAGGACCTGCTCTCTCTCTTTCTCTCTCTCTCTCTGTAATAACATCTCCCGGACCTGCTACCTGTCCTCTCTTTCCCCCACCCCCGCCTCTTGCTTCCTCTCTCTAACTTATTCTCGCGTTTGATCCCTTACCATTTACTCTCCCCTCAGCATCTGCTCTTTGTTTTCATCCCTCCCTCCATGCATTCACAGTTATCCTGCTCTCTTTTTGTCTGATACTCACTGAGACAGTCTGAGTGCCTGTCCCTCAGTCCTGCCTGCTCCCCTGTCATAACTCGCTCCCACAGACGCACACACACACCCTCACTATCTGGCTGCTGTCTGCCTGGTTCTGTCGTGCTGTCCGCGGGCTCCTTTATTAGGCAGGAGTTGGCGGTGTTCGCTCCTCTGTCCGCCGTACAGCCAGCCTGAGGACGGCACCGTGTACCGACTGAAGGCGAGATCGCCTCTTCCCAGGGAACGGCCAGCAGCAGGTGCGGCTCCCGGAGGCCGGGAGGCAGAGTCCAGAGGAGCGGCGTGAACGCCACCCTCCCCCAGTGAAGGTCCCGGGAAATGGGGTCAACAACCCCCAGTGAGAGTCGCGGGGAATGGGGTAAACAGCCCCCAGTGAGGGTCCCGGGGGATGGGGTAAACAGCTCCCAGTGAGGGTCCCGGGGGGATTGGGGTAGACAGCCCCCAGTGAGGGTCCTGGGGGATGGGGTTAATAGCCCCCAGTGAGGGTCCCAGGAATGGAGTCAACCCCAATGAAGGTTCCCTTGCTTGTGGTCACCCCCAGACCCCACCCCAGTGAGGGTCCTGGGAATGGGGTAACAACGCCCAGTGAGGGTCCAGGGGCAGGGCAAGGATTTCCCTCCTCCTTCCACCCCTCCCCAATAGTAAAGGTCCAGGTCTGATGTTACCATCCCCTTCCCCACATCCATAGTGAGGGCCCCGAGTCCCAGGTTAGCCTCACCCCACAGTGAGGGTCACTGTTGGCTTCGCGCCCTCCAGGAAACAGCCATCGGTTGGCCTCACCTATTTTCTTGCTAATTCTTTATAATATTTTATATTTATCTTTTACTTTCGAAAGCTCTCACTTAATGTGGGATTTGACCTTCTTTGCAGATGAGTCGCTCTCACGTTAATCTTGTGAAATATTACGAACATGTTCCAGTTCTGCTCTTCCCTCTGCTTGCACTGGAATGAAGTATTCAATTTAGCCAGCATTTGATATTGAAGCCGCCCATTCTAACAGGAGTCACTGGTTCCATCCAGACTGCGATTCCTGGCTGGGACCTTCATTGCAGGCGCTTTATATCCCGGCCTTTCCTGCTTCACTCCTTTCATTCAACTATTTCAATGTTTTCGTCAAGTTTTCAATCACTCACTGTACATTTTAAAAATATTTACAGTTTGCTACAAGATGCTGAAGATTCAAAGTATTGTAATGGAAAATATTGAAATAAGGCCGTTGAAACACTGGAATTATAATGAGTGACAAAGCTGGAATCCAAATTCGTTGTTCCCAGTTAGAAAAACATCAGCTGAGAGCCATTTCTGAATCCTGAAATGTTAACTACTTACAAAACTGGCTAATTATTTGCTTACTGATACTTAGTCTGGATCCTACCAAAACCACTTGGCTCTAGACATGGTCCAAACAAAAGAGCTAAATTCTACAAAAGACAGTAGAAGTCCCTGACATCCAAGGAGCACTTGACTCCGTGTGACATCAAGGAGCCTGAGCAAAATTGAAGCTCGTGGGAATCAGAGGAAAATAAATTCTGCACTGGTTGGAATCATAACCAGCTCAGAGTTAGATGGTTGTGGTTATAGGGGGCCAATCTTCTCAGTCCCAAAACATCCGTGCAAGTGTTCCACAGGGTGATGGTGGTTTAGAACCAACCATCTTCACCTGCTTCATTAATGACCCTTCCTCTCATAAAATCAGAAGGGAGGATGTTCGATGGTTGCACAATGTTCTGTGACATTCACAACTCTTCCAATATTGAAGTATCCTATGTCCATAAGCAGCAAGACCTGGACAACATCCAGGGTTGATCTGCAATTGGCGAGTAACATTTGTTCCACACTAGGCAAGTGCTAGACATCTCCAACAAGATAAAGTCTAATCAATACCCCTTGGCATTCAATGATATTGCCATCACTGAATATCTTACTAGCAACATCTTAATGTTACAGTTGACCAGAAACTTATCTGGACCAGCTATTTTAATAATGTGGCTGCAAAAACTGGTCAGACACAAAGTTTTACATTAAGTACTTTTCCAAAGCCTACCTACCATCTCCAAAGCAGAAATCAGTGATGGAATGCTCTTTGTTTGCCTGGATGGATGCAATTTCAAAAATACTTGAACAGCAGTGCAGTCTTAAGAAATCTACTTGATTGGTACTCCATCCTTCACCCTAAGTGTTTAGTCCCTCTACCATCCAGTGAACAATGGCAGCAGAGTTGATAAATTTAATAGACTCTTTACAAGTACTTGACAAGATTGCTTTGATAGTATCTTGAAAAATGATCTTTCCTACCTAAAAGGAGACTTTCAGCAGATTAATGGGAACACCATCACCTAAAAATTTCCTTCCAAGCCCAGCAGCATCAGCTGTAATATCGTTACATTTTCCAGCTAGTCCCTCTCAAATTGCAGAGTAAATTCTATCATATTAAGTTCACTGCTTCCTAAGGGTTTCTTCACCTTAAGCTCCCTTATCAAGTCTGCCTCATTGCACATCACTAAATCCAGAATTGCCTGTTCCCTAGCGGGCTCCACCTCCAAGAAGTCATCTTGTAGACATTCCACAAATTTCTTTTCTTGTAATCCACTACCAATCTTTGCCTCATTTGCACATCGCTCTCAAACTATACAGTGAATCTGAAATGGGGCAGAGATTGCTGGGGGGTCTTGGCGGGTCAGGCGGTGCCTGTGGAGGGAGGTCGGAGTTGGCATTTCAGGATCAGTGACCAATGGATCCTGCCGGGCCTGCTGGGGTTCTCCAGCAATCTCTGCTTTTGCTGATTTTCAATCTATGCCCTGTCATCCCTTTCTCTCTTGTGAGCAGAAACAGCTTCTCCCTGTTTATTCTATCTACCCCACTATTGCTTTTGAAAACCTTGATCGGATCTACTCTGACCCTTTTCAACGTCTTCAATCCTCATAACTTTGTTTGGTGACACACGCCAGGATCTTGCCATTGGACGTGTGGGTCCTGTTCTGGTTTACCTTTCTGGAGTACAGCGCATCGCATTTGGCTGGGTTGGGTTCCATTTGCCATTCCTTGGCTCATTGACCCATCTGATCAGGGTCATTTTGTGCTTTGTGGGAACTAGCCATTTGGATATAAAATTGGCTCAAAGGTAGGAAACAGATGGTGGCGGGGGAAGATTGTCCTTCAGACTGGAAGCATGTGACCAGCAATGTGCTGCAATGATTGGTGTTGGATTCACTGTTTTTTGACATTTATATAAATGATTTGGATGTGAATATAGGTGGTATAGTTAGTAAATTTGCAGATGACACCAAAATTGGTGGTGGACAGTGAAGAAGTTTACCCGGAGTGCAGCGGGATCTTGATCGGATGTACCGAGGAGTGGTGGGTGGTGTTTGGTCTGGATAGATGTGTGGATTTTGATGGGTGTGGGGCAGGGTGAGACTTGTGCACTTGCTGGTGGGGTCCTGGGGAGAGTTGCCAAACAAAGAGACCTTGGAGTGCAGGTTCATAATTCCTTGGAAGTGCAGTTGCAGATAGACAGGATAGTGAAGAAGGTGTTTGGTACACTTATTGGTCAGTGCATTAAATACAGGAGATGAGAAGTCATGTTGTGGCTTTGCAGGACATTGGTTAGGCCATGTTTGGAATACTGCATTCAGTTCTGGTCTCCCTGACACGGGAAGATGTTGTTAAACTTCAAAGAGTTCAGAGACTTTTTAAAAAAATTCATTTACAGGATGAGGGCATTGCTGACCAAACCAGCATTTATTCCCCAGAGTGAAGCTAAGAGTCAACCACATTGCTGTGGCTCTGGAGGTACATGTAGACCAGATCAAGTTAGGACAGTAGATTCCTTCCCTAAGGAACATTAGTGAACCAGATGGGTTTTTCCAAACAATTAACAATGGATTCACAGCCATCATTGCACTCTTACTTCCAGATTTTACTGAGTTCAAATTACACCATCTGCCATGGTGGGAGTTGAACCCAGGTCCCCAGAACATTGCCTGGGTCTCTGGATTAACAGTCTAGTGATAATACCACTGGGCCATTGCTTCTCCACTTACAGGGATATTGCCCAAACTGAAGGGTTTGAACTACAGGGAGATGCTGAATAAAGTGAGGCTTTTTTCTGTGGAGCGTCGGAGGCTGAGGGGTGATGTTATAGAGGTTTATAAAGTCATGAGGGGCATGGATAGGGTGAATAGTCAAGGTTTTTTCCCCAGGGTAGAGGAGTCCAAAACTAGAGGGCGTAGGTTTAAGTTGAAAGGTTTAAAAGCGATCTAAGGTACATTTGTTTCACACAGAAACTGGTGCATGTATGGAATGAACCGCCAAAATTTAGAAGGCGTCTGGGTAAGTATATGAATAGGAAGGGTTTAGAGGGATATGTGCCAAATACTGGCAAATGGAACTCGATTTATTTAGGGTATCTGGTTGGCATGGACGAGTTGGATTGAAGAGTCTGTTTCTGTGCTGTAATCGGTGTGACTCTATTTGGTCTACAAATATATGACTATATTGTCATAGTCACTGTGCCAAATTCCAGCCACACACTCCTGAATAACAACTGGCTGTACCTCCACACCTGTAGATTAAAGCAATTCAATGAGCTGCCCATGACCACTTTCTCAAGAGCATTTAGGGATAATCAATAAATCATGATCTTACTATTGATGCTCACATTCCAAGAGTAAATAAGAAGTATCTTACCGTGAAACTATCCGACACTGCCTACAACGTGCCTGGCCTCCTGTGCCTACAATTATTGATTCGGTAAAAGAAAAAAGTTTTTAAAAGTACCTATAGATAAATAAACCTGTCTCAAGATGCTCTGAAGCATTTGAATCAGTGAAATATTTTTGAAGTATAGTCACAGTTGTACAGAAGACCATGTAACAGCCAATTTATTCACAACTAGATCCCACAAATAATGTTATAATGATCAGCTAACTGTTTTAGGATATTTTAGTTAAGGCATAAAGATTAGCCCTAGAACACTAGGGATAACCCTTCTACTCTTCTTCAGAATCATATTGTAGAATATGTTGTGGCCATTTTAAAGAGAAGACAGGACCTCTTAAATATTTCATTAGAATGATGCCACTTTACAGCTAGCAGTCTGTCAGTTCTCCCCCCTCATTACTGCCCCTTCAACAGTAAAGCGCTCGCTCTGTACTTACTCTCCAACATTGTAACACTCCCTCAGCATTAACTCATCAACTCAATCTTTATCCTCAGCATTTTCAACTCGGGATGGATAATAAATGCTGGCCCAGCCAGGACTGCCCTCTTTCCATATCTGAATAAAAACTTCATTGAGCTCTAACAGAGCTATTTAAAATTATGAAATGTTTTGAAAGAATGAATACAGAGAATGTTTTCTCTTGTAAGGAAGAATATAACTATTGGCCACCAATGTTAGTGTTCAAGAAATTCAGTAGAGCACTTAGAAGAAGCATCTTTACCCAAAAAGTGGTATGAATGTGGAACTCAGCCACACAGGGAGTAGTTGAAGTAACAGAATGGATGTATTTATGATGAAACTACACAAACTAAGAAATAAAGAAAAATAGAGACCTATCATTCCATTGATTCTATTGATTTAGATGAGAAACAATGTGAAGATGATTGAGTGGAGCATAAACATTGGCACTGACTGCTAAATTTCTACTGTAATGTTCCTTCTACAATACAATGCTCCCTCAGCACTGCACTGAAGAGTTTACTCGGTTCACACGCTCACTTGACTACGCTTTCTTTGTATGATCAGTTAAATTGGTTATTATGTGCTTTGGTTGTGTAATCGCAGTTTGATTAGCAATGGCATTCTTGAATCATAGATGAATAGTGATTACTTAGGTGTGATTGAAGAAGATATCCTATAGATTTGTGTCTACCAGAGGATGTCAAGATCATCAGAACAGGGTGGGAGAAAAAAGAAAGAAATTACAGATTATGTAACAATGGAATCGTGTTCGACCTTGTAATGGGTGGCACGGTGGCACAGCAGTTAGCACTGCTGCGTCAGAGACCCGGGTTCAATTCCTGCCTCAAGCAACTCTGTGTGGAGTTTGCACATTCTCCCTGTGTCCGCGTGGGTTTCCTTTTGGGTGCTCCGGTTTCGTCCCACAATCCAAAAATGTGCAGGTCAGGTGAATTGGCCATGGTAAATTGCCTGTAGTGTTAGGTGAAAGGGTAAATGTAGGGGAATGGGTCTGGGTGGGTTGCGGGTCGTGTGGACTTGTTGGGCCAAAGGACCTGTTTCCACAATGTAAGTAATGTAATCTAAAACATGATAAGAAATCTGAAGGTATCAAATTCTAAATGTTGTTAAATTGTTTTAAATAATTTACCCAGTAACATTTTGTCAAGAATTCAAGCAAACATTTTCACATGTATAATGAATGTAAATATCTGACTGTGTAGGGCTTCTGTTGCTGAGATGCATCGCATTCGGCTTTCAACAAAAGGGAGAGGGTTTCTTAAAGTAACACTAGACAAACTGTTTTTTCCAGGGTGGGAAGGGGAGCAGAATTTGTGTTTGCTCTTAATTATTTCCCTGCTGTGATTCTGGTTCACTTGTTCACACGATTATTTTCTCTTTAACACATATGCACACACATTTTCAAATTTGTACACAACTCACAGGCATATTACGTCTTACACGGACTTATGGAAAATGACTAATCTTAATGCAGTGAGCATGGATTTGGTCAGGGTAAAACTGAACCAAGGTATGATAGGAAAACTAACGGTTTAGATATGTTCCATTACGAAAGAAAGCTAGGGCTTCTTGAATGATTAGGAAATCAGAGGATATCATGAAACAAAAAGAAGTGGATCTATGACACATATCTAATGAGTTTTTCAAGTGAGAACCTGGTCAAGTACAATAACTGGCGAGGTAAAGTCAAGAGGAAAATACAATAGACATGAAAGAAAATGAGCAAATAATTTCAGTATTCATAAAAGGGAACCCTAGGAGCTTCCACCACCATGTAAATATCAAATGGGTAATAACAGGAAGGATGGAGGCTGTCAAAAGAGAAAAAATTATAATTTTTAGGGGTGCAGAACAATGTTAGAATATTTAATATATTGCTGATTACTAAGGAAGATAGACTGACAGGGAATCTATGGAAATGGAGATGGTAGAGGTAATGAATGGGGGAAATTCTTAGGTACAATGTACAGGCAAAGTGAATAGCTTGTATCTCTGCTACCCTGGAGTGGAGATTGTGAAAGAGCTTTCCATAACCTTCCAATCTTTCCTGGATTTGGAAAAGGTAGCAGAGGATTGAACAGTGGCAAATGTGACATGCTTGTTCAAGAGACACATTTCCAGACATTACACAAAAAAAATCTAAAGTGAGGTTGCTGGAAAAGGGTTACTGGACCAGAAACATTAACTCTGCTTTCTCTGCACAGATAATGCTGGGCCTGCTGAATTTTTCCAGCAATTTCTGTTTTTGGTCCCAGTCATTATAGTTTGGCCAATTTAACATGAGTGGTGCATAAGGCTTTAAAAATAATAAGCAGGAAAAAACAATCAACAGGCAGTCGAGGTTTGAGTTAACTGATAAGAGTCAGTGTGGATTTATAAAAGGCAGAATGTAGTTGAGCATTCTAACTGAACATTTTGATGAGATAAAAGAGAAAGTGGATGAAGGAAATGCAGTGGGTGCTATGTCAAATGTGTTGTTAAAATCCATACGTGAAGTACTAACTTAAAAAGACTGAGGCTCAGCAATAGGAGGGTGAATGTCAGTTCAGTTAAAAGACATGACTCAAGGACAGAAGTCGAAGAGCAATGATAAACGTTTGTATTTCTGATTGCAGGATGATGAACAAAGCTCAGTGTTTGGACCAAGTTTCCTATTTAAATAGATAGTTTTAATATTGAAACATGGAGTAAATTTTCAAGATATGCTAATGATGCCAACCTTAAAGGTGTGGCAGACACTGATGATCATATGCTACTAGAATAGGCAAATAAGTGGCAGATGGAATTGATAGAAAAGTGTGAGATGGTGAAATTTGTTAGAGATAAGGGGATGTAATATAGGTTCAGTGGCCTAGCTCTAAACATTGTGCAAGGACAGAGGAACCTTGAGGTCATGTACGTAAATCTTAGAAAGCAGCAGAGCACATGGAGAGTAGTCAGTAATATGTACAGAATATTGGGTTCATTAATTGAGATAGTAAGTAAAAATGTAGGGTTGATAAGATTAATCTTCATAAAACTCTGGTTGGGGCTCCACTAGAGTATTGTGGCCAATTCTAGTCAGAACTTTAGGAAGGTCCTTGAGAAGGTACAGAGAGGATTCACCAGAATTGTCCCAGATTTGGACGGAGAAGCTAGATTTGTCCTCCTTGGAGCAAAGGATACTTTGGAGAGAATAGTTAGAGGTCTGTAAGATTATTTCAGATTTGATAAGGTAGATCAAGATAAATGATTCCTACTTGCTGATAGCCCAAGGAGTAGGGAACAGACGTAAGGTTTTGTTAGAGGTGCAAGGGATAAGTAAGGAAGAACTTTGGAACGTCTTGTCTTTCAGGGTGGCAGAGGGAAGATGATTGATGCTTTCAAAAGGAAATTGGATGGACACCTGAGGGAATCAAACTTGTAGGGCAAAGAAGACAGAATGGAAGAACAGAATGGAACTGATTGCTTTATACAGAGTTGCATTGACTCAATGGACAGAATGGCCTCCTTCCATGTTGTAATAACTCTCTGAATTGATGACACCATTGTGCTTTGTTCATGCAGTTACTAGTCACTAAGTCTTCAAGTTATGCTATTAACCTTAAACTTATGCTCACTAATCCTTTTTATCTCACTGTCTATTTTATGAAACTCTAGTAGTAACAATTTGTTTGTTTACTTCTCAGTCTATTTTTCAGCCGTGATTTTCAGACAGCAGTATTGGTGGATAAATGTAGCAGACCAAATCCCAGTCAAATACAATGCCTCCTTGCCTCATGCCAAGCTATTCACTCTTTCTAGAAGAATAGTGACCAGACATTAGAACCCTAGTTGATTTCCCACTTTATACCTCGCAGCACTCCAGTCCTTAGATCCTGTATTCCATGCTCAACAATAGGAACTGACACTTTTCATGATTTCTGTTGTTCAATGCATGACTTTAAACATTTCAACTTGCCCTCAACCTCACTGATTTTACTTTGTTACTGTTTGAGAACTGTGTATAATTTCAGTTGGGTTAGTGCACTAGTTTCGAGTCTGTTTAGCTTCAGTCAGCTTTGCACATCTGGAATAACTTCATATTAAAAAAAAACTTTTCTTAAAATGCATAGCTCAGGATCTAGTGCCATAGAGGCAGGAAAGCAATCGCCTTATTTGTGTAGGAACAACAGAGAGGGAGCACTGTTCCAGGAGGAGAAACAGAGTAATATCTGTGATGCAGATTCTGTTGGAATTACTGCACCGCAGGAGGTGGAGGAATGCCTGCAACATGAGATTTGCAGGAATACCTGGGACAAAGGTTATGGAGGAATACTTGTGACCACAGAATCTGCAGTGTCAACATCTAATTTAGACAGAAAGATTGAATTATGTCAATGCAATCACAAAGTGATCTTTTTATCTCGCCTATCTGTCTCTCCCTGTCTGTGTCTCTTTCTATTTCTTGAAACTTCTATCTGCCCCGCTTTCTCTCTTTCTCCCATCCCTATTTTTAATTTTTTGATTGTGTTCTCATACTAATGATCTAGATTTGGTTGTGGAGGGCATGATTTCAAAATTTGCAGATTACACAAATTTAAAAGTAGGGTAGTAAGAACTGTTCGGAGTTTACTATAGTGATAAGAGATCAAGTGGACATGGATAGGCTGATGGAATAGGCAACAAAAACAAATTGCTGGGGAAACTCAGCAGGTCTGGCAGCATCTGGGCGGCATGGTGGCACAGTGGTTAGCACTGCTGCCTCACAGCGCCAGAGACCCGGGTTCCATTCCCGCCTTGGGCAACTGTCTGTGTGGAGTTTGCACATTCTCCCTGTGTCTGCGTGGGTTTCCTCCAGGTGCTCTGGTTTCCTCCCACAGTCCAAAGATGTGCAGGTTAGGTGAATTGGCCATGCTAAATTGCCCGTAATATTAGGTGAAGGAGTAAATGTAGGGGAATGGGTCTGGGTGGGTTGCTCTTCGGAGGGTCGGTGTGGACTTGTTGGGCTGAAGGGCCTGTTTCCACACTGTAAGTAATCTAATCTAATCTGCGGAGAAAGTAGAGTTAATGTTGAGCCCAGCGACTGTTCTGAAGGAGGATTTGAGTTATAGGGCTGAATAGGCTGGAGCTTTTTTCCCTGGAGGCTGAGGGATGACATTTTAGAGGTTATAAAATCATGAGGGGCCTGGATAAGGTGAATAGACACGATCTTTTTCCTAGCGTGGGGGAGTCAAAGACTAGAAGGCATAGGTTTAAGATGTGAGGGGAAAGACTTAAAAAGATCCTGATGGGTAACTTTTTCATGCAGATCGTAATGCTTATATTGAACGAGCTGCCAGAAGAAGTGATGGGTACAAATACAACATTTTAAAAGGCATCTGGATGGGTAAATGAATAGGAACAGTTTAAAGGGATATGGGCCAAGTGCTAGCAAATGGGACTAGGTCAGTTTGGGATCTGGTCGGCGCAGACAGGTGGGACTGAAGGGTTTGTTTCTGTGTTATATGACTATGATTCTAAGGCTCACTGGACTTAAAACATTAACCCTCCCAGGCCTGCTGAGTTTCTCAAACAAATTTTGTTTTTGTTTCAGATCTTCAGCATCTGCAGTTCTTTATTTCATTTTAGTAGTAGAAAAGGCAGGTGTATAGAAGATGAAGTTTAATTTAAGGAAATGTGCAGTGATTAACTTTAATAGGTGCAATAAGGACAGACAGGTTATAATTCTGAAGGAGTGAAATGAAGAAGACTTTGGGTTAAATGTGCACAAATTATTGAAATTTGCAGGGTTGGTTGACAAAACACATCCAGGGCTTTAGTGATGATGAAAGTTTATAAAACATTTGTTCAATTTTGGCTGAAATATTGCATCTAATTCTGAGTACCTCACTTTAGAAAGGATATTAAAGTTTTAAAGGGAATGCAGGAAAGATTTACAAGAATTTTTCCAGGGATTAGCGATTTCAATTACGGACATAGATTAAAGAAACTGGAGTTGTTCCCCTGAGAAAAGAAAAGGTTTAGTAATTTGATAAAGCAGTTAAAATCATGAGGAGTCTAAACAGTGTAAATAACAAGAAATTGTACCATTTAGTGGAAGGGTTGAGAACTAGAAAACACTGATTTATGGTGATCGACAAAAGAACTAATGCAAAGCTTTCTCATGCAGTGAATTGTTAGGATCTGGACTATATGTACTGACTGAGAGTGTAGTGTAGACAGACTAAGTCATGAGTTTTAAATAGGAATTGAATGATTAATTATCTGAAGAGAACAAAATACAGGGCTCCAGGGAGAGGGCAGGGGAGTAAGACTAAGTCAGTTACTCTTGCAAAGTAACTCCATTGACATAATGGGCTGAATGGCCTCATTCTGTGCTATAACCATTCCACAATTCTATTATTCTATGATTTTTGAACCTTTCTATGCTAAATCTAGGAACTTGGTCTTCCTGACATAATTCTCACTCTAAAAATTGATTTGGTGCCTTTTTTGTGTTGGTGTGCCTGTCACTGAAAGTGTGTCAGTGCTGAGGATTGGAATGTGTCTCTGTTACGTGTTGGCATAGGAGTCTGGTAGGCACTGCATCATAAAGTTATTGCCATGGGACATTTCTATGAGGCTGTTTTTGTGTGTCTAGCATTGTTTGTTTCTGTTGCACCTGGAGGACCATCAGTTTCCAATCATCCTAATGCATAAAGGTGGATAAATCCTCAGGACTTGATCAGGTGTACCACAGAACTCTGTGGGAAGCTAAGGAAGTGATTCCTGGGACCCTTGCTGAGATATTTGTATCATCGATAATACCAGGTGAGGCACTCTAAGACTGGAAATTGGCTTTAAGAAGGGTGGTAAGGAAAAGCCAGGGAACTATAGACCAGTGAGCCTGATATCAGTGGTGGGCAAGTTAATGGAGGGAATCCTGAGGGGCAGGATGTATAAGTATTTGGAAAGGGAAGGACTGATTAGGATAGTCAACATGGCTTTGTGTATGGGAAATCATGTCTCACAAATTTGATTGAATGTTTTGAAGAAAAACAAGGAGGATTGATGAGAACAAAGTGGTGGACATGATCTATATGGACTTCAGTAAGGCGTTCGACAAGGTTCCCCATGGGAAACTGGTTAGCAAGCTTAGATCTAATGGAATACAGGGATACATAGCCATTTAGATACAGAACTGGCTCAAAGGTAGAAGACAGAGGGTGGTGGTGGAGGGTTGTTTTTCAGACTAGAGGCTTGTGACCAATGGAGTGCCACAAGGGTCAGTGCTGGGTCCACTACTTTTCATCATTTATATAAATGATTTGGATGTGAGCATAAGAGGTATAGTCAGTAAGTTTGCAAATGACACCAAAATTGGAGGTGTAGTGGACAGCGAAGGTTACCTCAGATTACAACGGGATTCTGATCAGATGGGCCAATGGACTGAGGAGTGGATGATGGAGTTTAATTCAGATAAATGTGAGGTGCTGCATTTTGGGAAAGCAAATCTTAGCAGGATTTATACACTTAATGGCAAGGTCCGAGGGAGTGTTGCTGAACAAAGAGACCTTGGAGTGCAGCTTCATAGCTCCTTGAAAGTGGAGTCGCAGGTAGATAGGATAGTGAAGAAGGTGTTTGGTATGCTTTTGTTTATTGGTCACAGTATTGAGTACAGGAGTTGGTACTGCAGACCTCACTTTCTCCTACAGGAGTTGGAATGTCATGTTGCGGCTGTACAGGACATTGGTTCAGCCACTTTTGAAATATTGCATGTAATTCTGGTCTCCTTCCTGTTGGAATGATGTTGTGAAACTTGAAAGGGTTCAGAAAAGATTGAGAAGGATGTTGCTAGTGTTGGAGGATTTGAAGTACAGGGAGAGGTTGAATAGGCTGGGGCTGTTCTCCCTGTTGGAGGCTGAGGGGTGACCTTATAGAGGTTTATAAAATCATGAGGGTCTTGGAGAGGATAAATAGACAAGGTCTTTTCCCTGGGGTGGCAGAGTTCAGAACTAGAGGGCATAGGTTTAGAGCGAGAGGAGAAAGATATAAAAGAGACCTAAGCGGCAAATTTTTCAGGTAGAGTATGGTACGCATATGAAATGAGCTGCCAGAGGAAGTGGTGGAGGCTGGTACAATGCAACATTTAAAAGGCATCTGGATGGGAATATGAATAAGGATTTGGAAGGATATGGGCCAGGTGCTGGCAAGTGTGACTAGATTGGGTTGGGATATATGATCGGCACGGATGAGTTGGACCAAAGGGTCTGTTTCTGTGCTGTACATCTCTGTGACTCTATGACTGAATTATGTTTCAAATTTTAATATCAATGATAATGTGAGTTTTTACTTCATTGACATTGAGTTGAAACTGTCTGAAGCTCTCTCACATTTCACTGTAAAAATCGTCAGAATGGTGGGAGGGTGGACTGAAGATTTGGAGCTCCAGAGGCAACTCCGTTATCAGCACAACATAAAAGATGATTCAATAACAGGCTGCTGTTTTGAATCTGGGCTGGATATACACAACAGAAGTAGTGAGTGTGTAACAAAAATGACCCATTAACTTGAATCGCTATTTTTCTCAAAAAAGTTGATTTAAGCCTCCATCTTCATCATGTAGTTTAGTTATTTTGCTCTTTAAACCATAAGACCTAGGACCATTTGTTCCATTATGACTGATCTGATAATCCTCAACTCCCTTTTTTGTGCTTTTTCCTTATAATCATGATTTCCTTATTGATTAAAAATTTGTCTGTCTCAGCCTTCAATATACACAACAAACAGCTTACAGCCCCCTGTGGTAAAGAATTCCACAGACTTACTATCCTCAGAAGAAATTTGTCTTCATCTCTGTCCCAGCTGGGTGACCCCTTCTCCTGAGATTCTGCCCTCTGGTCCCAGACTGCCCCACAAAAGGAAACAACCGATCTGTACCTACCCTGTCAAGTCCCTAAAGAATCTTATGTTCCAACAAGGACACCTTCATTCTTCTAAAATCCCAATAAGTACAAGCCCAATTTACACAACATCTCCTCATTGACATTCCCATGACACCCAGAATCAACCTAATGAACCTTCTCTGGACTTCTTCTATTGTTATTTTCTTTCCCTAGATAAAGGGACCAAGATATTCACAGTATTCTAGATGTAATCTAACAGGTTCCCCGTAGTTTTAGCAGAATGTCCTTATTTTTATATTCCATTCTCTTTAAAATAATGGTCAATATTCTATTTGCTTTTCTCATTACCCATTGAACTTGGATGCTAGTGTTCTTGTGATATTTATACAAGGACCCCCAAATCACTCTATACTACAGCTTTCTGTGGTCTTATTTCATTTAAATAATATTCAGCTCCTCTATTCTTCTTGCCAAAGTGCAAAATCTCACTTTTGAGTGAGTGGGCGGCACGGTGGCACAGTGGTTAGCACTGCTGCCTCACAGCGCCAGAGACCTGGGTTCAATTCCCACCTCAGGCGACTGACTGTGTGGAGTTTGCACGTTCTCCCCGTGTCTGCGTGGGTTTCCTCCGGGTGCTCCGGTTTCCTCCCACAGTCCAAAGATGTGCAGGGTCAGGTGAATTGGCCATACTAAATTGCCCGTAGTGTTAGGTAAGGGGTAAATGTAGGGGTATGGGTGGGTTTCGCTTCGGCGGGTCGGTGTGGACTTGTTGGGCCGAAGGGCCTGTTTCCACACTGTAATCTAATCTAATCTCACATTTTCCAACATTATACCAATATTTTGACCACTCACTTAATATTTATACCCTTCTATATACTTTGCAATCCTCACCACTTGCCTCCCCACCTATTTTAGATTAGAAACACAAAATTAGAAACACTGCATGCATTTCTCTCATCTGAGTCAGTAACATGTATAGTAAATAATTATGACACCAGCACTGATCCCTGTAACACTCCTCTGGTTCAGATTTCCATCTGTATTTGCCTCCTTATCCCAATACTGTCTTCTAATTCTTAGCCAATTCTTTATCCATGTTAATATACTACACCATCACCTTATGCTCTTATTAAATTGTCAATAGTACCTTCTTAAAAGCCTTTTGGAAATCCAGATATAGGACATGTACTGGAACCTCCTTTTTGTGTCCTGCTCATTACATCCTCAATGACTTATAATAAATTTGTAAGGCATGATTTTCCCTTCATGAAGCCATGGTGACTCTGCTTGAATAAATTATGTATTTCTAAATGCTTTGCCATTACGCCCTTCATAATAAACTCTAAGGTTTTCCCAATCACTGCTGTTTTGCTAACTCATCTATAGTTGGCTGTTTTTATCTGTCCCCTCTTTTAATTTTAATAAGAATGTTAGAATGGCTGTTTTACAGTCCTCCAGAACTTTTAGGGAATCTAATGAATCTTAGAAGATTACTATCTGTGCACCTACCATCTCTGCAGCTACCTCCTATAATGTCCTAGGGTGGAACCCATCCAGAGGAGTTATCGGCCTTTAGCCCCATCTGTTTCCCTAATACGTTTTCTTCTAGTGACAGTTATTGTATGTATTTCTTTTAGCTTAGTATTTATGGAATGCTGTTAATGTCCTCCACCATGAAAGACTGAACTGAAGTATCCCCTCTGACATTTCCTTGTTCCCTGCTATTTCCCAGCCTCATATTCACTCTGACCTCTCTCTTTTTTATACATTTATAAAACTCTTCATATGTTCATTTACCCTCAATTATTATTTTCTCCATCTTTACTATTTTTTATCATATTGTATTAGTTTTTAAACATTTCCCAATCCTTACCATTAATCTTTGCCAGATAGTGGTTTTGTTTTTCAATTTTTTGTTATCCCTAACTTACTTTGTTGATCATAGTCAGTTTACTGCCTTCCTAGATTCCTTCTTCCTCACTGGGATATATCTTTGTTGAGAGCCAAAACTATTTTCTTAAGCATCTGCTTGTTTTTTTTCCTCTGTCACTTTGGTTAAACCTATTTCATAGTCCATTCCAACTAACTCTGCCTCATGCCATTGAATTGCCTTTATTTAGTTTACACAGTTGTTATTATTGCAAGTTTCTCACTCTCAAACTGAACACTAAATTTTATCATGTTATGAACACTAATTCAAAGGAGATTCTAAGATTATTTTTTTAACGTACCTGATCATACATCATCAGATCCAAAATAGCCTTATCAGTGGTTCAGTGGTTGGGTTGGCAATATATTGTTCTAGGAAACTGTCCAAAATAGACTATGAAATTGTCCTGTGACTACCTCTGCCACAATCTGATTTTCCCAATCTATGTGATGAATGTGTTGCCTCTTTTACACATTCTCATTGTTTTATGATTTATTCTTTGTCCTACAATATAGCCATTAATAGGGAACTTTATATATTACTCCTACCATTGTTTTCTTTCACTTGTTATTTCTTACCTCCACCCATATGGATTTTATACCCTTGGATCCAAGATCATTTCTTGTTGTTGCTCTTATTCCATTACTTGTCAACAAATCTCCATCACTACCCTTTTCATTCCTCCTGTCCTTTCAAAAAATTCACACACCTTTGAATATTTAGTTCTCAGCTTTGATCTCCTTTAACCATGTCTCCATAATGGCTATAAGGTCATACCCACTAACTTCTATTTTGTGTCAAACAGTACTTGCATTAATTAAAGAACTACTAATTTTGCCATTTTACCATTTCCCCCCTTGAAACTATTTGTTGCTATTTTTCTATTTTTTAAAATTCACACACCTTTGAATATTTAGTTCTCAGCTTTGATCTCCTTTAACCATGTCTCCATAATGGCTATAAGGTCATACCCACTAACCTCTATTTTGTGTCAAACAGTACTTGCATTAATTAAAGAACTACTAATTTTGCCATTTTACCATTTCCCCCCTTGAAACTATTTGTTGCTGTTTTTCTATTTTTTGCATACTGTGTCCCTTTCTGTCCTACTCTATGTATCATCATCCAAAATGGCTGCCCTGCAATGCCACCAAATCCTTTTATTTTGTAAGTCTATGTTTCTCCTCTCCCAACTCCTTCCACACTCTCTAATTAGTTTAAAGCTGACTCTACAGCCCTAACATTTGATTCATTAGAATACTGGCCTCAGTATGGTTCAAGTGCAGCTCCCTTCTACCCCGATACTGGTGCCAGTGCCCCATGAACACCCACAATAATCTTTGAACCATGCATTTATCTCCTTGACTTTAGTTACTCTATACCAATGTGGTTATGGTGCAGGTAGTCACCCAGAGATTATTACCTTGGAGGTTCTGAATTTTAATTTCACTCCAAACAGTTCAAATTCTTGCAACGGGTTATTTCCTTACTAGTCTTATCAAGATAATTAGTACCAACATGGACTACCACAAATAGTTCCCCCTCCTCCCACTCTAAGTTTCTGTCCAGTCATGAAGAGATGACATTTATCTGGCACCAACAAACAATAAAACCTTGAGAACTCAGAGTCATACAGCACGGAAACTGACCCTTCGGTCCAACCAGTCCATGCTGAATGTAATCCCAAACTAAACTAGTCCCTCCTGCATGCTTCTATTCCACAAATGAACAACCCTCTGTGAGAAAAAGATTTGCCTCCATTTCTGAAATCTTCCTCTCCTCTCACTTTAAAAATGTATTTATCTTCATACCACTACACATTCATATTTCCCATCTTGAATGGTTACAGGCCAAATTTGATATTAAATTAAATAAAACAAAGAACTGTGGATCTAGAAATCTGAAACTAAAATAGAAATTGTTGGAGAAGCTCTGCAGGTCTGGCAGCATCTGTAGAGAGAAAGCAGAGTTAATATTTTGAGAAGAAGAGTCACTGGGCCTGAAATGTTAACTCTGCTTTCTCTCTGCAGATGTTGGAGACCTGCTGATTTTCTCCAACATTTTCTATTTTTGATTTTGAATTACCTAGTCTGAGGGATGTGACTGTCCCATGGAGACAAGTGTCCAGTTTACTTGCCCCTGCCCTGATGTGGTGCAATGTCTGCAACTCAGACTCCCAATCTTCAACTTGGATCTGAAGTTCCTTGACTTTGCTACATTTCTACTGATGTGTTTGCCTTGGATCACCTTGCTGTTCACAGGTCCCACATGTTACCACATCATCACATTACCTATACTGTCATCACTATCATATTAATTAATTACTCTAGAATTCCTGCTCTTAATACTTTATTGCAAGCTTTTTTTTTTGCTTCTAAAAAACACCATAATTGATCTTATACTTGACAAGTTATTTTTAAGAAAAAGAAAATAAAAGATGAAAGACCTAAATACAAACTGAAGACCTTACTTTTATATTAGAGTCTAGAAATATTCACCAATCCTATTTGCCAATTTGATGTTTCCCTACACTTGCATCACATTGTGTTTGTTACCTCACTCTGCCACTGGTGGCACAGATGGTAGGCCTCTTGATCCATGGCTTTTGTCCTCGCTCACTCACTTCACACTCTGGAAGCTTTACCTTTTGTAGTAAATCTTACATATAGCACCTTGTTCACCAAATTCTCATGCTGAAACAAATCCAAAGATATACTAATATGATCTTTGTCTCCACTCACATGAACCATGTACCCTTACTAACCATGTGGTGTAACAATTCCTTTCTTATTTAGAACTGCTCTGAGTCATTTCTTAGCTACAGTAATCAACATCTCATTTCGAAAAGGGACTTCACATGCCCAAATGAAAACTCGCACTATCAGGTAGCTGTCCCTTTTACTTAGGCTATTTTTTAATGTCTGCACCTGACTTTAATTCTAAAATTAAACTTGAAAAAGATATACCTTGAATCAATTTCCAAAATATATTCACTCTGTCTTTATTTCACTCAAACAAAGTCTCCACTTAGGTTGTGTACAGTAGAAAAGTCCCTTTCTTTAAATTTTTATTCAGGAATGCTGAACTGTTTTATGCCATCACCAAATCACTTGTGTTACTTTCCACCTTTCTCCATCACCATTAAATCACTCACATGTCTAGTTAATTATCAATTTACCTGCAAAGTCTATCAGGGAAAGTGCAATAACACCAAAGGAGGGCGAAATGGGAGAGGAATTAAATCAAAATGGAGTGGGAGGGGCAAATAAGGCACTCCACCACTCCAGTACCCACATGCCTCTAAACACATTTCTCATATAGAGTGACTCTGAACCAATTAACTACAGTAATTAGTTTCTTGTCCAAATGAGGAGCTTCAGATTCTGGAGTATTACTGGCCACTATCGGGTAGCCACCTCCTTTATTCTCAAACTCTTTTTTTGCTGTCTAGATCTTGTGCTCTGTAATGTCTCACAATGTGAAAGCTGCCAAATGAATGTGAACTATATATGGGAGAGATCCTAGTGGATCTTTTTGGCTATTTAGGCAGTAGGACAAAATGGGCCTGATTGTCTGTACTCAGGTTTCTAAACAAAATGAAGGAATTTCATAAGTAGATGATAGTTCTTGGACTGTTCATTATTCATCTATTTTTATTGAAAAGATAACACCTTTTAAATTATGTTACTTAAGACATTATAACTGTTTGGATTTGACGGTGCCCTGTTTTTTTTCGCAGGTCCTATTGTGTGTTGTTCTTGGAAACGTTTCTTCCCTGAATGTTGATGATGCAGTTTGGTTTAGTGCTGCTATTTGCCTTCATTCTTGGGGCTTCCTGTGCTCTCAACGCTTTTGCCCCCCAGCAAGGCTCTTCTGATCCTTGTTATGATGAAGGAGGGCAGCCTAAGCGCTGCATTCCTGATTTTGTCAATGCTGGCTTTGCCAGGGAAGTGCAGGTGTCCAGCACATGTGGGAGGCCTCCAAACCGATATTGCTTCTACAATGAGAAGATGGGTGTGAAAACTAAGATGTGTCAAATCTGTGATGCTTCAGATCCCAAGAATGCTCACCCTGCCACTTATCTGACCGATTTAAACAATGCTCACAACCTCAGCTGTTGGCAGTCGGAAGAGTTTTCCAATCCCATGCACAATGTTACACTCACACTCTCTCTGAATAAGAAATTTGAAATTACTTATGTCAGTTTACAGTTTTGCTCTCCTCGGCCAGAGTCTATGGGGATATTGAAATCGATGGACTATGGGAAGAACTGGGTTCCCTTTCAATATTATTCCTCACAGTGCCGCAAAATGTACAATAAGCCAAACAAAGCAATTATTTCCAAGCAGAATGAGCAAGAAGCTCTGTGTACAGATGGATACACCGACCTCTACCCTTTGACAGGGGGCTTGATTGCATTTAGTACCCTGGATGGACGACCTTCTGCCCAAGACTTTGACAGCAGTCCAGTCCTGCAGGATTGGGTGACAGCCACAGATATTCGGGTTGTGTTCAGCAGAGCTCACCTCCAGCGGGAGCTGGACAGACATTACAGTGGTAGAGACGGGAAGGAGGATGAGGCGAGTATGGTGAGAGAGTCCTACCATTACGCAGTGGCTGACCTGCAGGTCGGTGGCCGCTGCAAATGTAATGGGCATGCTTCACGCTGTGTCAAAGACAAAGAGGGAAATCTGATCTGTGACTGTAAACACAACACCGCTGGCCCAGAGTGCGACAGGTGCAAACCCTTTCACTATGACCGACCATGGCAAAGAGCAACTCTTCGAGAAGCGAATGAGTGCTTGGGTAAGTCCAACCTTTTGGATATTGCTGTAACTATTGACAACTTCCTGCTTTCATAGCCAACCAATCAGTTTGTCAATGAGAGAGGTTGCCTGCACAACAGCAAGTGTGGAAGCTGTTAGAATCTATTATTACCTGAGCCCCTCGTCTTAGACACAAATTTGTAATGTGTTCAGGTCTAACCAATCTAATCGATTTTGTTTTAAAGGAGATCTCTAATAAAGTGGATAAGGCAGTGTTCTGTATGTAGCTTCTATGAAGATTAACAGGGATTTGTGTTTATACAGAATCTTTAATAAATCTCTCCACTGAAGGGGATGTTAAATCAAATGATAAAAAAAAACTTTGTCAAAGAGATAGGTAATAGCGTCTTCAATGAGGAGAGTAGGGTGAAAAGACTGAGGGGGTTAGAGAGGGGATTACAGCTTTGATTCTAGGCAACAGCAGGCACAGTAACAAATGATGGAACTATCAAAAACCTGGCAATGCTCAAGAGGCCAGTATTAGTGGACAATCCCAGGAGGATGCAAGGTTGGAGGGGATTACAGAATTTGAAAAGAGTGAGACCGTGGAAAGATTTGAAAATGTGGCAGCCAATTTGAGCAAGTTAGCATAAACAACGATGTGATATAATGACTGGAAATTCCATTATAGTGATGTTGATTAAGAGCTATATATTGTAGGATCTTTTACATCTACTGAGAGCTAATGTCACTTTCAACAATGCTGCACTCTTTGGCACTCCACTGAAGTGTCAACTTGAGGGTATCCCATTACACTCCTGACTTGTGCTTTGTAGTTGTTGGACATGCACTGAGGAAGACAGGATGTGAGTTTCTGGCTGCAGAATTCCCAGTCTTTGATTTACTCTTGTAGCTACACTATTTATTTGGTTTGTCTATTTTTTTTCTGACCAATAGTAGTCCCCAGAATTTTGATAATGTGATGTTAATTCCATTCAGCATCTAGGGGAGATCAATAACTTCTGTCTTCTTGGAATGGACATTGCCTGGCAATGGTTTGGTGTGGATTTTACTCGCCACCAATCAGCACCAAGACTGGATGTTGCCAAGGTTTGGCTGCATGGGGAATTAAATGCATCAGTTTCTGAGGAGTCATGAATGGTGTTGAACACTAAGAATGATCAATGAATATCCCATTTCTGATCTTATGTTGGATGGAAGGTAATTGATGTCTCACTGAAAATGGTTGGGACTAGAATATTGTCCCAGGTGATCCTGGGATTCTTGTGGTAATAATAGTGTCCCTATCAAGACTGTCATCATCCATAGCAAGTAGATTTTTACCTATAGTCGGTTCTCTAATATTCTGTTTCAGACCCTGTTCTGCAACTATGACCTTCAGGACTCAGCCAAATCTCTCAGGCTTACCATTCCAAGCTACCATTGGTGATGGATACTGAGACACACCCAGCCCCATGGCAGGTTACATTCTGTACCCTTGCTACCATCACAGCTTCTTCCAAGGATTTTCTGTAAGAGAACCATAGCTCCATTGTGGTGGTAGTTTGTAATAAGGAGATTTCCTTGTCCAAGTTTGACCTTAGAATTAGAATTAGCATTCCTACAGTGTGGAAATACTGGCCCAGCAAGCTCACACTGACCCTCCGAAGAGTAACCTACCTACACCCATTCCCCTATTGATCTATATTTCCCCCAATGTACACCACCCTGAACACTATGGGCAATTTAGCATGAACAATTCACCTAACCTGCACATCTTTGGACAGTGGAAGGAAACTGAAGCACCCAGAGGAAGCCCACACAGACGCAGGGAGAATGTACAAACTCCACACAGACAGTCGCCCAAGGCTGGAATCAAGCCCTGGAGCTGCAAGACAACAGTGCTAACCTCTGAGCCACCGTGTTGCCCCAATGCTATAAGACCTGATGCTATAAAACTCTATGGGGTCTGGAGTCCATATTTGGATGTCAGCTCTAAATAGTACACCACTATGTCATGTGGTCATGTCACTATGTCAGATTCTGGTTGATCTGTCTTGCTGCTGAATTTGGACTTATCCAGGGATGGTGATGGTGGAGCCTTGCTACTGAATTTAGGGAACAGTTTGATGAAAATTATTGACTGGTTTGTAGGTCAAATGTCCAATTTTACATGTATAACTCAAGGTTAGTGAGGAAGATTTTGCAGAGTTGGTTGAGGTTGGCAAACGTGGTGCCACTGTTTAAGAAGGGCGGTAAAGACAAGCCAAGGAACTATATACCGGTAAGCCTGACCTGATCATTATGTGGAGAGCTTCTGACTGCCCTGTGCGATTGACAAATTGTTTCCATGCCCCTGGACTGATATCAGACGCTGGCTTTGACCTATTGTGCCTGGACCCCTCAGCAAAGGCTCCCCCCTTGACTTGCTCAGGCCTGCAGACGGCCAGAACAAACTTCTTTCCTTTACATTTGTGCTAAACAGTTAGGAAAGACCAAAATAGATACCTCTGGTTGACAGGGCAAGATGCAACAAGGCAAGGCAGCAAGGCTCAGTGGTTAGCACTGCTGCCTCACAGCGTTAGGGATCCTGGATCGATTCCACCCTTGGGCGACTGTCTGTGTGGAGTTTGCACATTCTCCCTGTGTCTGCATGGGATTCCTCTGGCTGCTCTGGTTTCCTTCCACCATTCAAAGATGTACAGGTTAGGTAGATTGGCCATTAACAAACATGTAGAGTTAGACTCCATGTACCAACCATTAAGAAACAAACTGGAAATGATATAATCCACCTCAGTAAACTGGGACACATAAATAGCAAACGGGACAGAACACCGATGCTTCACTGATGATGTTACTTAGCATGGTGACGAAACATCTGCAAACAAATTTACCAGCTCAGCAAGCAAGTCGACACCGTCATCCACAATCTGAGCTACAAATCTTCTCTGGATTGGCCACGCTAAATTGTCCCATATTGTCCAGGACTGTGTAGGCTAGTTGGATTAACCAGGGAAAATGCAGGGTTACAGGGGTAGGAGGACCGGTCTGGATGGGATGTTCTATAGAGGGTTGGCATGGATTAGATGGGCTGAATGGTCTGATTCCACTTTGCCTTCCCATAGAATCCCTACAATGCAAAGCCGAGATGATGTAACCATCCAAGTAGGGTCCAGTGAACACCGTGACAGTGAGTGAAGTACCCAGCAATGCAGCCTGGTCCAGTCAATGAGCTGAGTATCTGTCCCCAAGTGCACAGCATCCTTGCTGTGGTATTACAATGATAGTTACCAGTGTTACTGAGGTGCAGCACTGAAGTCCAGAAGCCTCCCAGAAGTGGATTAGACATGTGCCATGAATGTTCTTCGGAGCTGGCACATATCAAATGCCAATGTCTGTGGACATGGGGTGTGTATGACTGCATGCCAATAGAGTGTGCTCTGAAATGGTGCTGCCTGCTGTCTGACATGCAGGTCTCCCCAAGGAAGTAGAATGCTGAATTTGGCAGGTACCAACTCTGGTTTCCATGTCAACATTTTCTTGATATCTTGCTTGTTAGGCAAGTTTGGTAAATGGAAATCTGAATATTAATGCGGTGAGTTGGGCAATCAAAGTGTTTTACAAACAATAATCCTCTTTACTTGGCAACTTGCCACTGCACAATGAGAAACTCACCACATGACTTGTGAAAAGCATAAAAGATGACATGAGCTGTTCCTCGTATGGTATAGAGAGAGAGAGGTTTACTTTTCATGGTATGGAGGAGGTTTACTTTGTTCTGTATAAAGGGAGGTTTACTTTGTATTTTAGCCTGTGCTGTATCTTACATTGGCATGTCTCATGGGGCCAATACAGAAAGATCTTTTAATCTGTATTTAATCCATGTGGAGAACTATTTACTAGGATAGATAAACAACAAAGCTGAATTTGTTCTATCCCGATAGCTTCTCTCAGTCCAAATGCTCATGTGCTTGCCCTCATTCTACAGTGCGACATCTTTCATAACATTATCAAGTATCTTGCCTCAGTAAGGCACTTGATATAGTGTAAAATGAGGAAGTGTTTTACCATTTGGATACGTGTGTTGGATAGTTCTAATTGGTTTTGATTTGCCTTCAGGCAGAAGAAATCTCCAGGTACAAGTGATGCTGGTAAAATGTGTTGCTTCCTAAAGGTTTATAGAGCTGGCCTGCGCAATCTGTCATTTGCTGTTGAGGAGCAGCTTGTGGATTCAAGGTTGCTGATATTCAGCTTGAAAGTGTCGGCACTGAGTGTCTGATTGACACTTGCAGTGAAATAGAAAGGGAGCACGGGAGGGGTTTAATTTAGCAACTGTCACTGAGATTTGTTTAAGATTTTCAGAGTTCACAGCTTTGTTATGCTACTTGTGGCAGATGCCATCCCATTGAAATGTTAATGAAGGTGTACTTATGGGATAAGGCTTGCTTAGTGTCTCTTTAGGTGGGTCATTAGAGGTTTAGCTTTGAGTCATCATATTTTTTACATGCGATCTCCATGAATATTTCCATTAGCTGAGAGGTCATTGTCACCTGTGCACTTCACTCACACCTTCTTAATTTCATTAATTTTAGTGTTTAGCATGCACAGTAGTTCACAGTCACAGCTTCTCTCAGTTCTCATCTGCCTTTGTCATGTTAAAACATTTACCATTCAGTCCACTGACAACCATTCTACTACTTCTATTTCTCCTCACTTGCAGTAGACTATAGGGGGAGGGGGGAATTGGTTTGGGAGGGTGGGTGGGGTTGGTGTGCAGGGGGTGGGGTGCTTGGCTATGGGAAAACCTAGGGACTGAATATTTAGCTGCCATATCATTTTCAAGGCAACTTTCTGTATGCCCTAGCTTTTTGTATTTATCTGTCTACATGTGTCTGTATTTGTGAGTGTGTAACTGCAAGTCTCTACCTTTGCATCTCTACTTTATCTTTCCGCCTGTGTATTTGCATCTGTATGTTTCTGTTTGTGTGTTTTTGTCTGCGTGCATGAGTGAAAATGTGCATACATAAGTCATTGTTTGTTTGTGTGCATGCCTGTGTGTGTGTCTGGTATTATTTTGTTTAGTCATATGCATGTTTGTATGGGCCTGTACATTTGCATCCGTATGTGTGACTGTGTGGCTGAGTATGTTTGTATCTGCATCCATTCTTTATAAATTTCATTTGTACATGCATGTATTTGAGTGTGTGTGCACCATCTCTGCCTTAGCTTATCTACTGCTGAAATTGTCAGTCATGCCTTTGTTAACTCTCGACTTGACTATTCTAACATATGCATGACTGGCCTTCTATGCCATCCACTATAACTTGAAGTCATTCAAAACTAGGTGATGGCCTAATGGTATTGTTGCTGGATTGTTAATCCAGAGACCCAGGTACTGTCTTGGGGATCGAGGTTAGAATCCTGCCTTGGCAGATGGTGGAATTTGAATTCAATAAATATTTGGAACTAAGGGTCTAATGATGACCATGGATCCATTGGTAATTGTCAGGGAAAACCCATCTTGTTCACTGATGACTTTTAGGGAAGAAAATTGCCATACTTACCTGGCCTGGCCTATGTGTGACTTCAGACCCACAGCAAAAGGTTGACCCTTAACTACCCTCTGGGCAATTAGGGTTGGGCAATAAATGCTGACCTAGCCAACAATGCCCACATCCTGTGAATGAACAAAAAAACCTCTGCCCATATTCTAACTCACATTAAGGTCTGTTCATCCATCATTTGCGAGCTTGCTAACCTACATTTCCCCCTGGCTAGGAAGGACACTTAGTTTGAAATTCTCAATTATTTTCAAATCCCACCATGGTCTTGTCCCTCCCCATCTCTGTATTCTCTGTTTCACACAATCAAATGTACTATTCATTTATGAACGGAAAAAAAAAAGCAATCAAATTTTGCTGAAATAAAGGCACTCTGACTAGAAACACTAAAAAAAAAGTCATTCCTGCAAGCCTGGAGGAACATGTTGAAGTTGTACATTATCAGGCAACTTGCATGTGGAGCTGGCTTTGTGGAAACAATCCTCTAAGACAATTGTGTTCCTTTAATTCTAGCCTCTTGAAGAACTCCATTTTAAATTGTTCCAACTTGGTGGCCCTGTCTTCAACTGCGTTGACACTACTCTCTAAGTACCCTCTTTATACCTCTGTGCCTGGCTATCTTGTATTTCTCCTTAAACTCCATTTTTTTGACCAAGCGTTTGGTCAGTTTCCTTAATATCCCATTATGTATTTGGTGTCAATTTTTGCTTTATTATGCCATTGAAGAGTATTCTTTGAAGAGAGACAGACAGACACGGTGGCACAGTGGTTAGTACTGCTGCCTTACAGCATCAGAGACCCAGGTTCAATTCCCACCTCAGGCAACTGTCTGTGTGGAGTTTGCACATTCTCCCCGTGTCTGCGTGGGTTTGCTCCAGTTTCCTCTCCCAGTCCAAAAATGTGCAGGTTAGGTGAATTGGCCATGCTAAATTGCCCGTTGTGTTAGGTGCAGGGGAATGGGTCTGGGTGGATTGCTCTTCAGAGGGTCAGTGTGGAATTGTTGGGCCGAAGGGCCTGTTTCCACACTGTAAAGTAATCAAATCTAATTGCAAATGGTCATGAAGTTTTTTTAACCTTTCTGATGAACATATTAATCAGCGTTTCTGAAGAATATTGGTAAAGAGGATGACTGCTCTAAGTGGCTGAGGAAGTTTGTAATTGGTGGAAGTACTGACTGTCACTTTCAGTTTGGATGATAAATACACTGAATGAGGTGCACACTGAATGAGATTTCATGCTGAATAAGATACACACATTGAGCTACAAGCTAAATGGGATGCACGCTCTGAATGGTATGCACATACTGATACACACAGTGAACAGGATGCACATACTGAAAAGGGCATGCACTCTGAATGGATCATGTATGCTGAATAAGATCACGTGAACTTACTAATGAAAAATGAAAGAAAGTCTGCTTCCCTTGGGAACCTGATGGCTAATTCTTCTGATTTATTAATTACTCAGTAAACTATGTAGAATACTTCATGCTGGGCCAAATGGCCTAATTCTGTTCCTATATTTTATGAATTTATGAAGGTGTGGCATCTGCAGAATCTTCTAATTATGTGAGTTTCAGTAATTTAACAACTCACAATCACGTTGTGATAATGACTCAGATATCAGTTGTTACTTGGAGATCATTGATTTTACCATGAGATCATTGATTACTACACTGTTCCTGATCATTGTGCAGTTATTATTCCCGAAGCTGAGGGCTTCTGGGGATCTTCACTAGAATGAATGAAGAGTGGAAATTTTGTATTCTGGGAGAAACTGATTATTCAGAAAAAAGAGATTGAAAAGCTAGAACTCCAGGATGTAAATGATATATTGAGCAATTTCTTTTTAAATTCATTCAGAGTCTAGGGTTAGGAATGTTCAAGATCTGAATGTAATTCTTGGCTAGGGGCAGTATGGTGGCTCAGTGGTTAGCACTGCTGCCTCATAGCGCCAAGGACTGTGGTTCAATTCCAGCCTTGGGTGACTGTGTGGAGTTTGCACATTCTCCCCGTGTCAGCATGGGTTTCCTCCAGGTGCTCCGGTTTCCTCCCACAATCCAAAAATGTGCAGGTTAGGTGAATTGGCCAAACTAAATTGCCCATAGTGTTCAGGGATGTGTAGGTTAGGTGCATTAGTCAGGGGAAAATGTAGAATGATAGGGTAGGGGAATAGTTCTGGGTGGAATACTGTTCGGAGGGTCGGTGTGGACTTGTTGGTTTGAAGGGCCTGTCTCCATATGATTCTATGACCAGGTTGTGATTAGACTCTGACTGTGCAACCAATTGTTGAGATTGGACACTGGCTAGCCATTGGTGGCTCTGATTGGTTGTTAGCTAGAAACCATTGAGAAGCTACTATGAGAGATGCAGCAAATCCACTGATTAATGAAAATGAAAGAACTGCTTTAAATCAGAAAAAAAACCCAGAAATTGCTGGAAAAGCTCAACAGATCTGGCAGCATCTGTGAAGAGAACTCAGAGTTAACATTTTGGGTCCAGTTCTGAGGAAGGATCACTGAACCCAAAATGTTAACTGCGATGTCTCTCACAGATGCTGCTAAACCTGCTGAGCTTTTCTAGCAACTTCTGTTTTTGCCGCTGGTTAATGGAGCTACTAGACCTTGCTGATTCACATCGTTCCAGTCCCAGAGGCTTTGTGGTTCAATGTTGTTTTGACGGTTGCTGTCGAGTCATTCCTCAAGATACATTGAGGGAGGATTAGAAAGTTAGAAGGTCACAGGAGTCACGATATTAGAATATTTATTTAAATAAGTCTGGGAATACTTTTGTTGGTGTGGCACAGGCAACAATGCACTCTTGTGAAGCAAAGAGAAAAGAAGGATTAGAGCTTAATATAATCAATGGGTGAGTTCAAATCACATGGAGGCACTGTGAAAGGTTAGTCTCACTGTTCTCCTGATTACCGGTCTGCATGGAAATGATAGTTAAAAGAAGTAGCAGCTGATAGCAGGCTCCATGAGTGAATTACATATAATACAGAGCAGTCTGCCTGCTACCAGTTCTGTGCCAGTGTATAGCTCATTACCCACTTCATGCCATGACCCAGCTGTCCACAAAACCACTTCCACATACAGACTGCCTGATAATGTGCTGCTTCAACAGAAGATTTTTTTTATGTTTGCTGGAGTGATTTTCTCACAGTTTCTAGTCAGGGAGTCTGCATTTCAGCAAAATTCAATTACTCTTTTATTTTTGTTCCTAAATGAATGGTGTGTTTGGTTGTGGGAAGCATTGATGGTTCAGGCAAATTCACTGGCAGCAATAGGCCAGCAGTTCTATCAGATGGCCGGCATAATATGTGTTGGATACAGAGAAAAAAAAAACCCTCTTTACACTGGCCATCAAACCAGTCCCAGACCAGGTACAAAGTGGGTTAGAGAGTAAAAACTCTGTGAAACCAGTACCGCAGACAAGGATGCTGGGTGTGAAGTGCAATGACTTCCAGGATGGAGGGAACCCTGAGCAGAGGGGAAGTCGGTAAAGTGAGTGGGGTGGGAATAATGCGGGTGTAAGGAGTGTAAAGTGAGCAGGTGGTTATAGTGTGGATTCTACACTGGGTGGGATGGGGATTGTACAGCATCTAGGGAGGGATCATTGAGCAGCAGAGGTTAAATATACGCACAGCAGAGGTATGTATAGTGGATTGGAAAATGGAGGGAATACATCAACAGCAGAGTGCTCATGCTGACAGGAGTGGGGAGGTTACATTGAGTAGGTGGTACTCTGCTTTTGGTCCATTGGTAAGGAGCTACACTGGGCAAGGGCTACAGAGGGAAGGAATGTCATCAAGCAAGGGAGACAGTGAGCAAACATCTAGCAGGCAAATTCCCTGAGCAGAGAGCAGACAAAACAAGATACATTAAGCAGAGGGTATACTTGTCAGGGGATAGAGGGGATACTCTGGACAGGGGATAGTTTGGGCAAGAGTTATACTGAATGGGTGGTACTATGGGTAGTGAGTACATTGACAGGGGGTTACGTTGGGCAGGGGGGATAGAATCATCGTGTCATAGAATTTTACAATACAGTAAGAGGCTCTCCAGCCAAAGGTACTCTGAGCAGGAGAGATTACAGTGAGCTTTGTACAAATGAATAATGCAGACCTTTTCAGTTCTATTTATTATTTTGTCCCTTTCTTCTGTCCCTGATAAGTGAAAGGACAGTCATTTTATGGTCAAATCAAACTGACTACATTTTTTTGCCTTCCTTTCATTTCCTACCTTCACTTAACAAAGCTGCAGAGATTACTTTATGTAATCTAAGTAAATTCTCAGGAGGCTTGTTCAACCTTTTGCCCCTTTGACCTTGGGACCCTAAGGAGTTCCTCTGAATAGGAGATAATTTGCCCTTGTATCCTTCTGTTCTTCTGTCCCATGTTTCCTCTTTTCTGGGTCCACCTATCCCTGGGTACCTCTGACCCTGGGCACCTCTTCCCAGGGCCCGTCTTTTTCTGTGCCTTGTTGATGTAGTTATACACATTCCTTTGAGTAATACACAGTATTCTAACCCATTCTAACAGACACTAAGTGAGCCCATTTTCCTGGCGAGAGTGATTGGGGCCCCATTTTTGGCATATGATTGCCTCTGTTTCACACACGCACAGTTTTGTTTAGAAAATCTTTATGTGCCCGATTTTTCATTTTATCAATTCCTGGACCCCACCCTGGCGTCATTCCAAAATGGGTGTGCAGAAACATTGATTGATGTGTATCTCCTACAGGGCACTAAAAACAGAGTTTTTGAGACAGCTTTCATTGAAAACCCCCCACACCTATTAAACATTGTATTTCGTCAGAGCTCCTTGTTAATCAATCAGCTAATTTCACCTCCTCTAAAAGTATTTTTTCTTTATCATTTAAAAAAATCCTGTTGAAAATAGGCAGCAGACTTGATGCAGAGGGAACTGCAGATTACTAATGGCTTTCCCAGCTGTTGAGATATGTTGGCCTGCTATTATTAATTCTACTGTCTCATCTACTCAGTGCCTCAACAAAAGCCCTTGAGTCTTATTGTGAGTTTGGCTCAGTACAGCATTGAACAGCACCTTAACACAGGCCTCGTTCACATAAACAAGGGCCTCATTTGACATTATTCAAACTCAAGCATAGTGCATACCACTCTGAATCCCTTGAATTATATCCCTTCCCAAATGGAAATGTAGAACGTGGGACTGTTGCAATTATTTCTATTGTATAAATCCTCCCAGTTCCTGAAGACTAAGTACAGCCACTAGTTGGTAAAAGAGCAAAGGATTTGGTGCTTGACTCCTGCTGCATTTTATGATTTTAGCCACTGCTACCGTAGAGAGCTAAAGGAGGGGTCACACCACCTCGAGTTCCTGACCCTTGTCATTACCCAGCCATTCCTGACTGCAGTGTTGGCTGAGCTGACACCTAATCATCAAATAGCTGACACCATTAGACTCACACATCATGGTTGCTACTGAGTTTAAGCACAGGACTACAGCTGTAGGACTTGAATCAGCCTTTTTGGGGAAGAACACAGCTGCTTTCTTGGAGTGAATGGTTTGAATTAAGTTTTCTGATTTGTTTAGTTTTTAAAATTTTTTCAAATTGGTTAACAATGCTATCCCAGCGATTCATTAGGGATCAGAACAAATGAGCCAACTCCCTATTTCACAAGTATTTAAGAAAATAAAAAGCATGGAATTGGAGAAAACTCATTAACAACATAGAACTATAGAATTAAACAGCACTAATCTAGCCCACTGTGCCTATGCTAGCTCTTTGAAAGGCCTTTCATTTAATTCCATTCCCCTGCTCTCCTCATTGTGAATCTGCAAATATTTCATTTTCAAGTGTTTATTTAATTTAATTTTGGACACTATTATTAAATCTGCTTCCAGACAGCATTCTCCATATCAGAGGAACTCCCTGAAAAATTGTTTTAACTCTCGTGTTGCACTGGACTTTTTTGCCAGTCAGTTTTAATTAGTGGTTTTTGGTTACTGATCTTTCTGCTAACAGGAACAGTGTTTCTTTATTAACTTCATCACACTCCCAATAATAGTGAATAATTTATTAAATCTCACCGTAAAACCCCTCTGTTGTTATGAGAACTCTGCTTCATGTCGTTGAGTCCACCTAAGATCTCTTTGTTCCTGTACAACTGTAAAAATTGTACCGATAAATTTATGTTGCCTCTCCCCCTTTCTATCCAATTGATTTGCTTCACAAAAGCAAAATATTGTGTATTCTGGCAATTTAAAATAAAAATAGAAAAAGCTGGAAAAAATATATCATTTGAGGAGAGAGAAACTGATTAACATTTTATGTCACTCTCAAAGGTCACACTGAAAATTCATAGATGTGAAGCATTAACTCTGTTTCTCTCTCTGTAGGTGCTTGCCAGATCTGCTGAGTACTTCCAGCACTTTCAGTTATTGTTTCAATTATTCACACATCCAGCTGTAAAATCCAAAATGATGGCTGACACCATGGTGTTCAAGCAGCATTGTGGAGACCCCACATAAAATGGGAAAAAGCTGAAAGAAAAGAAATTGAATCTTTTCACGTTTGCCGACATTAAATTGCATCTGCCAAACAGCTGCTCAGTTCACTAGTCTGACTATGTCCTTCTGAATCTGTTAGTCTCCTGCTCATTGTTTACTATATTATCAAAAATGCAGTATTGTGAAATCCAATACTTCAAATTGAGATTGACAGATTTTTGTTAGGTAGGGGTATTATAATATACAGAATTAAGGTAGATAAGAGGAGATGAAAAGATCAGCCATGGTCTAATTGATTGTCAGAACAGTCTAGAGGGAGCTGTGAAGCTTCCTTTTATTGTTATCTCCTTTCCATAATCTGTCTCAGCCCCATTAGCTCACACTCACTTGTCTAATGTGCCACTCCTGTGCTCCACAAGTCTCATAGTGTTTTGCCCCTGTGGTTTCTCCTCTTGCATTATCCCACAGATTGACTTAGCCTCACATTTGGCCTGAAACTGTTTGTGTGCAGTCGCTGAAAACATACCAATGCCCGTAGCATCTCTCAAATGCAGTTCTTAAAGAAATACAGGACTCTTTGGTCCTATAGGAAGCCACAGCTGTTTCTGACGGTTGAGATCAACTGCAGGTTAGTAAATTGATTGTATATTTCAGGCTTTAAGATATAAAAACCCAGGGCTGAACTTTCATAGATTAGGAAGACTCTGTTGGCCTTCAAAAATGGTCAGTAAGAAGGGTGTGGAATTCCCACCACCAGTTTTGCTAGCAGAGGAAGGAAGTGAGGCGTGAATCATGCAAGAAGAAAACCCACACTTAGTGAAGCCATTTAAACTTAGTGCTCAGCTGAAGCAGACCTTATTTTAGTTATTGCAAGTCCCTTAGACCACAGTGTGGTAAATACAAATGAATGGATTGAAAATAAATGCTCTTGAATTGTTGCTGAAGTCTGCTTAAGTTTGGAAGAAGGTTAAAACCAATACTGCTCTCTAAACATTAAAAGACACAGGCAACTGCTGTCAGAGAGACCTTTTTTAAAAAAATCTAGATTACTTTGATTCACAGGTCAACTGATGTAGTTCAGAAAAATAAGAAATTTTCTTTCACAAAGGTTCAAAAGGTCTCTTTGTTGACATTTCCCATGGGCTAATACTTTGCCATTGTGAATGTTTAGCTGATTTTCAAAACCTAAAATTATCTCAGAAGGTAATTCTGAATTCAAAGTTTGATTGACACTTTAAAGAGGCTATTAAAGAATTGTGATATTGGATCTGAATGGAAATTATTTTTGTTTTTCTAAGAGATTAGCTAGTTGAGATGTAAAGATTTTGAATGGAATGTGTGAATGTGGGTTTTTCACTATTAAGTGTGTTTAAATGACAGCTGTATTGTATGGTTATAAACTTATTTATTCTCCCATTTCTGTATGGCTGTACATGATGGATACTAAGCAAGTTGCTAAGGAGATAGAATAAGGGGGCATAGGGATGGCTGGCAGCCTCTGGTAACATTGTGTCATCATGGAGCATACGAGCAATCCTGGAGATGAACAGAGGAACCTTGATATCCGGCATTCGATTTAACCAAATTTCAGATTATCCAAACAAGATCGCAAGGTCCCGACGCTTGGCTAACTATGTTATCCGGCATTGATTAAATAAACAAAATACTCCCCACCCGTGTTCTTCAGATAATCGATGTTCCTCTGTAGATGGGAGCTAAGGGTGTTGGAGCTACAGTTCCTAGCAACATCTAAAACAACAGATGATTGGTCTTCTAACTGGCCCTCTTTCTAATTTGCCTACTCCATGGCTGCCTATGAACTGCTTCCAGGGTCGAAGGATGCAACACTGACCCTTCCCTGGCACTTGGAATGAAATTTTCTGACTCAAGACACTTGTGATAACAACAAAAATCTGGCCCCTCGAGTCAAATGTCTAAATTTCGTTCTTAGTTTAGTTTGCATGGCAGATGGGTGGTAATGGCTGGAGCATCTGTACTATTAAGGTTACAAGGGGTTATTTTCTGGGACTGGGTGAATAGCATGTCTCATAATGATGAAGGAAGACAGGGAAAGATATAAAAGAGAGATAAGGGGCAACGTTTTCAGGCAGAGGATGGTGCTTGTATGGAATGAGCCGCAAGAGGAAGTGGTGGAGGCTGGTACAATTGCAACATTTAAGAGGCATTTGGATGGGTATATGAATGGGAAGGGTTTGGAGGGATATGGGCCGGGTGCTGGCAGGTGGGACTAGATTGGTTTGGGATATTTGGTCGGCATGGACGGGTTGGACCGAAGGGTCTGTTTCCATGCTGTACATCTCTATGACACTATGAGATGGCATAGATGCTCGAGGGTATTTGATCATAACTTCAACAGAGTGAGAAATACTTCTGTAAAGCGAAAAATTGGTTCATCAAAACTAGTTACTGTTTAAAATGACTGAAAGCTCAGTAATCTTTCTAAAACTAGACTAACTGATATACAATACAGTGGCAGCACTGAAAAAGCTTCAAATTCTACTGTAAAGAAGATTAAAATGTCAGTCTTAATGTGGTGCCAAAACTCAGGAACGTACAGCTGAATATTGCCAAACTTGCTCCAGTAAATAAGTAAGAGCAGAGAAAGGATCAGAAAATTAATGAACATGGGTATTCAAGCCTGCAGCTCTTAGGCATGGTAGGCTGTGAAAAAAATCCTGATCCAGCAATCACAGGCTGTGAGTTGGAAGAACAAAGGGAAAATCAGGTATCTGGTGAGCAATCCTTCAACAGGGTTTAAAAAAGGCATAATTGGGAAATTCTGTTTCCTTGAAAGGGTGATGTAAAATTTAAAAATGTTTTGTCCCAATCCAAGTATGGCAAATTACTCATGGGAACCACAAGATGGAAAAGTGAGATTTTAAAAAAAGTGCAAAAATCCAATATTCTGGGAATAGGGAGTGAAGAAATTATTGACACAAGTTAAAACAAAACAGTTTGCACTGGTTTCAAACAATTTTAAAAAGACTACCTATTCTAGCAGGAAAATACTCCAAGCAAGAGCATCCACTAAAATGGGAATCAGCGCAAGATTGAGCAACAAGGAAAATCTTCCAATACTGGAAGTAAAATATAATCTGTCAGGCAAAGTAAATCACCAAATACCAAGTTAAAAATCACACAACACCAGGTTATAGTCCAACAGGTTTAATTGGAAGCACACTAGCTTTTGGAGCGACGCTCCTTCATCAGGTGATGAATCACCTGATGAAGGAGCGTCGCTCCGAAAGCTAGTGTGCTTCCAATTAAACCTGTTGGACTATAACCTGGTGTTGTGTGATTTTTAACTTTGTACACCTCAGTCCAACACCGGCATCTCCGAATCATGACCAAATACCAAGGAAGCTTTGGAAGGCCAGAGATCCTAAATTTACACTATTTGAGAAGTTTGGACATAGAAACAAAACAAATCAAACTCAAAACTGAGCACTTTAAGAGAAAAAAGGTTTTGATGTATCGAATCGCTTGGAGATTTGAACAAGTCAGCACATCACTTGACTCCACAAGTGCAGCAACAGATGAAGCCATTGCAAAAAAAGGCACTAGTGAGACATTGATAAATTTGAAGAATTATTAAAGGCCTTTAACTGGTTCAACCTGAGCAGCCACAACATTCTGAAAAAGGCCATATTCAACAAAAGGGCCAAAAAGCATGTGAACCAGCAGATGATTTCATTCTTTAACTTTTATGGGCTGGTTTAAGGGTATCAGTATGGAAATTTTGAAATCCGAATTAATCCAAGACCATATTCTAATGGGTATTGCTGAGGAATGCCTATCAGATGTAATGCAGTCAGCAGAAATCATCCAGGAACATCACCACAGCAGGTGAGTAAAGGAGAAGTTCTCAAGCAGGATAGATAAACCCTGAGAGGTGAAGAAAGTCCTTGGTTCAGGCAACCTCCAATGACCATGCAGTTCTCCAAGCATAGGAATGTAAAAGCAGCATCAGAAAAGGAAGTACACTCGGGAAGATAATTGTGTACTGCTGTAAAACCCTGCCAGCACTGTAGCACCATAAAGACGGGCACATGTCAACAGTGTTTGTAAACAAAGCAGAAAAAATGTTTATGTTGTGAAAATGTAACAAAGTGAAGTGTTATCTTTACAGATTGCAAAAATCTTTGCACTTAGTGCCACCAAAATCTTTGGGTGGCACAGTGGCTCAGTGGTTACAGCGCCAGGGACCCGGGTTTGATTCCAGCCTCGGGTCACTATCTGCATGGAGTTTGCACATTCTTCCTGTGTCTGTGTGGGTTTCCTTTGGGTGCTCCAGTTTCCTCCCACTGTCCAAAGATGTGCAGGTCAGCTGAATTTGCCAAAGCTAAATTGCCCATTGCGTTAGGTGCATTAGTCAGGAGTAGGGGAATGGGTCTGGGTGGGTTACTCTTTAGAGGTTGGTGTGCCGAAGGGCCTGTTTCCATACTGTAGCGAATCTAATCTAATCTAATCTAGAGCAATTAATGAAGTTGAAGATTGTCACCAGAAGAGAAACCAAGAAGTGTTTTTGTTGAGATCAGTTACCCCAACCAAGTATTTTGAAATGTAAATATATATGTTAATGAACACATTGCCATGTTAAAATGACTGCTGGAGTGAGTGTCAATGCATGCAAACAACGGAGACCTAGTTATGTGCTCCCAGAGGAATTAAATTAAAAGTCATGAAAGCTACCGTCACACCCAGTACAAGGGAAAAAACACATTGAAATCATTTATACTCTAGAGAATCATGAATGTTCCCTTACGTAGAAGAGCTTGTATAAATGTTGATATTATCAGAAAAATGAAATTAGCAAGAATCAAGGATTCACTTCAAATAGGATTATGAAATTATTTACTCGTTTAGCAAAACAAAAAACTGGATATGGCACTATTTTGCCAAAGGATCTTTATGTTTTTACACATCTAGAAAGTTACCACACCCACTAATTCAAAGGAGTATGCTGATTGCTAACATTCAGTTTGGGTTCTGGCAGGGCCTCTTGGCACCTGACCTCATTGCAGCCTTGGTCTAAACATGAAAAAAAGTGTTGAACTCCAGAGGTAAGTTGAAAGTTACTGTCTTTGGCATTAAGGCTGCATTTGACCAAATATGACAACATAGAGCCCTTACAAAATAGGAACAATTCGGAATTATAATCAGCCCAAAGGAGGATGTTTGTGGATGTTAGAGGTCAATTATCTGAAGCCCAGGATATCACTACAGGAGTTCCTTAAAATAGTGTCCCAGGCCTAACCATTTTCAGTTGCTACATTAGTAATCTTTACTCATCAAAATATCACTGGAGATGTTTGCTCAAGGTTGAACAATGTTCAGCACCTTTCCTGACTCCTCAGATATTGAAGCTGTCTGTGTCCATATGCAGCAACGCCTGGACAATATCGAGGCCTTGGCTCTTAAACTTGACACCATCTCCAATAAGAGAAAATCTAACCATTGAATTTTTATATACAATAGGATTACCACTGATGCATTCCCAACTATCAATATCCTGGGGCTTACCATTGAGCAGAAACTGAACTGACCAAATCAATACTGTAGCTATAAAAGCAGGTCAGTGACTAGAATTCAGCAGGTGATGCACCTTCTGTCTACCCAGTGCCAATCCATCTTCCACAAGGCATGTGATGGAGTATTTTCCACTTGCCTGGATGGATGTAGCTCCTACATCACTCAAGAACTCAACATCATCCAGGACAAAGTACTTCACTTACTTGGTATCCAACCTTCAACATTCACTCCCTTCACCACCAGCAAAGTGACAGCAGTGTGTACCATCTACAAAATGCACTGCAGAAATCACCAAAACTCCTTTGACAACATCTTTTAAACCTGCTTTCTTTACAACCTAGAAGGACAATTTGCATGAGTGGAACATCACTACTTGCAAATTCTCCTCCAAGCGTTCAGACTTGGAACTACATTTCAGTTCCTTCAGTGTCTGTGGGTCAAAGTTCTAGAATTTTGGTCTTAATAGCTGTCCCTATACTTGAGGGACTTCAATTCAAGAAGGTAGCTCACTGCCAACTCCTCTGAGGGAATTAGGGATGGACAATAAAAATGTCCATATTTCATATACAAATTTTAAAAAAAGAAACAAACTATATTTCTCTGGAAGAATTGACCCGGATAGGAATAATGTTTCCTGTCACTAGCAGCTCCCAGAAACTTTCTTCTATTCTGAGGACACTTGTGGTGCAGTGGCAATGCCTCTACCCCTGATACAGGAGGCCTGAGTTCAGGTCCAACCTGCTCCAGAGGTGTGCTATGACATCTCTGAACAGGTTGATTGCAACATAACTATAACATGGTGACCTGGAGTGGTGTAAGTTCCTAAACCTAATAGTTACTCTCTGTAATTAAAACCAGAGAAATGATACATCACATAGGAAGCTATTCAGTCCATCTTGTGTATGCCAAAAGCACCCAGATGCCCTTTCTGATCCCATCTTCCTACATACAGCCCATAGCCCTGTTGCTTAAAACGCTTAAGATGTTTTTCCAAGTATTTTTTAGAAAGGGTCTCTGCGTGCACCATCAACTCAGGCAGCAAACTCCAGTCACCCAACATCCTCTGGATAAAAGACATTATTCTTCACTTCTCCTCTAATACTTGTGCCACATAGCTTGAATCTATGACCCCAGGTTTTTGCCAAGGGAAACAGATTCCTCCTATCTACTCTATCTCCACCCCTCCCAATTTTGTATATCTCAATCATGTCACCCCTCAGCCTTCTCTGTTCCAAGGAAAACAATTCAACCTCTCCAATCCCTCCTCCTAGCTACAATTCTCCAGCCTTGGCAATTTTGTAGTAAATCTTCTCTGCTCTCTCTCCAGAGCAATTAAGTTTAATTACAATTAAATTACAATTTGTATGGACTTAACACAACTTATTAAGGCCATAGCTAGGGCAATTCATCCAATGTCCTCAGTGGACAAAAACTCAGCAAGTTTGTCCAAAAATACCATATTTACAAAATTGGATGCAGGCAGCAACTTTTGGCAAGTCCTTTTGGATGAGAAGTGAATATGACTAACAACACTCATTATTCTGTTTAGAAAATTTTGTTTTCTTCATTTGTCATTTATTTATGATGTTAGCACAGGGATTTTCCAAAGAACCATGTTGAACATTTTACAGGGCCTCAAAGGCACAATATGTCACATGGATGACATCTTTGTTGGTGAATCTCTTGGAGAACTTGACCTGAGGATTAAGGCAGTTTTAAATCATCTACAAGAAGACGACTCAACTCTTCATGAAAAATGTGTGAATCCTTGAAAACATGATTTCTTAGAACACATTGTTAACAGTAAGAGCATAATGAAAGATACATAGATAAGAACCATTAGTCAATTCTGAATTCCCAATCCTGACTTTCTTCCAGTAGCTCTGATAGTTCCTTGGAATGGTTGATCAACTGGCAAAAATCCTGCCAAACATAGTGCCAGATATTGAACCTTTAAGGCAATGGCTACAGAAAGCCCAAGCATATTATCAGAATGCATTTCATCATCAGTCATTTCAAAGGATGAAAGAAATGCTGATTTTACCAGACATATTAGTGCATTATGACCTGTCACTGCTGCAGCAGATGCTTCATCAACAGGTCAAGGGGATTGAGTATCCGTTTTCCTCAAACAACCTGATTGGTGTCACAGGCATATTTGCTCTGCATCTGAAGCATTGTCTAAGACTGATAGGAGGTTATGCTCTCATAGAGAAAGAGGCTCTCGCATTCACATGGACTTAGAAAAAGTTCTCAAATTATATTATTATATCATTTGTTTAAAGAAGATCATCCGCACAGACACAAAGCCCCTGTTTCTTTACTTGATGAAATGGAATTCGTAAGAATACTTTCATGAATCCAGATGTTCTGGTTGAGATGATTGAGATTCATGTGTGAAACAGTACATATCCTCAACAAGCTGCAAATGATGGCAGATGAATTCTCCAGAGTTACTGTTGACCAGTCTATACAGCAGGCTGTTTACCTCATTAATGGGACTGATTCATATTTTCAGTTGACTGTAGCACAGTGGCTGGCAAGCACCAAAAATTTCCTGACTTACAGCTGCAAGATGAGGAATGCATTTGCACTTGCCAGTATGTAAACTCAAGGTTGGCCACAGCAGTGTTCCGATCTTATGGTAATGAAAACCTTATTTGAGTACTGGGAGAACGTTACTATTCTAGATGACTTGCTGGTATATTCTGGTGATTCTGGTCTCACCCTGGGCAGATATCTTGGAGAAAATGCATGAGGAGCACATGAATATCATGAAATGCACAGCCCAGGCTTAGGTTCAGTTTTCAAAAATACCAAAACCCAGAGAACAAATTATTATTTCAATGCCAAAAGTCAACGCACAAATCAGATCAAAGGAAACCTGTTCTCTTAACTGAATTCCTATCCAGACTGTGGGAACATCTAGAGATAGCCGATTCATGACTGACTGACAAGTCTCCCTAATTTTTCCAGATGGATCGAGGTCAAACATCCAAACATCTTGACCATTGAGACAGTCTTTTAAGCTTCAATGGAACTCTTCAGAATAAATGACGTTTGCGATCAGTTTGTATCCAATAACGGTCTGTAGTTTGCCAATGGCTGATCACACTCTGTGGAAAATTGTGGCTTTGTGTATTTTACAAGTTCCCTGACATATCCCCAATGCAATGGTGAAGTCACAAGCAGAGTCCAAACCATAAGACCATAAGACTATAAGACATAGGAATGGAAGTAAGGCCATTCGGCCCATCGAGTCCGCTCTGCCATTCAACCATGGCTGACGGGCATTACAACGCCACTTACCCACACTTTTTCCATATCCCTTAATTTCTTGTGAGATTAAGAATTTATCAATCTCTGCCTTGAAGATATTTAACGTCCCGGCCTCCACTGCGCTCCGAGGCAATGAATTCCACAGGCCCACCACTCTCAGGTTAAAGAAATGTCTCCTCATTTCCATTTTAAATTGACCCCCTCTAATTCTAAGGCTGTGCCCACAAGTCCTAGTATCCCTGCCTGATGGAAACAAATTCCCAGTGTCCACCATTTCTAAGCCATGCATTATCTTGTAAGTTTCTATTAGATCTCCCCTCAACCTTCTAAACACTATTCAATACAGTTCCAGGATCCTTCGCTGTTCAACATATGTTAGGCCTACCATTCCAGGCATTATCTGTGTGAATCTCCACTGGACACGCTCCAGTGCCAGTATGTCCTTCCTGAGATGTGGGGCCCAAAACTGGACACAGTACTCTAAAACAGAGCCTAAAACAGAGCTTTATAAAGTCTTAGTAGCACATCGCTGCTTTTACATTCCAACCCTCTTGAGATAAATAACAACATTACATTTGCTTTCTTAACAACGGACTCAACCTGCATGTCAACCTTTAGAGAATCCTGGACTAGCACGTCCAGATCCCTTTGTACTTTGGCTTTAGGAATTTTCTCATCATTTAAAAAATAATCTGTCCTTGTATTCTTTTTTCTGAAGTGCAAGACCTTGCATTTGCTCACATTGAATTTCATCAGCCATTTCTTGGATCACTCTCCTAAACTGTCTAAATCTTTCTGCAGCCTCCCCACCTCCTCAGAAGCACCTGCCTGTCACCTAACTTTGTATCATTGGCAAACTTCGCCAGAATGCCCCCAGTCCCTTCATCCAGATCATTAATATATAAAGTGAACAGCTGCGGCCCCAACACTGAACCCTGTGGGACACCACATGTCACTAGCTGCCATTCCGAAAAAAAACATTTTATCCCAACTCTCTGCCTTCTGTCAGAGAGCCAATCCTCAATCCATGCCAGTAGCTCACCTCGAACACCATGGGCTCTCACCTTACTCAGCAGCGTCCTGTAAGGCACCTTATCAAAGGCCTTTTGGAAGTCTAGATAGATAACATCGACCAGGTTTCCCTGATGTAACTTGCTTGTTACCTCTTCAAACAATTCTAACAGGTTTGTCAGGCACAACTTCCCCTTACTAAATCCATGCTGACTTGTTCTAATCTGACTCTGCATTTCCAAGAATTTAGAAATCTCATCCTTAATGATTGATTTTAGAATTTTATCCACAACTGACGTTAGGCTAATCGGCCTATCATTTTCCATCTTTTGCTTGGAAGCATCAAAGCATTGTCAAAGAGAATGTGTATTTTCAAAGTGCACTTCAAAATTACAGATCCACTCCATTACACTATGAAATAGCAATGTCAGAAATGTTCATGGGCAGAAAGCTTCAAACAAAATGCTTTCCATACAAACCCAAGAAATTTAAAAACCACACAATACCAGGTTATAGTCTAACAGATTTGATTGAAAGCACTAGCTTTCAGAGCACTGCTCCTCCATCAACTGGACACCCCAGTCCAACACCGGCATCTCCAAATCGTAACCCAAGAAATATCAGAGTAGTTACTTCAAATTCCAAAATGGCTGCTGTGCATGTGCAGATGTGGTCAGTTATGTTAGCTAGCCATAAACTTTAAGCTTTGTCTGCCTGTGCACTGTTGATGTCACCTCATTCCATTTGCAGCGATATCAGCATCAGCACACGTACAAATGACAAACTCCATCTTTATTTCAGATTTTTAATATATCACACTATACTTCTATTTCTTCATTTTCTGTAATTTACAGTTATGAACTTATTACATATTACATCATGTAAACACTGTAATTGCACTACATGCATTGTACATTTTACTATTTCAAACACTATGCTGTCCTGCTTTGTGACAGACAGCTGCTGTTTGTTGTTCAGTAGTGAATGTACACCACAATGCTGTGTTCCTGAGCATGTGAACTACTTGCTCTTCTGGGGGGGTTAACGTTTACAATAGCTAAAAAGTATTTCGGACTAGAAGTACAGATTATCAGAGTTCAAGACCAAGACAGTATTGCCAAAAACAACATACTTAGAAAAGGAGATACCGTACCAGGAACCTACCCAAACTGATGGACAGACAAAAGGTATGTGTATGAGACCAAAGCAGAGAATAAATAATTGTCTACAGAGATTATAATCAGATATTATTTGATACATGCTGTAGAAGGTACTGTACATCAAATCAGGAGTAATTTTATTTCTATTTGAAGACTCATCAGTCGAACGTTTGAATAAACCAGATGTTCAGCTAGAAATTCATAAAATAACCTCACAAATCTCAATCAAGATGATCCATATCAGGACACAAGAGTTCAGAGACTGCTAATCTTCCAAATCCAACAAGAATACAAGCCAGAGAAGTTGTGAAACCTCCTGAGAGGTTAAATCTGTGATATCAGAGATTTTGTGGGGGGTGAAATGACAGTTCAGAAAACAAAATTGTTAAATTATGGAGGAAAATTTGGGTTGAGCTGTAATGTGAGGGTTGTAAGGGCTTTATCTGGGATATAGTGAATAGCCCTTCTCATTACAATGATGTAAGAGAGCACAAGTGACAGAGTTTGGTAAAGCAGTTTGGTAAAGGCTTCAGCAGAGTAAGACATACTTCTGCATTAAGCATTAAACATTCTTAAAAAGTAATAAACTCATCACTATTTCAACCAACTGAACTCTCAGCAATTTCTCTAAACTCTGTTAACTGATATACAACAGCATCTATACAGGACTCTACTACAAGGACATTAGATTAGATTAGATTACATTACAGTGTGGAAACAGGCCCTTCGGCCCAACATGTCCACACCGACCCGCTACCCACTCATACCCTTACATTTACCCCTTACCTAACACTACGGGCAATTTAGCATAGCCAATTCACCTGATCTGCACATCTTTGGACTGTGGGAGGAAACCAGAGCACCCGGAGAAAACCCACGCAGACACGGGGAGAACATGCAAACTCCACCCAGTCAGTCACCTGAGGCGGGAATTGAACCTGGGTCTCCAGCGCTGTGAGGCAGCAATGCTAACCACTGTGCCACCGTGCCGCCCACTAAGTCTTGTATAAGTCTTGTTTCTAAGTTTGTTTTATAAGGTCACATCTTTATATCACAACACATCTGAAAGACATATATTCAGATTGTCATACAACACAATGCTGAAATGGATGATTAACTGAAATGAGGATCTGTTTGTTAAATTGACAAATATTAGATTGGTTTAAATGTGAACAAATTAAAAGCAGGATATATTTGGTGACTGATTAGGGATGAGGAAGGAGAAAAGTGGGATATTAATTTGATGAATTATAAATATAGTTTTTGATCAACCATTTTTTCTTTTCTGGTGGATGTATAAGAAAGCAATTACATTTGTCACAACAGAAATCATATCCATAATTAATGGATTAATTAATCCTGGGAATACTGGCCATTCAACAATCATGGGCCAGAAATTCCATCAGGGCCTGACATTGATAAAACTTGTATCAAATCCTGTGTGAGAGAAAGCAAGAAGGACAGAGAGAGAGAGAGAGAGAGAGAGAAGTGGGAAGGAAAGATGAAGAGGGAGAGAGAAGAGGTAGCAGGACACAGAAAAACTATATATTGTAATGGGAAGTGCTATTCCCTGTGTCCTAGATAAAGCCCTTTCAACCCTCACATTACAGCTCAACCCAAATTTTCCTCCATAATTTTACAATTTTGTTTTCTGAACTGTCATTTCATCCCCCCACAAAATCTCTGATATCACAGATTTAACCCCTCAGGAGGTTTCACAACTATATATTGACCAAAGCAGGGAGAGAACAAAAAAAAGGAACAGAGTGATTGAGATGGAGAAGGACAGAGAGACTACACACATACACAGATAGTTAAAAAGAGAGCTGGTGGGAGTTTTTAATCACCATGACCGAGAAATTAAAAAAACCTGAAGTGTTTCTATGTTTCCCAGTACTTGAATCCCAGTACACTGGGATTTGTTCTATTTATTTTGCTGAACAGGAACTTGTTGCTGTTTGTGATTTGTTTTAAGCCTTCTTACACAGGGAGAAATGCAACTTTATGAATGAACCATTCTTCCCTTGGTGTGTCATTATGAAGTATGAAGTTTGAAATTTTTTCATCTTTTCCTTAAGTTGCAATCTGACACCTGAAGTGCGCCAGAAAGCATAATTAAATTAGGAGCCATGAGCTAAGTTACAAAGCAAAATCTCAAAGATCATGATCATTGCATCATTACCTGAGCCACATGCAAATTAACATAGGCCAAATCAGATTAGAGAGATGAATTTTCTGGGAGAAATGTGTTCTGGTTCTTGGGTACTGCTATACCGCACGTTTCGTTAATGCAAATTCATTGTAATGTGATTGATGAACTGGGGACATTTTTTCTAAAGTGTGAACTTTTAAAACGTGAGTTGACTGTAACGTGACTACATCACTAACACTTTAAGCATTGTTTCTAAAGCGCACAAGAACACAACTATCATGTTATAGAAGAAAAATCTGTACTGGGGAAGGTAGAATTTGTACTGGAGATGGTCTTCACCTGAAACACACAGAAGCCAGTGTTCTTTCCATCTGTAAAATAGGGAAGTAGAGAGGATTTTAAAATAGATATTAGGGGTAAGGGGTTAAACTAAGGAAGATGTGCTAAATCAAACAGTGGAGTCAAGATTGAATAGAAAGGTATTGATATGGGAAATGATAAACAGATTGTGACAAGAAGGGATAGAGAATTGCAATCTAGGAGTCAACTAACAGGTATACTAGAAAAAGAGTAAAAGGATAAATCTAAAGGCATTGAATTTGAATGCACATACCATTCAGTGCATAATGGAGTCCAGCTCCAATTTGAAGGAGGGTAACACACACAGTTTCATCTCCCTGCTTTAGCCCTAAGATGGTTGAAGCCTAACATGCCTGATGACTGTGTACTGATCCCTACACTGTGCTAGCCTCCAACATAAATGCAATCCCACTGTTTGAGCTGATGGCTGTTTATATGAAATTACAAGGTAGGGCCTCCTCTTCATTGTGCTGTTGCTGTATTGCTTCCTGTTTGAACTGCTATGGCTGGTCAGGCAATAGCTTTTGCATGTCTGAAAGCATGAACTTGAAGGAGAAATTTAGGTTAAGGAAATGATGGTGGGATGGTAAAGATGATGTCCTAGCTCATACATCTGTAGGTTGTACATCATTTCTGGTCTGAGGATGAAGATATATTCATTGAAAAGGCCTTAACCAAAGGAGATGCCATCATCCTCAGTTTGCTCAACAATCACAGATGTTGCAATCCACATTAAACTGGCTCCATGAAGATGGCAATTAACTTCCTTCTACAGGTCAGGTAATGCTGGTATCCTTTTCCATTGTTGTCTCAATTCTCCTCCTTTCCCCTGTCGACTTTGTACCACTTTGTCCTGCAAGAAAGAGAGCAGAATGTCAATAGTTGTCAGGCCCTGGTGTGATGAACTTGCTGTAGCTGGAGGTATGAGGGGGCAACAAGAATTCAGTGCGATGCTGGCAGTTTTGGTAAGTGTGAGAGAGTGAGTTTCACTACCTCAATGTTAGGATGAGTGCCAGGGAGTGCAGATGGAGGGTGTAGGTGTAATGCATTGAGCAGTGCAAGAGGTTAGTGTTGTAGTTTGTAGATTTTGTATGAAAACACTTTTGCTAATGTTGGCCACGTGTTTGAGTTAATTAGAACTCTTGCTGCATTACTGTTGGGTACTTTCTTCCAGATTTGGGGAATTAATCTTCCTTGCCAGCTTCCCTCACTTCCTTCTGAGTGCTGACCTTTAGAAGCTTCAGATCCCCTTGTGAGATCATTGGTTTTCTCCTGCTTGTCTTCCCGTTGGTGTGTCTTATTTCCAGTGTGCAAGAATTTCCATTGCAATTTGTCTTTAAAAGGCAACCAGATTTCAGAAAAAGCAAGCTACATGTGCCCCAAGGTCTGTGATCACACAACTGGCGCTTCCCATTGAATGCAGAGCTCAGTGGCAATGATGAGAAGAGCAGTTGCAAGAACTTCATCTGAAATTATTCTGATGAGGTGGAATAAATGAATTCTGTGTCTGCCACGTCACAATCTGCACAAACATGGCAAATCATGAATTGTGGTCCCCACAGTCCAAAATCTTTGTGAGTGTATTTTACACCCAGTATATCCATTAGGGCTGATCAAGTGATGTGGAAGCAAGAAGGAATACTTTAATTTTGTATTGTAATTTGTATTGTACTTCTAAGTGTAGCTGAGTATAAGGTGCTCTCTCACCTAATGGCTACGTTGCTGCAGAAACAGATGAATTAGAGATTCAGTGAAGTAGCACGCCAGTCAATGGAGATTTGTAACTGGCCAGCCACAAGTCACTGGGAGCAGCATAAAATGACACACTTTCTTTCTTTCTGTAAAACTTGACATCTTGAAGTGTGTCAGGGGACTGCAATGCACATGTTAGGTGTCAAGTTTATTTTCCAACTATATCTGTCCAAATCCTTCAATACAATAAAACAAATAACAGCGAAAATACTAAAGAACTGTGGGATGTAAATGAAAAACAAAGCCAGAAATTGCTGGAAACGTTCAGCAGGTCTGGCAGCATCTGTGAAGAGAAATCAAAGTTAACGTTTCTGACGAAGGGTCACTTGACCTAAAACATTAATTCTGATTTCTCTCCACAGAGTCTGCCAGTCCTGCTGAGCTTTTCCAGCAATTTCTGGTTCTGGTTCATTATAGTAGAGGCTGGCTTTCTGTGTTTAGCTAGTACCTAATGAATAAGATAAATGCAAGCTATGAAAGCATTAAAATGCAATGTTAGCTGAAGTATCTGCCAGACTGCACTCACTGGAACCACAAAACAACAGAACAAGCTGAACTTCAATTTCTCCCTAGATATAGTTAATGTACATGTGGGAGTAAATCCCAGTTATCATCCTGGCAAGGAGTTAGGATCTTGGGAAAAGTTTTCTCTTTAATTGTTTCATTTAACTGTGTGAGTTGTGAACAGCAATTTAAAGTAAAACAGTGGAAAAGCGTTTGGACTTTTCCCCTGGTGAAGAGTTGTTTTCCAAAGAAAGTCTGCACAACGAACCTAATGTAACAAAGTAAGCTGGTGTTTGCTTAAGCAGTCACTCAGATGAGACCATTTGAAAGACACACTGACAGATAACTTTCCGATATGATACTTGCTCTGGAGATGATAGCACAGGTGCAGAACTGCAGCCTACCTGATGAAAGTTTCAAATGTGTCAGGTAGAAGAAAAATCCATCCACACTTTGATATAAATACCACAAGGCCATTAAAAAAAACTGGCAAGTGGAATGCATGAGGATGATAGCAGAGGCATTTCTATGCATGTTTTCCAAAGTGACAGCCCATGTGTTTTGGGAAGTTGAATACATCCTGTTCTGCATCCACTGAAAACTTTGTCAATTTACATAGCTGACCCATATCTCCAGTCAGCATAACATGTTCTCAACCAATTCAGTCATCATTGCACATTCTGCACAGGAACCAGACAGTGATTGCAATTACCTCAAATGAGGAATAAGTTAGAGGTTAAACAATTAATTTAAGTCAATTATGTGTGGAATACAGGGTACCAGAGTGTGAGATCACAGAAGCTCAATTTGAATAAGCGTTTTGGAAAGTGTAAAATTCAATTCTGTGTGCTTAAGCAAGTGCGGTACAGTACCCCTAAACACTAATCTTATGATGTCAGGTTTGAGGAGAGGTGGTATGGCCTGTTGCTGCTGTAACTCTGTCAGACCAGCTAAATAGAGACATAGGGTACTTAGTTCTTTGGAAGTTGTGTAACACGTAGACAGCATGGTTGAGAAGGTGTTCAGCACACTTGCCTTCATTGCTCAGACCATTGAGTGTTGGAATTGGAATGTCAGATTGCAGTTATAAGGATGTTGGTGAGGCCACTTTTGGAATTCTCTGTACAGTTCTGGTTGACATGCTATAGGAAAGATTTCATTAAATTGGAAAGGGTTCAGAAACGATTCACAAGAATATTACTGGGACTGGCTTGTTTGAATTTTAAGGAGAGGCTGGATAGGCTGGGACTTCTTTCACTGGGGTGTAAGTGGTTGAGAGGTGATCTTCTCGAAGTTTATAAAATTATGAGGGGCATAGATAAGGTAAATAGCAAAGCATTTTTCCCTTAGGTGGGGGAGTTCAAAACTAGGGATCATATTTTTAAGATGAGAGGAGAAAGGTTTAAAAAGGGACCTGAAGAGCTACTTTTCACACAGAGGATGGTTCGTATGTGAAACAAACTGCTGAGGAAGTGCAGAAGCATGCACAGTTACAACATTTAAAAGACATTTCGACATGTAGATGAATAGGAAAGCTTTAGAGGGATAGGGACCAAATGCAGGCAAATGGGACTAGTTTAGTTTGGGAAGCTTGGTCAGCATGGACGAATTGCACCATTTGTTCTGATTCTGTGCTCTGTGACTCTATGATTCTATGACTCTAGCTACGTCAAAAGGTGATATCAATATCACATCGGCATCTATTCGCTTTACGTTTTCTCATATATGTTCATGGTTTTCTGCAAACTCATAATCCAATAGATTATATTAGGGTGCAGGAGATATGTACATCTCAGTCAAGTGTTACTTGGTCATTTCTGAACATAAACTGATAGGTAATCTCAGAGACATTCTCTCAGCTGCCATGTGGGATCCCCTAGCCCACGATCTTACAATTAGAAATATTTCCACTTGCATGATGGGAATGCTTGGAGCAGTAACAGCTAATATACTGGTATTGTGACCCAGGTGACATTCAGATACTCCTAATCACAGTAAAAAGTTTCATTTTATGATCTTTCAGCTTTGGCCAAGCAACTTCCTCCACCCTCACCCCGTAAGGTAACCAGACCATGCAACCAATCACAAACCCGAATCCAAAACATTGCTGAATTGGAGCCTTTTACAAAGTTTGATTGAAGATTCTGTATTTGAATGCTTGGCACCATCTGCCCCAGTTTTCCAGCTCTGCTACTCTGTAGGCAGTGATTACGCAGGTAATATGATGAAAAGTGTAACATTTCATGTTTATATAAAATAGAAGTTCTGGCAAAATCACTCATGCAGGACCTAACCTTGTTCAACAACATATGACTTCATAGGGAATGATCCGCTTCACATGATGAGTGAGAGAAGCAGTCTAAACAATTACCACCACCTTGGCCAGGACACAGTTCAATTTCTGTTTTCTCCCCTGACATTGAGTTCCTTCATATCTTTGCCCAAGTGGCCATTTTCATGGATGTTAAGACTATTCAATATTGTAAATATCACACAGGTGTGTTCCTGTCCTTTTCCTTAAATTATAGCCTACCACAATCCATGGCTAACAAGGAGGAGAAAGGATTGAGACTTGCTAATCTTAGCTCAATAACATTAGCAGGTGAATGTGATCAGCATTAACCAGAAAGAGCAGTCAGCGATTGGTTCCTGTGGTGCAGTGATAGTGTCCCTACCACTGAGCCAGGAGACCCAGGTTCATGTCTCACCTGCTCCAGAGGTAGGTAATAACATCGCTAAACATGCTGATTTAGAAAAAAATATGAATAGTCAGCAACTCCTGTTGTTCAACATTACCATTCAAGTTTCAACATAGAAGCCAGTTTTGGTGGGGAGAGAGAAAGGGGGTGGGTATCTGAAGGTTGGAAGAAGATCATGTGATCAATCAGGTTAAAGGCCACAGACACCTTAAGGTAGCCATGGAGAGAGAGAGTATATCATGGTCACAGATACATAGAAGACAGAATTTTCCCATTAATTTTCTATGTATAGGAGTGAATATGTTAACTAATGACTAAGTGCCACCTGCACCGGTAAGATAGCTCAGCTGCTCACCTGCCAACAGCTCACTAAGAGCTGACAGGAAAGCAAGCGCAAGCACCTTGCCCTGTCTCAAGTCCTGACACCAATAACACAGACTGCCAGATGCTACAGGTCAATCACAGGCATAAGCCTGTCAACGGGGTGATCCAGCAGTAAGGTGGAGGTCATGCGGAGAGGAAACTTGGGGGTCAGAGACAAGGGCAGGGGAGTGGTTATCAGAGGCTATTGATGTCCATGCCTCTGATTACCCCAAGATTGGAGGCAATCCCTCCAACCTAACAGGCAGGTTAGCAAGTGAATTACCTTTCTCATTGACTGGAGAGACAATGATTAAGGAGGTGGCAAGATGAGGCCCTTAACTTGCAATTAATAAACCACTGCTGAGATGGCAAGAAGGCATCAGCTTTGCTTGAGGGCAAACTTGCCTCGTTATTTTCTCTTCTTTCCACCTCTCACATAACATCCTGTGAGGGGGAAAATCGCACCCATGCAATGTTATCTGTAAACTTTAATCAGTTTTTGTATGCTGTGCCAGAAGCAGAACGATGATGGGAAGGATTCAAAATGCAGTAATATCCTGAGCTTTAAATACAATTGTTACTATTAAAAAAATCAAAGAATTTAAGATTGTTATTAAAAAAATTGGCTTTATTATGGGAGGGCTATGCCACCTTCTCTACCATTTTATGGACCAGACCACCTTCCAGCCTGTCCCTGGAGGACGGTAAAATCAAGCCCTCAATCTGCTGTTATCCATATTGGAATGACACAGAACAGAAAAGAGGAGATCCTGAATAAGAAAGATCCAGAGCAGCAGGACAAACCCTGTCACCAAAGCTTCAGCCTGTGCTTCAGATAAAAAGTCGCACCACTTGTTGCAATACAGTGTACCTCCCTGCTAAGATATAGACTGTCTTCAAATAGTGCTAACCATTCACAATGTCAAATCCTGTGTTAAAGTGTACAGCTGATGAACAGCACAGAAAGAGCTGACTGCATACAGTAATGACTTAAATGAGCATCAATTTAACATGCTGTGTCAATTCAACACACAGGAAACAGCACTGGTTAATCATGTACTGTGATCCCCATATTAGTTTGCAAACAATAAACAATTTAATTCCAATTGTTTATCAAATGTCCTAATGAGAGAAAGGTAACTGGATAAGTAGAGGAATACATTTTTCTGTCAATAAGCTATTCAATTTTGTTGTGGAAGAACCTTTGGAATGAGTGACCACAATATGATAGAATGTTACATTATGTTTGCAAGTGGGATAGTTCAATCTGAAGCAAGTGTGTTAATTTAAATAAGGGAAATTATGAAAGCATGATTCCCTTATAAAAGCATGAGACACTAGTTGTTAGAGTTGGATTGGACATTAAAAATCATGATTATACATAGGCAATGAACAGTTTATAAAGAGCTAATACATGGGTTCCATTCATCGAAGGTAAAAAAACCTCAAGAAAGGTCAGTCAACCATGGCTGACAAGAGAAAAATTAAAATTAAAAGTAAAGGCTTATAAAATGGCTAGAAATCATAATAAATGTGAAGATTGGGAAGATTTTAGAATATAGCAAAGAATGACCAAGAAACTGATATGAAAATGAGTAATTAATTACAAAAGCAAACATAAAAATGGACTGCTAATGCTTCTACAGTTATGTAAAAGGAAACGTCTAGTTAAGATCAATATGGATCCATTAAAAGCGCAGTCATGAGAATTTATAATAGGGAGTAGAGAAATGGCAGAGAAGCTAAATGATTGCAACATGATTGTTTTCACTGAGGAAGATGCAATAAATTTACCAAAATTAGAGATTCAAGATTCAGGGAGAACAAGCTGTTCAAGGATGTTTATAAGATGTCTGTACTGGAGAAACTAATTGGGCTGACAGTTGGTAGGTCCCTGGAACCTGATAGTCTACATCCCAGAGTGTTGAAAGAAGTAGCTATAGAGGTAGTCTATGCACTGGTAATTATTTTCCAAAATTCCATAGATTCTGGAATGACTTCTGTGGTTCGGAATTTACAGATGTTGTCCCACTATTTAAGAAAGGAACAAGGGAAAACTCTGCGACCTCCAGACTTGTCATCCTTGTGTCAGTAGTAGAGAAATTGCTAGCATCTAATCATGAAGAACGTGATAAATGAATACTAATAAAAATGATGTGAATGGGCAGAGTCAGCATGGATTTGCAAATGGAAAATGCTATTTACAAAACTTGCAGTTTTTGACAATGCCACAAATATAATTTATAAAGGGGAGTCAATGGATGCAGTATATTTGGATATTCAGACCACTTTTGTTGAAGTTTCGCACAGATGATCGGTTAACAAGATGTAAGCGCATGTTAGGGGATGTATTGCTGTCGCATGTGTTAAAGCTTGACTAATAGGACAAAAACAAAGTGGGAATAAATAGGTAATTCTCATGTTGGCAGACTAATGGGCTACCACCAGGTCAGTATTTTGCCCACAAATGTTCAGAATGTGTATCAATGACTTGGACATGAAGACCAAATGTAATATTTACAGATCTGCAGATGATCCAATATTCAGCAGGAATGTGTGTTGTGAAGAAGATGTAAGTTGTCTTTAGGAGGATTTGGACAAGCTTAATGATTGGGCTAGAGCATAAACAAAAAAACAAAGACCAAAGAACATTTACAGCCCAGGAACAGGCCCTGTGAGCCTCCCAGCCTGAGCCGATCCAAATCTACTGTCTAAACCTGTCGCCCAGTTCCTAAGCATTTGTATCCCTCTGCTCCCCATCTACTCATGCATTTGTCCAGATGCATCTTGAATGAATCTACCATGCCTGCCTCAACTACGTCTGCTGGCAATGTGTTCCAGGCACCTACCACCCTTTGTGTAAAGTATTTGCCACATGTATCCCCCTTAAAGTTTTCACCTCTCACCTTGAAAGCATGGCCTCTCGTTATTGAATCCTTCGCCCTGGGAAAAAGCTTATCTCTATCTACCCTATCTATACCCTCCATGATTTTGTAGATCTCAGTCAGGTTCCCCCTCAATCTCATTTTTTTCTAATGAAAACAAACCTAACCTACTCAACCTCTCTTCATAGCTAACACCTTCCATACCAGGCAACATCCTTGTAAACCTTCTCTACACCCTCTCCAAAGCATGCACATCTGTACACAGTATTCTAAATGCAGCTGAACCAACGTCATGTACAATTTTAACATGACCTGCCAGCTCTTATACTCAATACCCCGTCTGATGAAGGCAAGCATACCATGTACCTTCTTGACCACTCTGTCCACCTGTGCAGCAGACTTCAGGGTACAATGGACCTGAACTCCCAGATCTCTCTGCTCATTAACTTTTCCCAAGCCTCTTCTGTTTACTGTATAATTCGGTCTGGAATTAGATTTCCCAAAATGCATCACCTCACATTTGCCTCGATTGAACTCCACTTGCCACTTCTTCACCCAACTCTCCAGTCTATCTATATTCTCCTGTATTCTTTGATAGTCCCCCATGCTTTCTGCTACTCCACCAATTTTCATGTCATCTGCAAACTTGCTGATCATACCAACAGTGCCCTCTCCCAGATCATTTATGTATATCACAAACAACAGTGGCCCCAGCACTGATCCCTGTGGAACACCACTGGTCACCTTTCTCCATTTCGAGAAACTCCCTTCAACTACTACTCTCTGTCTCCTATGGCTCAACCAGTTCTTTATCCACGCGGCACACCATGTGACTTCACTTTCTCTGTTAGTTTACCATGGGGAACCATGTCAAATGCCTTACTAAAGTCCATGTATATAACATCTACAGCTCTTCCTTCATCTATCAACTTGGTCATTTCCTCAAAGAACTCTTTTAAGTTGGTAAGGCACGATCTCCCCATCACAAAATCATGTTGCCCATCACTGATAAGCCCATTCTTTTCTAAATATAAATAGATTTTATTCCCCAGTGCCTTCTCCAGCAACTTTCCCACCACTGACGTCAGGTTCACTGGTCTGTAGTTACCTGGAATATCCCAGCTGCCTTTCTTGTCTCGGGGGACAACATGAGCAACCCTCCAGTCCTCCAGCACCTCACCTGTGTTTACGGATGCTACAAAGATATCTGTCAGGACCCCAGCTATTTCCTCTCTCGCCTCCCTCAGTAACCTGGGATAGAACCCATCCGGTCCTGGGGATTTGTCCACCTTAATAACTTCCAGCCTACCCAACACATCTTCCCTACTTACGTCAACTTGATCCAGAGTTATCAAACTTCTATCTCTATTCTCAAGATTCTTCATGTTCCTCTTCTCAGTGAATACTGATGCAAAGTGCTCATTCAGAATCTCACCCATTCTCTCAGGTTCGACACACAACCTACCTTCCTTATCCTTTATTAGACTGATCCTTTCTCTGGTTACCCGCCTGCTCTTTATATAAGAATAAAAGGCTTTGAGATTCTTCTTAATTCTGCTAGCTAAAGCTATTTCATGACCCCTTTTAGCCCGCTTGATTCCTCATTTAAAACTTGACCTAGTCTTCCGATATTCCTCCAGGGCCCGTTCTGTTCTTAGCTGCCTGGACCTTACATATGCTTCCCTTTTCCTCTTGGCTAGTCGTACAATTTCTCCTGTCATCCACGGTTTACGAATCATGCCTTTCCTGTCCTTTGCTTTCAACAGGACATGCCTATCCTGCACTATTTTTAACCTATCTTTTAAAGCCTCCCACATATCAAATAGCTGTGTGCAATCCACATTTCCAAGCTCCTGCCTAATATTGATATAATTGGCCTTGGCCCAGTTTAGCACTCTCCTCTTAGGACCACTGTCATCTTTGTCTATGAGTATTCTAAAACTTACAGAATTGTGCTCACTGTTTCCAAAGAAATCCCCCACCGCAACTTCTACCATCTGACCTGGCTCATTTCTCAACACCAGGTCCATAAGGCTCCTTCCCTCATTGGACTATTGATATACTGCTCTAGAAAATGCTCCTGGATGCTTCTAACAAATTCTACCCCATCCAGACCTCTGATAATAAGTGTATCCTCGTCAACGTTGGGAAAATTAAAATCTCCAATCACTACTCCTCTGTTGCCTCCACATCTTTCCATAATCTGTTTACCTATTTGTTCTTCTACCCCATGCTCACTGTTGGGAGCCTGTAATACAGCTCCAACAATGTAACTGCACCCTTCTTATTTCTCAGCTCCACCCATAATGCTTCAGTACTCAAACCCTCCATAATGTCCTCCTGTAGCACAGCCGTGACATCATCTCTGACCAGCAATGCAACTCCTCCTCCCCCTTTTACTTCCCTCCCAATCCTGTCTGAGGCATCTGTATCCTGGAACATTTAGTTGCCAATCATGCCCTTCCTTCAACCAAGTCTCTATGATTGCAATAACATCACACTCCCAGGCACCAATCCAAGCCCTAAGTTCATTTGCTTTACCCATTATATTCCTTGCATTAAAGTATATGCACTTCAGGCCACTGGTTCTTTTGCATTCACCTGCTCTCTGTCTATGGTTCCCCTTATTAATGCGATCTTCATGATTCTTACATGGGAAATGAAATTAAATGTTGGAAATGGGAGGTTCTTCAACTTGATAGGAAGAACAGATGTTCGAAGTATTTCTTCAGTGTGAGAGGCTGGAAAGTATAGATGTGCAAAGGGACTTGGGTATCCTTGTCAATGAAGGTTAACATGAAGTTAGAACAAGCTATTATGAAGACAAACGGAATATAAGCTTTTATCACAAGATAATTTGAGTATCGAAGTGAAGAGGTCTTACAGTTATGCAGAAACTTGGTTGGATTGCACCTGGGGTACTCTGTGCGGTTTTGGTCTCTTTATCTCAATATTCTTGCCTTTGAGGGAGTGCAGCAGTCATCAGACTCATTCCCAGGATGGCAGGGTTCTCCTATGAAGCGAGATTGGGCAAACCAGGCCTGTATTCTCCAGAACTTTAGAGGTGATCGCATTGAAACTGACAAAATACTTACAGGGATAGAGAGGGTAGAGGTAGGTAAAATATTTCCCTGGTTGGAGGGTCTAGAATGCGGGGATACAATTTAAAAACAAAAGAATGGCACTTAGAATTAGGATAATTGTTTAAAATTCAGCGTGTGGTGAATCTCAGAATTCTATGTCCTAGGGGGCTGTGGAACTCAATCTTTGAGTACATTTAAGGTAGAAGTTGATAAATGTTTGATTATTAATGGTACTAAGGGTTATAGGATGGTGTGGATTAAAAGCATTAATATGTTTTTTTAAATGTCAGAGCAGCCTTGATGGGTTGAATGACCTACTACTGTTACTAATATTTACTCCCTGAAGGCACGAGGAGTAGCAATACTGTTCCCAAATCTATATAGACCACAATCACAATCAAATTTACTGAGGAAAAGGATATGGAAGATATAGACTGTAGGGAAATAGATGGTGACATCTTGCAAAATGTCCAGATTACAGAGGAGGAAGTGCTGGATGTTTTGAAATGCATAAATGTGGATAAATCCCCAGGACCTGATCAGCTGTACCCTAGAACTCT
>NC_057730.1:24861334-24929402 GCF_004010195.1 Chiloscyllium plagiosum
AGAACTAGAGGGCATAGGTTTAGGGTGAGAGGGGAAAGATATAAAAGAGACCTAAGGGGCAAATGTTTCACACAGAGGGTGGTACGAATATGGAATGAGCTACCAGAGGAAGCGGTGGAGGCTGGTACAATTGCAACATTTAAGAGGCATCTGGATGGGTATATGAATAGGAAGAGTTTGGAGGGATATGGGCCGGGTGCTATCAAGTGGGACTAGATTGGATTGGGATATCTGGTCGGCATGGACAGGTTGGACCGAAGAGTCTGTTTCCATACTGTACATCTCTCTGACTCTATGACTATAACTGTTTTGTAACAGCTTAAACTCCACATTTCTTGAGAGCCAAACTTTTGTCCTTTGGAATTTCCTAAAGACCTATCCTTGACTGCACATTCTCCTCCTCAAACTCCTTAATCTGCACCACTGATTCTTTGTCTGGCCAACAACTTCTGCTGCTACTCTTTTTGCAGCATTAACATCCTCTTGGACCCCCAAGCTAAACTTTTGATCCCAAATCTTTTCCATTGTCTTTTCCATTGCAACAAACAAGTGTTTTGATTTCTAATATGATCCACATCTGCCTCTATTTCAGTTGGTCTGCTATTGCCCATCCTTGACTTTAACACCTCCAAATTTGAAGACTTCAGTATTCTCCTGGGCATGCTCCCATCATTATGCACAACACACACTTCTGCCACTGGCCCATACTTCACTCTCCATAAGGAAATGCAGATCTCTGCATTGCTTGCTCATTGTGTCTATTCTTTCTAATCTGTATTGGCTCCCACTCTCCCAATATTAGAAATTTAAGTTTCTTCTACTTGTCTTCACATCCATTTATGGCAGATTCTGTCTTCCCTTTGCTACAACCCCTTGATTTTGATGATTTGTGCTTCATTCCTTGCCTTTGTCCTCTCACAATCTAGAATTATTTCCTCTGAAATTATTTCCCTAAAGCGCATGCATTACCTTGCCCTCCTTAAAAAGTCATCCTTGAAATCATGTTTTCACTCTCCATTTCAGCCTCTCCTGGGTTGGCATTGGATTTCCTTTCCCTCAGAAACCCTGTGAGACATTTCTCAATTTTGACAGGAAAACCTAAATACAAGTTGTTGATAACTATCTAGAACACTTGGGTAGGAATTAAAGTTTGTGACAGTGCTGCCTTATATGACAGTGTGATTGTTAACGCTAGCCCCAGTCTTGGACCTAAACAGCAATTGTAAGACGTATGGGGCCAGAAGAGGGGAAAGTTTAGTTTCCTTTGCACATTCCAGAGTTCTTTTAAGTGTGCAGCGGACTCGACTTGTGTGTGCTGATGTTAATTGTAAGTTGATATGTAGCCTTCAGTGTGTGAGCTAACATTTGTCTTCGCTTATTATGGGCACCTGTTCTAAGTGTATAATGAGGGTATGTGCGGTTTAAATGTGTGTTTTTACAATCTACACCAACAGCTATGGCTGCAGCAGAATCCACATGCCTACAGCATTGGAATCAAACAGAAAATATCTGCAAAAGTTTTAAAACCTCATTTGCTCTCATACTTCACACATATGGACTGCTTAACATTTCCTCTGCTTTCATTTAAAGGGATCGGGTAGTATGTTAATCTAATTATTCCTCTTAATCTAGCATTCACCTCACTCACTGATGTTACAAAATGGTGGTTTAAGCCTTGAAGTCACGAAGGAAATCTCATTGAAAGCAGAGATGATTTGCGAAATGTTGGGTGGAATTCTATAGGAGCCTGACGACGTGGGTTACGGTGAGAAATGTAGAATCACATGATAAGTCCAGAGAGGCCTATTTTGACATTGAGACTAACTCTCAGCATCTTTTAACTAAGTTCTGGGACCAAGAGGAGATATTTGCTGAGGAGCAGTGAGTTGCCTAATAAAAGAATCATTGCTTGTTAATGACCTTATTGAGATGCAGCTGACTGTCCTGCAACCCACGACAAATTAGATGCAAGGGTTCTTGACATCAAAGTCAGAGCGAGTACCTCCTGACTTCATCTCACTACTGATGAAGAGCCTCCTCACTGCTCACCACACAATAGCATCTCAAGGCACAGTCATGACATCGACATTCCTTGTCGATGGATATTAGCAACTGATAATTATCAACCCCTTGGGATCCTCAGGCACTGCTGCAATCCATTTAGAAGTTGATATCTGCTTTTCAGGATGCACTGGAATGTAGCCTTGAAATGCTGTTGCAAGGAGACTTTGTGCACAAGGCTAGGTACCCAGCTCATTCATTGGACCAGTCTGCATCGTGGGACCCATCACTTGCTCTCTTAGCAGTCACTTACTTAACATCTAACTGGATATTCATAGCATCCTTGCTTTGCTGTGCCTATTAGCACAGACAGCCTGGGGCATTCCTTCCTTGGCCAGTGTGTCGGCAGCAGAGAACAGAGTGTGGCCCTGGCCTTCTGTGACACTGCTGGCCGTTCATCCAGACTGTGGAAACTATGCTAACTTGGACCTCCGGGAAGAGGGTGCTCTCCTCCAGGTCTCTGTTAGAGAAACATGGTGCCTTTATCCCTTCTCAAACATATTCAGAAAGACTGTCCTTCAATGAGCTCGGCAGCTTTGGAATGCTAGTGCTTGAACCACAGGAGTGGGTACATGGTTAATGAGGTGAGTTTGGTAAGATGTGGCACAATGTCTTACTATACTTCATAGAGAGTAACCCTCTGGTAGACTCAACAAACAAAAAAAGTACGATTCAGCTCTTTGTGTTTTATATTGAGAGAATGGGGCAGATTCAAACTTGGTGGATTCAGTCCCTCTGCTTTCATGCATTGGACAATGAGTGATAATGAGAGGAATTTTGGTACTATCCTGTCAGGGATTAATAGGGTATATTGTCCCCACTGGCTATCAGCTCACCTGCGCCTACAGTCCAATTCTGCGCTGAATTGTTACACTTGCTCTGCCATGGCTCATTATAAGCCAGAGTGAAACAAAAAGAAAACATTAGACATGTTTAAGCACTGGCAGCATTTCTCCAGAGAGAATCATTCTGAACGTTCATCTGAAACTTTTGATAAAAGGTCACAGACCCAAAATATAAATCCTGTTTCTTTCTCTACATATACTGCCAGACTGGCTGCATATTTCCAGCAATTTCTGTTTTTATCTCAGATTTACAGCATTTGCAATAATTTTCTTTTTGTATTGGACAAGAAGTGAACCTAGACCTTCTGCAATCCTAGAGGGGAGCTGTAAACTCAGACTAGAATAAGGAAATAGCTTGTTTTTTTTTGTTTCAGTTCTGCTCCAGTTTTGATCTGCAATTAAAGCACACCAGACTTTCTGAATTCATTCCTTGTACGGAAAAACAACACTTTGTTCCATGCTTGAACTGTTTCCATGAGAATCAATTGCACAGATGCTTCTGAATTTGTGGAGGTTGTGTCCCTCGAGAACAGAGAACATCCCATGCTGCTGGGAGTCTCTGTCTTTACTGTGAGGCAGCTCAACTGGTACATTTGGGGAGGAGCAGCATCAGGGGTACCTCTGGGGGAGGAATCAAAGGGTGGTGGAGCAGCTGATGGTTGTCCCTTAGAAGTGTGTTTGAAATGCAGAATGTTTCAAACATTATTTTATTCATGGAATATGGATACCATCAGCATCTACAGCACCCTTCATTGCCTTTGCAAACATGATGGTGGGCTCCTCTTCTGCTCAGTTGTTAAATTGGAAATGTGTTGCTGGAAAAGCGCAGCAGGTCAGGCAGCATCTAGGGAACAGGAGAATCGACGTTTCGGGCATTAGCCCTTCTTCAGGAAGAAGGGCTAATGCCCGAAACGTCGATTCTCCTGTTCCCTAGATGCTGCCTGACCTGCTGCGCTTTTCCAGCAACACATTTCCATCTCTGATCTCCAGCATCTGCAGACCTCACTTTCTCCTCAGTTGTTAAATTATCCACCATGGTTCATGACACAACAGTGCAGGGCTGTGATCTGATCTGTTGCAGGTGTCTGCTGCATGCTGTTTCCACTGATTAGCATACAAGCAGTACTATGTTGTAATTTCATTTAGCTCATGCCTCATTTTTAGACATCATCCAGAACTCTGGCTCTTACCAAACCTCATTTAGCCATGACCTCTGTGCTCAGTGACTTACACTGGCTTGCCATCTAGCATTATTCTGATCTTAAAATGTTCCTCCTTGGTTTCAAAATTTTTCTAATTCTGACCTTTTAATCAATCCATCCTTCACAGACATACCTTCAGCTGTTGAGACCCTGAAATTTGGAATTTCCTCCCTGAAACTTACCATCTCTCTTCCACTTTCTCCTTTAAGATGCTCCTTAAAAAATTGCCCCTTTAGCCAAGTGTTTGATCACCTGTCCGAATATCTTGTTATGTGGCCCAGCCTCCAAGGTTACTTGAAAACACACTTTGCCTTGAGGCATTTTACTACATTAAAGGAGATATATAAATTTAAGGTGTTGTTGTTGATGTGTTAGGCCATGAGATTACAGATTACAGTTCAATACAATCTGCTGCTGCATGCCCAGATCTGGTATGCTAGATCAGTTCCCAATCCATACCATTTAGCATGGTGGTAGTTACGTACAGCTAATGGAGGGTACCCACGTTGTGAATACATGTCTTTATTTCCATAAGGACAATAACTTCTACCAGTACTGTCATGGAAAGATACATTGAGACTGGTAAATTGGTGAGGACAATGTGAAGCTGGAAATGTGTTGCTGGAAAAACGCAGCAGGTCAGGCAGCATCCAGGGAACAGGAGAATCGACGTTTCGGGCATAAGCCCTTCTTCAGCCCTTCTCCTCAAAGAGGACAATGTGAAGCCTTATTGGTTCTCTTATCTCTCGCCTCAGATCCAGCATGCTAGAAGTGCCTTTCAGTACTTGGCCAGCTCAATTGGTAATGGTAGGACAGAACCATTCTAGGAGATGGACATCGAAGACCTACATTCAGAATACATTCTGTGACCTTTTCATCCTCAGTAATACCTTGAAATGGTATTCAACATGGAGCAGTACAGAGTCATCAGCTGATGGAGGGTGAGAAGTGATAATTAGTCAATGTCTTCTTTCCCATATTTGACCAGATGCTGGTAAACTGAATGTGCTTTAGAGTCATGATGAGGACTCCTGGGGCCTCATCCTTCCCATTGAATATTGCAGTACCTCTATCTCTGGTCTTTATGTCCTGCTGGTCGGACAGGTTATACTGAGCGACAGCATAGAACACTTTGGGGTATTGGCTGTAAGCTATGATTTACGTAAGTATGATGATCTGAGGTTGTTACTTGACCAGTGTGGGACAACTCTCCCAATTTTGGTATATGTCCCAGATATTTCTGAGGAGGACTTTGCAGTGTCAACTGTGCAAGGCCTGCCATTATTTTGTTTAAATTTTCCATTTGGAAATATCAATTGTGAATAGGAGTAGGCCATTCAGCCCCATAAGCCCATTCTGTCATGTGATAAAATCATCATTGATTTGAATATGATCTCTACTATTTTCTATGTTTATATCCTTTGATTTCTTGTTTACCAAAATTTATTTGACTCAGCCTTAAATGATCCTGCCTCTCTCTCTGGGGACAAAATGCCACAGATTAACAACTTTTCAAAAGAAAAGATTTCTCTGCATCTCCATCTTAAATGAGAGACCTCTTATTTTCAAGATGTGTATCCGAGGTCTAGTCTCATCCACCAGTGAAACACCCTTTCAAGATCCACCCTACCAAATCCTCTCAGAATCTTATGCATTTCAATGAGGTCATCTCTCATCTTTCTAAACTCAATTCCTTCAGACAACCCTCTTATCCCAGGAATCAGACAAATGAACCTTCTCTACACTGTTTTTAATGCAATTATTTATTTTTTTGAATAAGACTTCGAAAACTGTACATAGTACACAAGACATGGTCTCACCAATGCTCTGTATAACTAGAGCAAATTTTCTCTAATCTTTTACTTTATTCCTCTTGCAGAAAAAACAACATTCTATTTGCCTTCCTAATCACTTACTGTATTTGCATATAATCCTGTGTGACCAAGACACCCAGATCCCTCTGTATCTCCACTTTCTCCAATTTTACTCCATTTAAGTAATACTCTGCTTTTCTTTCCTTCATGCCATAGTGAACAGCTTCACATTTTCCCATATTATACTCTACCTGCCATATTTTTACCATCTCACTTAGCCTGTCAATATCCCTTTACAGACTCTTCATGCATTACATCTTTACTTACCTTTGTGTTATCAGCAAATTTAGCAGCCATATATTTGGTCCTTTTAAGTTAGATTAGATTACTTACAGTATGGAAACAGGCCCTTCGGCCCAACAAGTCCACACCGCCCCACCGAAGCGCAACCCACCCATTCCCCTACATTTACCCCTTATCTGACACTACGGGCAATTTAGCATGGCCAATTCACCTGACCTGCACATCTTTGGACTGTGGGAGGAAACCGGAGCACCAGGAGGAAACCCACGCAGACACGGGGAGAACGTGCAAATTCCATACAGTCAGTCGCCTGAGGCGGGAATTGAACCCAGGTCTCTGGCGCTGTGAGGCAGCAGTGCTAACCACTGTGCCACCGTGCCGTTCCATATAAATTATAAATAGTTGCGTGCCCAGCACTGATCCCTGTGGTATTCCATTTGTCACATCCTGTCAACCTGAAAATGACCCATTTCTACTTACTGTTTGTTTCCTGTTAGCTAAGCAATCTTCTATCTATACTATTATATTGTGATCTCTGATTTTATTTGTAATCTTAATGTGACACCTTATCAATGGCTTCTGGAAGTATGCCTCATCTGCCAGATCCCCTTTTCCTATTTTGCGTATTACATCCTTAAAGAATTGTAATAAATTAATTCAAAATGACTTCTCTTTTACAAAACATTGCCTGATTTCATTGACATTTTCTAAATGCCCTGTTATTACCTCCCTAATAATCTATAATTGTATTTTCCATTCTATTTCTAGATCACAGCTATAGGTCATAGATTTCATACAACTGAGTGGTTTACTATGTCATTTCAGAGGACATTTAAGAGTCAACCGTTTTGCTGTGGGTCTGGAGTCACATGTATTTTAAACCTTTCAACCTTTGTCTCCTGAATAAAAAGTTGTTCAAGGACAACAACATCGGATCCAACACCAAAGTCATGATTCACAGAGCTCTAGCGGTGCTGCCCTCCTTTATAGCTCGAAGATGTGGGCTGTCTACAGCAGACACCTCAAGGAGCTGCAGCAGTACCACCAGTGCTGCCTGTGCAAGATTCTCACTATCTGCTGGGAAGAACAACTTACCAACACCAACATCCTTGACCAGGTGGTCATCCCCAGCATCGAGGCACTGACCACCCTTGATTGGCTGTGATGGGCTGGACACATCATCCACATGACCGACACGAGACTCCCCAAGCAGGTGCTCTCCTCCCAGCTTCGAAATGGCAGGCGAATCTCAGGTGGAAAGAGGATGTGCCTCAGCAATATCCTCAAGGCCTCACTGGTGAAATGCCTCATTCCCACAGACATCTGGGGAATGGGGCATTTCACTGGCCCAAGACCGTACAAAGTGAAGGAAACGCATCTGGGAAGGCATTGATTACCTCGAGACTTGCTGTCAGGGAAAGTGGACGCCAAGTGAAAACTGTGAAAGGAACACGCTGCCGCACCAACGTCCATCCACCCCTTCCCACCATCTGTCCCAAGTATAATACAGCCTGTAGAAGTGTCATCAGTCTGTACAGCCATCTACGACTCAGCCTGAGAAAGAAAGAGGGTCATCCTCATCTGCGAGGGATTGCCAATGATGATGATATATGCCAGACCAGGAAGAGATGGCAAATTTCCTTCTTCGAAGAAAAGTAATTGATTTTCATTTTGACACTTCATGGCTACTCTTACTCAGGCCAGGTTATTTTTTATTCCAGCTTTATTTTTTTGTTTCTAGAATTTGAACATAGGTTCTCTGGATTCCAAGTCTAGTAACATAACCACTTTGCCAGAGGAACCACAGGATCCTTGCTGAGTCGTGGGTGTCCCTGGGATGTCGTTTGGAAATTCCAAGGAAATGCCTTTCTTACTTGTATAGTTTGAAATTGAGTAAAGCTGAGCTTTGTTATACAGCAGGAGCAGTTAGGTAGCAGATGCTTGCGTGCAGAGGAACGAGGTTAGCAGCCAAGGTAAAGCCAAACAGGCACAAAACCTTATAAAATAGATTTGAGAAAATCGGTCTGAATTCTAAATTCAGACAGTAATGATTTTCTCAGGAAAGTCGTAAAATCTTCAAAAAAATCCATTTTAACAGCCGACAGTTTTAAGAGAAGCCCTTCATTTAATTTTTCACCATCGAAAGCCTCCTGTTGGGCTAGCTCAATACGCACTTTAACAGATAGTCACAGAGTCATACAGCATTGAAATAGACCCTTTGGTCCAATTGGTCTACACCGACCATATTCACAAATACAGAGGAACCTTGATTATCCGGCATTCGATTATCCGAATTTTGGATTATCCGAACAAGATCGCAAGGTTCTCTTGCTTGGTTAAATTGTGTTATCCAGCATTTGATTATCCAAACAAAATACTCCCTGCCTGTGTCGTTCGGATAATTGAGGTTCCTCTGTGAGCTAATCCACTTACCTGCATTTGGTCCATATTTCTCCAAACCTTTCATATTCATGTACTTATCCAAATGTCTTTTAAATGTTGTAACTGTACCCGCACTTCCTCTGACAGTTCATTCCACACACGAACCACTCTCTGTGTAAAAAAGTTGCCCTTCAAGACCTTTTTGAACCTTTCGCCTCTGGGTTTCATGTAACATTGTAAAATGGAAATCGCTTGTTGCTGTGAGACTGTATCCTGAGCAATGCAGAAGTTGGTTACAGCAGTTTGCTGCCTGGGATCCATAAGCAATATTGCAAGTGATTCAATCAATAGATCAATGTGCAATTAACAAGTTCTTTGCACCCTTGACAAAATCATCTGCTCATTAAATTCCCTCAGTACTGACTTAACAACCATTCCCACCGCAAGTACAGCAAAGGCCAAATACAGAGTAAAATTCCTGCTACACTGAAGGAGTTCTCAAGAAGGATTGGTGGACCCGAAACATTTACTCTGAATTCTCTCCGTAGATGCTGCCAGACTTGCTGAGATTCTTTTAGCAATTTCTGTTTTTGCTCCTTCTACACTGTCCTATCAAACCTTTTTTTTAGATTACTTACTGTGTGGAAACAGGCCCTTCGGCCCAATAAATCCACGCCGACCCTACGGAGAGCAACCCATCCATATGCATTCCCCTACATTTACCCCTTCACCTAACACTACGGGCAATTTAGCATGGCCAATTCACCTAACCTGCATATCTTTCGACTGTGGAAGGAAACCGGAACAACTAGAGGAAACCCACGCAGACATGGGAAGAATGTGCAAACTCCACACAGACATTTGGCTGAGGTGGGAATTGAAACCGGGTCTCTGGCGCTGTGAGGCAGCAGTGCTAATCACTGTGCCACCATGCTGCCCACAGCAAAATATCTTTATATACACACACAGTCACTGAAGCAGTTTGGTCCTGTACAGTAGCATATGAGGAAACAAATAAACATTGGAGTTTGACTCTATCCAGCAAACATACCAGACATTTCTTACCTGTACAGGACTATACTTACATACATTTGAGGCACTGGGGAGTCCGAAAACTAAACGACCCCATTTAACTTTGGCTGAAAGATCTGAGATAGTGGTCTTTCCCCTCTGTGCCTTAGTTGAAGCTGTCCCAAATTTTAGTGCGTTCCTCAGCATGTCGTCCTGGACCTTGGAATGTGTCCATTTGCAACACTCAGTTGAGGTCATGTCTTTACTCTGGAAGACTACTGTCCCATCAAACTCTCCTACAGCAAGTACATCACAAGGTTAGATGCAGAGTAAAGCTTTAACCTCGGGTGAAGGAATGTACCTCTTTCTCACCGTCATAGATTATCACTGGTTATTCTGAGTTGCATTTTCTAACAACTGCTAGTGTTGTCCAAGTGTAATTATTGTTGGATTCGCTGCTGCATTCTTATTTAACTGTAGGGCTAAACCCATCTGAGAATCTGTATGGCTAAACCTTTCTTTCAATTACAATGTCTCAGATGTGATTCTTGATTTGCTTAATAATAATGTTCCAGGACAATGTAAAATACTGTAGAAGTGTTAAGCTGCAGCAAAAGTAATAACAATGTGAAATACTGCCAAAATTTGATGTGGTTATATGCAAAATGTTACAAAAAATACAGAATTTTTATTGAATTAGTGGATTTTTCCAAATAGGGGAAGAGGGAATATAAAGATTGCATGAGGAAAGTTTAAAAAAAATCCAGCAGGTAAAAGAAAGTTATAAAATAATGAAACTCTATAAGAAGAAATCGTATTCTATTGACACATCAATAACAAAAAGAAAATTAATGTAGAAATAGGACTATTAAAGCATGAACAAATAAGCTTACAGGTAATGCTAGAGAAGTGACAGAAATCATGAAATAAATATTTTTCCTCAGTTTTTATGAAAAAAGATAATGAAACAGATATTTAATTACAGGATAACCTTTATAAAGTGTATTAACATAGTTGGGTAGAAAGGCCATAAAATATAGGAGCAGAATTGGGCCATTCAACCCATCAAGTTTGCTCTGCCATTCAATCGTGGCTGATATGTTTTTCAATCCATTCTTCTGCTTTCTCCCCGTAACTTTTGATCTCCTTCCTAATCAAGAACTTATCAATCTCTGTCCTAAATACATTCTGTGACTTGGTCTTCACAGCTTTCTGAGGCAGAGTTCCACAGATTTGTTACCTTCTGGGTGAAGTAATTCATCCTCATCTCAGTTCTGACCCCTGTGGAATCCACGAGGTACTGGCTGCCATCCTGAAAAAGATCCCTGTATCCCCACTCTCTGCCTTCTGTCTGTCAGCTATTCCTCTTTCCATGCCTGTACTTAGTGCTAGCTCGTATCTTAATTAGCAACCTCCTGTGTGGCCTTCTGGAAATCCAAATACATCATGTCCACTGGCTCTCCTTTGTCTAACTTGCTCATTAACTCTTTAAAGAATTCTAACAAATTTTTTCAGGCATGGCCTTCCTTTGACTAAGTCAAACTGATTCAGCCTTATTTTACCATATCCTCCCTACTCTGCAGTCTCATCTTTAATAACGGACTCTAAAATCTTAGCAATGACTGAGGTCAGGCTAACCCCAGTTTATAATTTCCCATGCTCTGCCTCTCTCCCTTCTTAAACAGGGATGTTATATTAGCCACTTTCCAGTCCTCTAGGAAAGTATCCGTGCCTCCAGAGATTCCTGCAAGATCATCACTAATGGCTCTGAAACATCCTCACCTATCCTCTTCAGAACCCTGACTGTAATCCATCCAGCGTTGGTGATTTATCCATCTCCAGGTTTTTCAGCATCCCCATCACCTTTTCATTAGTGATGGCTAATACATTTACTTCTGCCCCAATAATCTTGAAGTTCTGGTATGCTATTGGTGACTTGCACTGTGAAAATTGATGCAAAGTATCTATTCAGTTCCTCTGCCATTTCTTTGTCCCCAATTACTGCCTCTCCAGCCTCATTTTCCAATGGTCCAATATCCACTCCTGCCTCTCTTACCTTTGATAAATCTAAACAAAACTCTTGCAATTTTCTTTTATATTTCTAGCTAGCTTACCCTCATATTTAATTGTTTCCTTGCTTATTGCTTTTATGGTTGTCCTCTGCTGGTTTTTAAAGGCTTCTCATTAATCTTCACCACATTGTATGTTACTCCCTTTGCTTTTTTTCTGTCCCGAACTTACCTTGTCAGCCATGATTGCCTTGTTCTCCCCTTAGTTTCTTTCTTCTTCCTTGGGATGAATTCCTGCTGTGCATCCTGAATTACCCACAGAAACCCCTGCCATTGCTACTCCACCATTTTCTTTCCCCTTCTAATCAACCCTAGTCAGCTCCTCCATCATGTCTTTGTAGCTACCTTTATTCAATTGTAACACCATTACATCTGATTCCAACTTCTCCCTTTCAAACTGCAGGGTGAATTCTTTCATTTTATGGTCACTGCCCCCTAGCGATTCCTCTACTTTAACCCAGTCTGCCTCATTACACATCACTCAATGCAGAATTGCCTGTTCCTTAGTGTGCCCTACCCTAAATTGCTCCAAAATGCTGTCGCATAGACATTCCACAAGTTCCTTTTCTTGGGATCTGCTACCAACATGATTTCCCCAATCCACCTGCTTATTGAAGTCCCACATAATGATTGTAATAGTATCTTTCCTACATGCCTTTTCCACCTTCTGATTTATTTTCTGCTCCACATCCTGACTATCATGAGGAGGATTGAAAAGTGTAGTGCTCGAAAAGTGCAGCAGGTCAGGCAGCATCCAAAGAGCAGGAGAATCAATGTTTCAGGCATAAGCCCATCATCAGGAATATGGGACGCAGGGGAAGGGGGCTGACAGATAAATAGGAGGGAGGTGAAGCTGGGGGTGAGGTAGCTGGGAAGGTGATAGGTAGATGCAGGTGAGGGGGTGATGGTAATAGGTGGACTGGAGAGCAGAGGTTGGAGCAGAAGGAAGATGGACAGATAGGATAGCTCAAGAAGGCAGTGCCGAGTTGGAGGGCTGGATCTGAGAGGAGGTGGGGGGAGGGGAGATGAGGACTTTACATAACTCCAATCAGGGTCTTTTTTCCTTTGTGGTTCCTCAATTATACCCACATTGACTGCAGACCTTCTGACCCTGTATTAAGTCTTACTATCAGTGTAATGTTACTTCTTATGAACAAGGCAACCCTGAATTCTCTGCACATCAGCCTGTCCTTTTGATAGGATGCATATTCTTGGATATTTATTTCCCATCTTTGTATGCCCGCAACATTGTAGCTGCCAGTTTCAAACTGCGCTACAAGCTCATGTGCCTTTTTCATATACTGTGGCATTTAAGTACAACAGCATCAGTTCTGCATTGACCATCCCTGATCTCAAGGGCACACCACACTGTCAGAGTGACTGTATCAAAGGCGCGCCACACTGTTGGAGTGACTATATCAAGGATGTGCTGCACAATTGGAGTGACTGTATGGAGGTCATGCCGCACTTTTGGAGTGACTGTATTGAGGATGTGCTGCATTGTTGGAGCGACTGTATAGAGGCCACTCCACACTGTTGGAGTGACTGTATCAAGGGTGCACTGCACTGTTGGTGCGACTGTATCGAGGATGTGCTGCACTGTTGGAGCGACTGTATAGAGGACGCATCACACTGTTGGAGCGACTATATCGAGAATGTGCTGGAGTGTTGAAGCGACTATATCGAGGATGTACAGCATTGTTAGAGCGACTGCATTGAGGGCGCACTGCACTGTTAGAGCGACTGTACTGAGGATATGCTGCATTCTTGGAGCGACTATATCAAGGATGTGCCACACTGTTGGAGTGACTGTATCAAGGGCACACCGCAATGTTGAATCGACTGTACCAAGGATGTGACACACTTTTGGAGCGACTGTATCAAGGATGTGCCATACTGTCATGTGACTATGTTGAGGGCACACCACACATGCAGAGTGACTGTATCAAGGGCACACCTCCCTGTTGGATCGACTGTACCGAGAATGTGCCACACTGTCGGAGTGACTATATCGAGGGCGCACCGCACTGTCGGAGTGTCTGTACCAAGGATGTACCACACTGTTGGAGTGACTGTATCGAGGATGTGCCGCACTGTCAGAGTGACTGTATCAAGGGCACGCCACACTATGGGAGTGACTGTATCAAGGGCACACCACACTGTCTGAGTCACTGTGTCGAGGATGTGCCATACTGTCGGAGTGACTGTACCAAGGCCGTACCGCATTGTCGGAATGACTGTATCGAGGATATGCCGCACTGTGAGAGTGACTGTATCGAGGATGTACCACAGTGTTGGAGTGACTGTATTGAGAATGTGCTGGACTCTCAGAGCAACTGTATTGAGGGCACGCTGCACTGTTGGAGCGACTGTATCAAGGGCGTACCGCACTGCCGGATCGATTGTACTGAGGATGTGCTGCACTGTCGGAGTGACTGTATCAAGGGTGCACCGCACTGTTGGAGCGACGGTATTAAGGATGTGCCACACTGTTGTAGTGGCTGTATCAAGGGCATGCTGTATTTAGGGAGAGTATTGCACTGTTACAGGGTGACCACTACTGAAAGAGCTTTGCTTTGCTGAAATTAATTACTGCTTTCCCTCTTCATTAGTGACTTCAGATCTGTGTTGTTACTGTTGCTTTAGCTACAGTTCATTTTTTTTTGTTTCAAATAAAGCAGCTTTGCTCCATATCAAGTGCCCACTTCATATCCACTACTTTCCATTCCATTTTCACTGCTCTTCACTCCATATCCATAGCTCTCCACTCCATATGCACTATTCTTCACTCTATATTCACTGCCTTCCATTCCATATCAGCTGTTCTCTGCTCTCAATCCACCGCCCTCTACTCTCTACCCCTGCTTCCTGCTCCACACACAGTACTCTTCATTGCATATATGAAACCCTTCATTCCATTTATATTTCAAATTCTGTCCTAACACTGGGAATCCCCTGAGCCTCCCATTCACGAGTCATTATAAATGAGCTTACTTGGCCAGTGCATGTCTTTTGAGTAACTATCTCCAGTTACTGTGTGAGTGTGCCCCTTTGGGAACATTCATCCAGCAGAGGGCCACCCAGCTCCAGCTGTTTGAAATGAGAGTGTGGTGCTGGAAAAGCACAGCAGGTCAGGCAGCAGCCGAGAAGCAAGACAATCAAAGGGCTTTTGCCTGAAGCATCAATTCTCCTGCTCCTCTGAGCTCCTCCATACCTGCTGTGCTTTTCCAGCACCACACTCTCAACTCTAATCTCCAGCCCTCACTCTTGTTCAGCTGTTGGAGATCCAAGCATGTTCTCTCTGTAACCAACCAATACCCTTATTGAGGAACAAGTGGAGTCCAACAGACCTGGGACTGTTGCTGTTGTTTTTTTAGATTGGATTCCCTACAGTATGGAAACAGGCCCTTCGGCCCAACAACTCCATACTGACCCTTTGAACAGTAACCCACCCACACCCATTCCCCTACCCTGTATTTACCCCTAACAAATGAACCTAACACAATGGACAATTTAGCATGGCCAATTCACCTAACTTGCACATCTTTGGACTGTGGAAGGAAACTGGAATACCCGGAGGAAACCCACGCAGACACGGGGAGAATGTGCAAACTCCACACAGACAGTTACCCGAGGCAGGAATTGAACCCAGGTCCCTGGTGATGTGAGGCAGCAGTGCTAACCACTGAGCCACCGTGCCGTTGTTTTGTCCAATCCTATGATTAGGAACTCGTAAAGCCATCCTCTGACAGAGAAGGGATTTTAAGGTCAGTCTGCAAACTTGTTATCTGCAGGTCTGTTGATAACATTGAAAATGACTCAGAAAATATGAGCGTCACTCACTCATCCCAGAGACTCTGGCAGAATTTGGTACAGTGGCAAAGATTGGAATCCTGACGTTTATGAGGAAGTAGAAGGGGACATGTCTCAGCCACTAAGAAGCTCTTTAATCAGAGAAATGCAGAAGTCCTGCTGTTGATTAGAATGTATGGTCAGTTTGATGCTGTTTGGGAAGGACTGCAGTAAAGGCTGAGGCTAGAAAGGAAAGAAGAAGGAGAAGTGGAATAATTTGGAAGGGGCTTATTTTTTCAGAAAGCCTAAAAGAGAGATAGGCCATTCGACCACACATCGACCCTCTGAACAGCATCCTACTCTATCCCTGCAACCCTGCACTTCCCATGGCCAATCCACCCAGTGGAATAACATGCAGACAGAAAGTAACACAATCACAGAGATCTACAAATACCTTCTCACGTTGGAGGAGAAATCAGACTTGGTCTTCATACGAGTGATTTACTTGTGTTGGAGGTAATGCAGCAAAGGTTCACTCAATTGACTCCTGTAATGGGGTTATTTTCCCATGAAGTGAATTTACTTAAATTGGGTTTAAAAACTTTGGCCTTTACAATCATGAGAAGTCATTTCATTGAAACATAGGAGATTCTGAAGAAACCTCGCAGGATAGATACTGAGAAGTCGTTTCCACTGCTCAAGGAATTTAAAACCCAAAAACAGAGTCTCGGAATGAAATCAGGAAATATTTATTCACTCAAATGGCTGTAAAATCTATGGAATTCTGTACTCCAAAGGGTTGCGAATGCTCTATTATATATTATATTCAAGTCTGAAATAGACAGATTTCCGGAGAAATCAAAGAATGAAGGTAAGTAGTGAATAGATGGAAATATGGACTTGAGGGAGAAACCATGGTAACATCAAACCGTGGAGCATAGCATGGTTCATTCTTATGTCTTCTGTTCTCATGTTCTTTCAGAGTAACACACTCATAGATAGTAACATACCCATTGGCATTTCCCAATGTCTTTGAAGATGGCAATACTTTTTGTTTTCAGTCATAACATATGAGCACCCAGCATTTATTGTCTGCCCCAAATTGCCAGTCGAGAACATCTGCGACCTAGAACTCACTGACAAGGAGGTTGGTGGTCATAGAGACAATCCATAATTTGGAAGGAAGTTGGATAGGACCTTGAGGTAAATAAATGTGCAGGATTATGGTATTAAATCAAGGGAATGGACTGACCGGAATAATCTAAAGAGAGCTAACATTTACTTGATGGGTCAAATAATGCCTTCCTGCTTTGAATCATTTATAGTAGGGATTGCTAATCACTGGATAGCAGTCATACTGGATCTGCAGGCAGCAGCAATCTCTGGTCACGATGGGCACAATGCTTGCTGGACCACTGGATATGGTCATCACTGGACAGACTGGAAACAGTGATCACTGAATCATAGGTCAGCAGCAATTAACAGCTTAAAAGATTATTAGGCAAAAGTGATTGCTGGATCACTGGACAGCAAGGATCAGAGGCTCAGCAGGCAGCAACTCTTACTAAAGTACTGGGCAATGGAGATCAATGGATCATCATGTTGTAACAATTGCTGGATCACTAGAAACATAGGAGGAGGAGTTAGTCATTCTGTCATTCAGATCTGCTCCACCGTTCAAGATTATCATGGTTGATTCTTGATGCCATATTCCCACTTTCTCCCCATAACCCTTGATGCTTTTAAAATCCAAACTTTTATTTATCTTTCTTGAATATATTCGGTGACTTGGCCTCGACAGCCTTTTGTGGTAGAGAATTTCTAAGATAACTACCCTTCAAGTGAAGACAATTTTCCTCATCTCTGTTTTAAAGGAACTACCCCACATCATAAGACTGTGACCTCTAATTTTAGACTCCATAACCACTGAAAACATCTTCCTTTCATCTAGTTTGTCCAACTTTGTTGCAATTTTATACATTTCAATCAGATCCCCTCTCACCCTTCTCAATTCTAGTGAACCTGGATTCAATTGAACCAATCTCTTCTCATAGGACAGTTCTGCCATCCCTGGTATCAGCCTTCTGAACCTTCATTGCACTCCCTCTATATTCTTTCTGAGGGAGAGTAAAATGATACATAATACTCCAGGTGTGGTCTTACAAAGGCTCAATTTTCACAGTAAGACATCCCTGTTTCTGAACTCAAATTTTCAAATTTTATTAAAAGTACTCTGAACATCCAAATATCCCACATCCACTGGTTCCTCTGATCTATTCCACTAATTGCATCTTCAAAAAACTTAAGTAGATTCATTAAACATGAGCTTCCTTTCATAAACTCAATCTGGCTTTGTCCAATCCTGTTAATTTCCACATAAAATGTTACCACATCTTTATAATAGACTCTAACATTTTCAAACTACTGATGTTAGGCTAATTGGTCTGAAATGCTATTTTCTTCTTTCCCTTCCTTTTTAAATTATGGAATTACATTCATCATACTCCAAACTGTAGGAACTCCTCCAGAGTCTATAGATCACCAATCCATCCAATATTTCCCGAGCCACTTCCTTCAGTTCTCTGAGTGTAGATTATCTGGTCCTGGTGAGGTGATTTGTCACCCTTAAACTCCATTAATTCCCTCTCACTCTAATTTTTTACTACCACTGATTTCTTTCAGTTCCTCCCTCTCACGAGAACCTTGGCCCTGTAACATTTCTGGGAGGTTATTTTGTCTTTTTTGTGAAGCAAGAACCAAAGCATGCAATCTCTTCTTCTGCCATGTCTTTGCTCCCTGTTATAATTTCCCTGTTGTCTGACTGTAAAGAATCTACAAATATGTTTTATTAATCTTTCTCTTTTCACATATTTATAGGAGTTTTCAACCAGTTTTCCCTGCAAACTTTTACTCTTATACTATATTTTCCTCCTGTTAATCAAATGTATTTGTCCACTTTGCTGAATTCTAATTAGAATTAGAATGGAATGTTTCCAATCCTCAGGCTTGCTCCTTTTCCTGGCAATTTTACATGTCTCCTCTATGGATCAAATCCTATCCATAATTTCTTTTGTGAGCCATGGATGAACCATCTCTTCTCTTCTATGTTTGTGCCAGACAGGAATGAAATAATTGTTGGAATTCATGCACACTTTGTTTAAATATTAACCATTACCTATCAACCATCAATCCTTTTGTTAAGGTTCCCAAATCCAGCCTTGCCAATTTGTAACCCATACCCTAATTGTTCCCTTTAATTAGATTCAGGACCCTAATTTCAGATTCAATCTCCATTTGCTGAAGAATTTTATCATATTATGGACACTGTTTCCCAAAAGATCCCATACAATTAGATTGTTATTCAATCTTTACTGATTGCACAGTACCTGATCTAGAATAGCCTGTTCTCTGGTTATTTCCTCAATATTTTGGTTGGAAAAAAACATCATACAAAAATTCTCCTCCACAATACCATTGCTAGGAATCTAGAGATGCTAGATTATGCAATAGCAAATGATTACTAGATCACTAGCAAGAATAGGTGTGCTGCATATTTGTGTTAGTTTGTCTCATTTCCAGAATGCAATTATCATTACTTTAATCATGAACCCATAGCACAGATTGGGACAGGGGTTTTGACTCTACTCTGTTGGACAAATTGGCCACCTCCTTTTAATTTCTTCCCCGCCTGTCTCAGACTCTTTCTGGAAGCTTCTCCAGCTCTGACTGCAGCTGGAATTGTCGGAATTGTGTGAGCTCCAATAACTGAAATCAGGAGTCGATTAGTTCTGTCAGTATGGGTTCTGGCCCCTGTGTAGTCTACAGCCCAAAGCTGGTGCAGCGAAGCTGGATTCCAAACAAAACATCTGGATGTAATTTCTGAACAATGACCCTGAGCCCTACATTCATTCCTTACTCCATGCGTGTCTGTGCTGTTGACCCAAACTGCACATGCTCAGTATGTCACCGATGGAGTGTTTTCCCCAGAATGAGGAGCAGCAACATCTGTTGAACAGATTAGAACGAAAGCATTGAGTTTCAGCACAGTTCCTCTGATTGCGTTAAGGTCATGACAAGCTTGGGAAGCAATGATTGGCAGGCAGAATGATTCAGTTTCCTCGAAACAATCACTAAATTGGTGTGTTTGAGATTGAGCAATATATTAAATAGTCTATTAAGCAGTATATTGGACAATATATTAAACAATATTTGAAGCAGAATACTGAACAGAATAACGAGCATTACATGGAGTATTCTATCAAGCAGTACATGCAGCAATATGTTGAGTAGTACACACAGCAGTATATCGGGCAATACATTGAGAGTTAAATGGGCAGTATATTGAGCTGTATATTGAACATTATATCAAGCAGTATGTTGAACGATATATTGAACAAAATATGGAGCAGTATATTGAGTAATGTATCAAGCTGTACTTTAAGCAATGTATCAAGTATGTATCAAAGTAGAATTTTGAGCTGTGTTTGAAAAGTATATTGAACAGTGTCAAAAACAGAAATTGCTGGAGAAACTCAGCAAGACTGGCAGCATCTGCGGAGAGAAAGCTGAGTTAACGTTTAGATTTAGATTAGATTCTCTACAGTGTGGAAACAGGCCCTTCAGCCCAACAAGTCCACACCGCCTCTCCGAAGAGAAATCCACTCCCCTACCCTATATTTACCCCTAACGCACCTAACACTGTGGGCAATTTAGCATGGCCAATTCACCTGACCTGCACATCTTTGGATTGTGGGAGGAAACCGGAGCAAACCCACGCAGACACAGGGAGACTGTGCAAACTCCACACAGACAGGTGGAAATCAAACCCAGGACCCTGGTGCTGTGAGGCAGCAGTACTAACCACTGAGCCACCGTGCTACCCTGCTTCAGGTCCAGAGATCCTCCTTCAGGTTAAAAAGGTCACTGAACTCGGAATGTTAAGTCTGCTTTCTCTCCACAGATGCTGCCAGAGCTGTCAAGTTTCTCTGGAAATTTCAGTTTCATTTCTAACTCCCAGCAAATGCAGTTCTTTGTTTTTTGTTATTTTGGAACAGTGTGTTGAGTAATATATTTGGTGAGACATTGAGCAAAATATCATGCAATATATCATGGAGTACATTAAGTAGTTCACCAAGACTTACATTGATAAAATGTTATGCGCAGTGTTTTGAACAGTATATTAGGTAGTATATGACCAGCATTTTGAGCAATATTTCAAGCAGTATATGAAGAAGTATATTGAGCAATTCATTAAGTGATGCATTGAACAACATAATGAGTAGTAGTTTGAGCTCCATATTAAGTACATATTGAGCAGTATATTGGGAAGTACATCAAGTTGTATATTGGGCAGTATGCTGAGTTGTGGAAGGAGTCAATATATTGAGAGGTACATTCAATGATACATGGAGCAATATAATGACGATACATGGAGCAGTATATTGAGTAGTATTATATGCTACATATATACAGCATATTGAACATTGAGTAAAGCAAATTATTCTGCATGTTTGTACATTTGTGAATGCAATTATATTGACCACCAAACAATTTCCACCCAATTTGAGTTCACAGATTCAAGTCTGGGGTGGGTGGGACAGGTGGGGCGGGGTGAAGGGGAGGTGGTGGTGGGGTTTACTATTCCATCAGAAAGGATTCTGTTTTGAGTTTAGGAGGTTATTAATCTATGGGTTGAAGGCTATTGACTTTGATTTTGTTCATGACGGCTTAAGGTTTGAAAGTTCCTTTCAACTTGGAAGTTATTTTATCTCTTGGCTTTCCTTTTTGAAAAAAGGAATCCCTACTCAAAACCAGCAATTACACCATAGCAGTATCTAGAGGACCTTTAAACAATGAATTTCCTTCATTGAGAATGGCTGTCCTGTTTTTTAATAGCATCCTGGACCTCCGAACCAGGGCAATTTCTTCTTTGTGGTATTCTCCTACCAGGCCTATATTACATCATTAATATGAGCACTGTTTAAGACAGTTTTCAAATTAACCCTTTCAGATCTTATACAACCTGTATTAAGCCAAATATTGAGCTGGATACTGAATAGTATATTTATCTGTATGTCAAACAGAATATTGAGCAGTGTCATGAGAAATCCGTCAAGCAATACTGTGCATTAGGCAGTATATTAAGCATGTCTGATGGTATATCGAATTCTATATTTAGCAGTATATTGAGCATTTTATTGCATATCAAACAATTTAGTCAGCAGGAATATTGCACAGTTTATCATGCTGTCTTTGAGCAGTGAAGTGAGTAGAATAATAAACAATGTATTCAATACTTGAGCAATATATCAGAGAGTAAATTGAATAATATGTTAATCAGTATATTCATCAGTATATTGAGCACTATATTGAATAATATGTTAATCAGTATATTGATCAGTATACTGAGTACTATATTGAACAGTATATTTTGCAGAAGGGGCCTAAATGTTTCTTTACCCCAAATGGTTCCTCTTGCAATTTTCTTAAAGGCCACTTTTGTTTTCATAGGGATTTCTTTTGAATTTTGGTGCTCCTTTTTCATTCACACTGTCTTCTTTATTGGGTGATGCACTCACAGAGCAATAGAACCTTCTGCATTTATGTGGAACTTCTGTCTTCAAATAGAAAAAACAGCACAAATACCAATAGTATTCATTGATTTTGTTCTGCCAATTTCAAGATTTTTTTTAACCACAGTTTCCCCTTTTTTTCTGGTTAAAGGGCATGCTGAGAAACAGGTGAGGATATTGACTTGCGAAGTTCTAACTGTGCAACAGGGGGAAACATGCACAAATTAATTCAGAAGGACCAAGCTAACCATCAGATAACAAATGGTCTGATTCACAATACTTCACATTTCAGTGACTTCTGCTAAGTTACTGTACCTCCTCGCATGATCATCTATGCTTTATTGAGACAATAGTTTGGAACCCTTCAACACCCTAATTATATCAAAGTTACATTTCACTACAGGTCTCTCATTGGTGCAAAATTAAAGAATGAATTAATGTTTTCAATGGTGATCATTAAAAGTAAAGCCACAACCCACAGGGAAAACAATCATTTTCCATAAATCACAGTTTTGTTTTAGTTTGCACAAGAAAACAACTATCTTGTACAAGCGACAATTATAGTTTCAAATTACCAACACACACTTCTACACAAAAAAATCCATCCCCTTAAACACCTGAAGATATTTCTGGAGGATATCATTACGGATATATGTCTATATGCCAAACAGAAGCCAATTGTTGCCCTGGATGTGTGGTGTATATCCTGCTGAATTTAAAAAAAAAATGCTACTTTATCTAAGCCCAAACACAAACCTTATCCCAATTTATCCAGGTTATTTAAGAGCACTAGCCATTTCTCACCTCCTTTCAAACCTATTGATGCTGGGAGTTGCAAGACCAGTCAGAGACACTGCTTTTGCTCATCCAATCACAGGTTTTCTACCTCCTGCCCTTACCACTCCTCCAAGTCAGAGATTTTGTCTCTTGAGGTGTAGTAGGTGTGGGAGAAAGGGCATCATTGGAGGAGCTGGAGGAACATGGGAGAGATACCATCTGTAGATGGAGATGTAGCTCTCCACAGATCCTACTTCTTCTAAGGTTGTTTTATCTCTAATTTGTTACCTTCATCATTAACTTTTCATGGACTTTTGGGGGCTTATGAGTGGAAATTAACATTCTGACCCTGTGTATTTTGAACGTTGTTAGAGATACAACCTATATATAATGTAGTCCCAAGTATTGGTATCTTTTAGGTGCAATATGGTAACGTAATCATCATTTGACCAATATCTGATCTGAAAGACAGCCACTCTGATAATGCAGCCTTCCCAAAGTACTGCCCCTTCAAAAATGCAGTACTCCATGAGTATTATATCTGACTCTAGGCTACTCCACAACACTATCCCTCTCAAATGTTATTACACTCATCCAGATCAATAACTTTTAAAAAGATATTTGAATTCTTCATGATCAACTGAAAAGGTCATACAGTGAGATTTCAGTTTTAATGATGTTTACTGTAATAAACAAACTAAAAGCAACATTATATTGACAGTACTTATTTGGCAATTTGTTCTCTAACATAGAAATCTTAGAATCCCTACTGTGTGGAAGCAGGCCATTTAGCCCAAGTCCACACCGACCCTCTGAAGAGTAACCCATGCAGACTCATTCCCCTACCCTGCATTTACCCCTGACTAATGCAACTAACCTACACAGTCCTGAACACTTTGGGCAATTTAGCATGGCCAATTCACTTAACCTGCACATATTGGGAAACTGGGAAGAAACCAGAGCACCCAGAGGAAACCCACACAGACACAGGGAGAATGTGCGAACTCCACACAAACAGTCACCTGAGACTGGAATCAAACCCAGTCCCTGATGTTTTGAGGCAGCAGTGCTAACCACTGAGCCACCGTGCTGCCCCAACTTGTAGAAAATATCCCTCATTTAACTCCTAATGCAACTAATTACTTTGTCCCTTAAGTGGACTCTTCATTCTCCAGGAACCAGTTGAAAGCTATTTTAAGTTCCTGATAGTTTGTACCCATGAAATTGGGATCTCCAATGAGCTCCCACTTACATTCTCCACGGTGAACAATAGAGACTGACTGCCACTATCTCACTATCCTCTCTCTCCCAGATTCTTGCAGGTTAAGTTTCTGTAAATTTCAGGAGATTGTCAGGGAATCCTGTATGCCAACACTATAATGGCTTACTGTAGCCTGTTCCCCTCTTGAGGTCCATTTCCATGGCAACATGAATCACATGGGCCTCGTATTTAGGTGGCAGTGCTGATTAATTACCTTCTAATCCTGGAATCAAATTTTCAGTTTAAAGTATAATCATTTTGAAACTCCAACATTCCTAAGAGCTTCCTGTGAGACGAAAGCTAACAGTCTATCTGCAGTTGCCAAAATTGCTCTATCACTGCCTGCACTTGTGAACATCTAGTACCTTTGCACTAAAACAATCTGTACCTCATTACCCCACAACAACAAACATTGCCACTTAGTACACTGTTCCTTTCAGATGACTCCTCCATAGTACAGTACACCCTCAGTTGTTCAGCAGGATTCAGAGCAAAACGCATGATTTCTTTCACTGTTATATTTTACCTCAAATTAAACAGATAGGCACAAAACACAACATGCATAAATTTTGTGTTTGTAGACACACAGTACAGTGCTCCCTTGGTAGTGAACCTCTGACAAAGCAGCACTCACTCAATAATATCCTTGATAGTGCAGTGTCCACCCAACACTGCCCCTCCATTTGTGCTGTGCTTCTTTCACACTACCCTTTCAATAGTACCATATACCCTCAGTACAGAGCAAACACTAGTGCAGTACTCTTTCAGTACTGTCTCTCCACCAGTGTAGTGTCCACTCAGTACTGTCTCTCCACCAGTGCAGTGCCCACTCAGTACTGTCTCTTCACCAGTGCAGTGTTCTGTACTGACTTGAGTGTGTCAGCCTAGATTCTGTGTTGGGGGTCACTGCAATGCAGTTGAAATTCACAACCTCCTGAACCACAGCCAGGAATGCTACCCATTGGGCCACACTGACACCTATGACAAATAACCATTTACATACTATATCCAATAAAAGCCATCTAGGGACACTAGTTATTTTTAATGTATAGTATGAGGCAGGCTCTTGCTCAAAATGAGAACAATCTGACATCTACAGAATCAAATGGAACTTATTTCTTAATTAAAATTTGTTCTGACCAATATTTACCCCCCAACTAAAATATCTAAAGCCTACTAGTTTATCACATTACTTTTTTAGGTATCTTGCTGTCTGTAAATTGGCTGCCATGTTTCCCTCCATTCCAGCAGTTTTTATACATTAAAGTGTTTGACTGTGGTCTGCTTCAAAACATCCTGAGGCAAGGGATAGTAGTTGTGAATTTCCAATTTTTCTTTTGTTAAAGACATTGGGAGTAATTTTGTGTAATATCGGATTGCTGCCTGTTCTACAATACTGTTGATGTATATTGCCTTGTGCTCGGAGTTTGGTCAAAGTCTAAATCATGCTGCATTGCTTCAATGGGATTTGACATGAGTCTTATTCTGTTTTCTTTAGCTTGTAGCTGCAACCTACATGCCCGAAGGTGCCGATTCAACATGGAACTATACAAACTCTCTGGACGAAAGAGTGGAGGCGTTTGCTTAAATTGTCGGCACAACACTGCAGGTCGACATTGCCACTACTGCAAGGAAGGATTTTATCGAGACCTCACCAAAGTCATTACTCACCGAAAGGCATGCAGAGGTTTGTCAGACTTCCCAATGTCCAGAACACTTTCATGTGGGCATGTACATACGTGAATGGATAATAATGAACATATAGATAAGAGGAACTCAAATACACCAACAAGCAGATTAACAGGTGGACACATACGCAAACAGAATTAGATTGAAAGATTAATTTTCAATCTGAAATTATATTAATTCAGATTTAATTATGGTATGTGGTTTCAAGAAATCACACAGAATATAATGGTTTCTGGACAAAGCTCTGTAGCAAACTGGTAAGAAGACTCAAAAGGTTGGGGGTGATGTTCTCCAACTGATGAAAATGTCAGAATACAATACACAGTGCAATGTTTGTCTCGGCTTCTTTGGTGCTGGCTGCAAACAGACCAGTAAAGACTATTTTGTGACATTATGGGCTACTATTTTGTGAGGCTACATACGGGAAGGGACAGATCCATTTGCAGTTTGAGTCCATAATCAGCCCCATGCTATGAACTAACACCAAAGGCGGCACAGTAGCTCAGTGGTTAGCACTGCTGTCTCACAGTGCCAGGAACCCAGGCTCACCTCCAGCCTCACGTGACTGTCTGTGGAGCTTGTACATTCTCCCAGTGTCTGTGTGGGTTTCTTCTGGGTGCTCCAGTTTGTTCCCACAATCCAAAGCTGTGCAGATTAGGTGAATTGGCCATGCTAAATTGCTCCGAGTGTTCAGAGATGTGTAGGTTAGGTGCATTAGTCAGGGGAAATGTCGAGTAGAAGGAGAATGGTTCTAGGTGGGTTATTCTTCGGAGGATCAGTGTGGACTTATTGGGCTAAATGGCTTGTTTCCACATTGTAGGGATTAAACTACATAAAATATAATTCTGTATTAGTTCCACCCTGGCAACCCTTAGCTCAACTCTGAAAAGCATACATTTGAATATTGGGACAAAATGCATAAATTTACCAGGCCTGGATTATTTCTTACCATTTAATTGCCTGGCATTCAATTCCAAATTGTGTTAACGATAACACAAGACAATTCTAACGAAACAGGAGCACAGTAGAGACACTGGGGATCAATTAGTTCCTAGTTATTAATCATTGTGAGTAAAGTTAGACACAAAGTATAATTAGAAATATAAATTATTGCTCCTATGTTATTGATCAACAATCTAAAGTGTTATAATTTGAACATATCACAACAGTCCAGTCATACATAGATTATTCTACTCAGAAAGAAGCTCAGTTAACAAGGTTAGGTTTACAGTTTATATTCAATGTCATTGTTCTTCTGATGTGGAGGTGCTGGTGTTGGACTGGGGTGGACAAAGTCAAAAGACATACGACACCGGATTATAGTTGAACAGGTTTATCTGAAACCGTAAGTTTTCAGAGCCACTGTTCCTCCCTCAGGCAGCTGGTGAGAGGCAATACATCAGACACAGAATTTATAAGTAAAAGGTCAAAGCTAGTGAATGTATTGAACAAACCTGAATGACAATTAAGTCTTTAATCAGTTAAAATGGAGGTGCATGTTTCAGTTGGTTAACATGTAAATCCCAGAATTTCTTTCAAGTCACTGCCCTGAGATAACTTCAGGTTTTATCAGAATAAAGGTGACACCTCAGGTGAGACAATACATTTTAAGTGTGAGGCCATGTTTTGAGTCTGTTTGTATCTCAAACTGGAGTCAGATTGGTTTTATTTCCAAAGTAGGAATTTATAAAATGCAACATTGACTGACTGTCCACAGATTGTGTGCTTTTTGGACAAAATGTAATGTATCTGCAAATACAAATCTGCAAAAGTAAATTCATCCCATAGATTTATATATTTGTGTGCAGCTGTGTGTATGTGCGTGCTTGAGAGAATGTGTGTTTGTACTTGAGAGGGAGAATTTGAGAGTGTCAAGGAGTATTTGTGTGTGAGAGCATGTGTGTGAGCGTGTGAGAGAGTGTGTGTGCTTGAGAGAACATTTGTGAGAGTGTGAGGGAGTATATGTGTGTGACAGCATGCGTGTGAATGTGTCCATGTTGTGTGTGTTTGAGAAAGAGTGTGCATGAGTTGTCTGTGTGTGTGTGTGTGTGTGTGTGTAGGAGTCTTTGCCTGTGAGAGAGTGGGAGTGTGTGTGAGGCAGTATTTGCTTATGAGAGAGTGGGAGTGTGTGTGTGAGTGAGAGTGAGTGAGAGAGTATTTCGTGTGGTGGGGTTACCTGTAGTGTGACATGAAATCCAAGATCTCGGTTGAGGCCATCCTCATGGGTACTGAACATGGCTATCAGCCTCTGCTCGGCATCTCTGTGTTGTTGCGTGTCTTGAAGGCCATCTTGGAGGACGCTAGCTTGAAGATCTGTGGTCAAGGATATTCAGCATCAGATCTTCAGATAAACATCTTCCAAGGCGGACTTCAGGATATGCAACAATGCAGAACTGCTGAACAGAGGCTGACAGCCATGTTCGGTATCCATGAGGATAGCCTCAACCGGGATCTTGGATTCATGTCACACTATACGTGACCCCATCACACTATACACTCTTACTCACACATGGGCACACACTCAGACTCTTTCATACAAGCGCACACACATATATACACACACACACACAGACTCTATCACATACACACACTCATCCTCACACTGTCTCACAGGCATATATTCCCTCACACTCATACACACGGTCTCAAGGTCACACACTCTCGCATACACTCACATGCACACTCTCACACATATCTACTCCATCACGCTCACACACGCTCCCTCTCAAGCATGTGCGCGCGTACAGACATACACACACTGCCTCTCTCAAGAGCGTGCACATACACCCACACCCACACTCTCTCCCTCATTGCAGACTCTATTTTGTCCAAAAAACACACAATCTGTGGACAGTTAATGTGGCATTTTATAAATTCCTGCTTTGGAAATAAAACCAGTCTGACTCCAGTTTGAAATAAAACAGACTTGAAACATGGCCTCACACCTAAAATGCATTATCTGATCTGAGGTGTCACCTTTATTCTGATAGAATCTGAAGTTATTTTGGGGCAGTGACTTGAAAGAAATTCTGGGATTTACATGTTAATCATCAAAAGCTGCATCTCCATTCTAACTGATTAAAGACTTCATAGCCATCTAGATTTGTTCAATATATTCCCATAAGTTGTATGATCCTTTGATTTTCTTTTTATGTATTAATTCTGATGTATTCTCTCTCACGAGCTACCTGAGGAAGAAGCTGAAAGCTTACAGTTTCAAATAAACCTGTTCAACTATAACCTGGTGTAATTTTTGACATTGTTCTCATGTACATTTGAATTAAACAAAGTCAGTGTACCCTGCATGAGAGGGGTCTTTTTTTAATACTGGTAGTGAAACATTGTATCCTTTCTATGTTCACTGTCTATTTCTGATTTAATAAATATGATCCTGTTATCTATGCTGTTACATTAAGAGGATGCAAAATTCCTGATAAATATAATGTCTGTTCAACTAAACACTGAGCATTTCTTAAACATATAAATTTAATTTCTATGTTCTCCACTGTCTCAAAGCTTCTTTAATTGCTTTAACCTTCGCATTGAAGAAACACAGATTACAGTAGAACTGACTATCCTGAATTTTCATCAGTGGTAGAGATTTATCCCCCACCTTCTGAGTCTTCTTACCTGTTTGCTAGAGAGGTTTTTCCAGAAACCAAACCTGAAGATTATATTTTGTGTGATTTCTTAAAACCAATACAAACATTCCAATACAATCTGAGTCAAGTCTGATAAGGCCAATTACAAAGGGTACATAGACATTCCTTTCCTTTATATAAGTGATCAGGGCATAAGCAGCCCAGCAAGCTCCCTAGTTTCACATTGATTTCCAAGATTCCTTTTTGCTTAACATCTTAAGCAAGGTGCATGTCACCTTGGCATGTGGTAGATTATAAGCATCAGTCTGCTCAGACTGCAATTGGGTGCAGATCTGTCCTGATAGGGAACTTTTAATAATACCCGGACGTGCCTGTGTGTCAGTTTTGAGAAGTTCAAAAGAAACGTTTAGCTCTAAATTTTAGATAGAATACGCTGCCAGAGAGGTGGTACAAGCAGATACAATAGCAATGTTTAAGAGTCATCTTGACAGATATATAGATAGGCAGAGAAACAGAACACTACAAAGGTTTGGTGGGCTGAAGGGTCTGTTCCTGTCCTATATTGTTCTTTGTTCTTTGTTTCATACAATCTCTTGTATGGACCGGTATGCTGTTTTTCTACAGTGAGAGAAGATGCAACTAAAGAGGAATGAGCCATGAAATGGATCTCAGAATTATATATTTTCTGGACTACACTGGACTACCAATAAACAACACTGCCAAGTAAATTTTACATGAGATTCCAACAAGAAATTCAATCCCACATGTATGTTACTCTCTATATATAAACCCTTACCCCACCGCCTCCCTTAACAGCTCAATTAGATTCCAGCTGTAACACACACCCAGGCATTAGTTACTCTACATGTAAAAGCCTCTGAACCTTTGCTCTTTTTTTCAGGCTATAACTCATTCCTGAATATCTCTTCCTCCACAGATAAGCAGTTTAGTGACTACCTGTAATTCACCCCCAGGTATATGTTATCATATAAAAAACTCACTTTTTGTGAACCCCTTGATTAGATATTTTAAAAACACATCTACATATGTGGATGTCATATCCCGATGTTGATAATGGAGGATTCAGCTATTAAATGTCATGGGGACATGGTTAGATTCTGTCTTGTTGGTGATAGTTATTGGCTGGTACTTATCTGGCATGCATATTATTTATAGCTGCAATACACTTCTGTGTACTACTTATTACATATATACATTTCTTTCAAACTTCTTGCTTAGATCCAACTCTATAAGGAACTCACAAATATTTGTTAATCTATATATAAACTCCAAATGCTTTTATTAGTTTTCAGCCTTTAACACACTGCTGGGTATCAATTGTTCTATATATAAAACCTCCTGAATGCCTTGATTAGATTCCAGCCATATTATATATATGCACCCTGAACTGGTTTATTAGATCCCAACTTGTGCCTCACAATCAGTTCTTCATTTTTGTGTATGTAAACAGTGTGAACGCCTTGATTGCGTTCCAGCCTGTAAATCATTCCTGTATAAGCAGTCAGTATAAGAACTTAACAAGAACATAAGAAATAGGAGCAGGAGTATTTCTGCCCTCAAGTCTGCCATCTAATACAATCATGGCTGATCTCATCTTGGCCTCAGTTTCACTACCCTGCCCACTCTCCATAACCCTTCCATCCATTATTAACTAAAAATCTGTCTACCTCCTTAACTTTACTCAATGTCCCAGCATCCATCACACTCTGGGGTAGTGAGTTCTACAGATTCATGAACCTTTGAGAGAAGTAATTTCCCGTCATTTCTACTTTAAATTTGCTATTCTTGATCGTAAAGCTATGACCTCTTTTTCTAGATTGTCCCACATGAGGACACTTCTTCTCAATGTCTACTTTGTTAATCCCATTTAGCATCTTCTATACATCAGTTAGAGCTCCTCTCATTCTAAACTCTATAAAGAACAGACTGAAACTACTCGATCTCTCTTTAGAAGTTAAATCTTTCATCTCTGGAACCAATCTAGCGATCCTCTTCTGAACTGGTTCCAATGCAACTCGATCAGTCCTCAAGTAAGGTGACAAAATCTGTATGCAGTATTCCAGGCACAGTCTCACTAATGCCTGGTATATCTGCAGCAATATTTCCCTACTTATAAACACTAGTCTTTTATCAATAACTATCCAGTACTGCTGTTTTGCAGTTGGATATGCCAAAATGGATAACAATGGGGTTCCTGTAAAAGCTATTAGCTGATTATAGGGTGGAAAGTGTTTGTAAAGTTGCACTCTCTAGCTCCTATCATCACAGCAGCTGCACCAGTGTATATTTGCCAGTAAGTACTGAGCTTTTGCAGTTCACTTTGTAGATCCTGTTCTGTTCCTTAGTAAAATAGATTGGTTAAAGGATTTGGAAAATTGTGGAAAACTTGGAAGCAATCTTGAAATTTGAGAGAAGATATGTGCAAGGTGTACGATATCGAAATGGTATTGGGCAATGGGTGGCAAATATGGGACGCTTGGAAGATAATGTTGCATAGCTGGAGATCAGAGACTGAGTAAAATTATTTAGAAAATTGGGCTCTGTACTTGTTACTAAATTACTTAGTCCTGACATATAACTCCCGGACACGATGCTCTTCTGATCCTTTCTCTCTCGCTCTCTGATATTTTATCTCTGTTCACTTACTTCTTGCTATCATTAGATCTATATTTATTCATGTCTGGATGTATTTTTTGTCCACTGTCACTGTATATGTTTTGTACTGTCCATCCCTAGTGAAGGTTGTAAAAATCTGGCCATCTGCTTCTTGCCTTCTTTGAATTTGACCTTGATTCCTTTACTTGCATTATTGTCTCCAAACCTGGCCTCTTGCTCATCCCCTTATTTTAATTGCTCTGCTATTGCTCTGGGACCTAAGCTTCAGAATTGCTTCCCTAAATCTCCTCATCTCTGCCTCCTTTTCCTCCTTTAAGACCATTCTTAAAACCTGGCTCTTTGGTCAAGCTCTTTGATCAAGAACAGTTTCTCCCCTGCTGTTATCAGACTTCTGAATGTATTTTTCAAATGTTAATTCTGATTTCTCTCTCTGTACCTTCTCTGCGGCTGTAAAAGTGAATTCTGCACTCTGTTCTGCTACCCTGATGCACTGGGTATGGTATGATCTGTCTGTATAGCACACAAAAACACTTTTCACTGTGATTTGTTATTATTAACAATAATAAATCAAACTCAAAACTCAAACTCAAAGGTTTTGTTCATCTGCACTGATATCTCCTTAAATGATTTGTGTCAAATTTTATTTGATAGTGATTCTTATGAAGGAAGTTAGAGTATTTTACTCCATGAAAGTCGCGATATAAATGCAAGTTTAAGCATGCTTTCATGAAGCAATGAGATTTTAATTCACATTCTCTCGATTACTAGTTTGGAAGCATTACCGTCACAGTACTGTGTTCCTTAAAATTAATTTTATCTGATTTCCATTAATGATATTTCTTATAGATCTATACAGTTCCTTAATCCTCACTGTTCACACACTTCATATTGTCTCCAATGCAAACATTTAGTTCCAGTATCTAAAGATGTATAACACTCCTACTTCCTTTCATGTAACGCTCTACCTGCTTCCATGTAACTGTAATCTGCTTTTATTTAACTCCCCCTCACTGTATGTATCTCCCTACCTCCCTTAACATAACAGCCTGCCTCCCTCAGTATTTTGTTTCACATAGCTCCCAAGTTTTCAGATCTTCAGTTTGGTGTCACCTTCTTTCTACTATCTATTCTACTCCTTCTGCTCTCTAATCTTCCCACACAGCTATGTGCTCTGGCTTGGGGACAGTTCTTCATCTGTGTTCTTCACATTGAATGTTTTACGTCATAGAAAAGCTGTGGATTTGACCATGTGCTGAGCATTCCACAAACCAGCCACAGAAACTGACAGTTGCTCAGACATTGGGAATTAAAAGAATTGGCAGATAGAGGGTGTAAACCCTCAGAGATTTTCACCTCTCTTGTTTCTCTTCTTCCCACTGTTAAATCCTTTATCGATTACATTAGCTCCATCTGTGTCTATGTGAAGTTCATTAACTCCAGACACAATGTACTGTTTAGTTCTGCCTGTAACACCATCTGCAGTACTAGGTGGGTTGTTGGGGGGATGGGATGGGGGGTTGTTGGTGATGGTTGGTACAAGAAGGACTGACAACAAAAAATGTTGGAAATCACAGCAGGTCAGGCAGCATCCATCTAGAGAGAGCAAGCTAACAGTTCGAGTCTAGATGACTCTTCAGGTAGAGGAAAGACATTGGATTAGGAGGTGTTGAGATCAGTGGCTGTTCGGGGTTTGAACACAGTTTGAGGTGAGTGGGGTCAGTCAGTCAGTCAGTTCAAAACATCACCATCTCTTGGAAAGCAGAGAACTGGCATTAGTCCTGCTTTTCATTGGCTGAATCCTTGACCTTCCTTACTGTTGACTAACTGATTAATATTTTAAACACAAGGCTAAAATAATGATGTGTGACAAGGCACGGTTTTCTTTTCAAAGTCTTCTTTCAAGAGCTGTGTTTTGATTTTTGGGGGATACTTTTTAAATTTTCAGGGCAGCGTTTTAATTCTTACTAACTGCAGTCATACAGTAGCATTGTGTTCTGTATCTATTTTCACATGGAGAGCATTTGGACTCAAACAGAAGCAGAATTAGAAGAATTAATCAGTAGCTTCAATAATTATCAACCCCATTAAACTTAACTATCACAACACACAAGGGAACCATTAATTTCTGAGACTGCAATATTTAAATTAGCAAAAGACAACTGACATAATTGATAACAGAAGTTGCTATTTTCAAAATAATTGACACATATGTCTACACAAAAAATGCATCACTATAAACATCCCTCCTACAGGTAGTGAGGTCACAGCTAATGTGTTTCCATTGCATATGCTGAAGCTGGAATATTTTACCCTTGAAATTACTGCATTTCAATTCTCAGACTCCAATTTAAACTTAACAATTGACATGGTGTTTATCTGTTATATTTTCTCTTATGTAGCTCCTGAGCAGATGCAGCCTCAAGTTGGAGGTCCCATATTCATTTGCGAGTTGCTCCTAGTTATTTGGGAGTTCCTTTGTTGATGGCTTTAAAACGGTTCCTTCTTCTTTGCAGCTTCTTTCTCCCTTTTTCAGCCTTGCAATTCCCTTCTCTCTGTCCACATCTGCAACCTCCCGCATTCAACCTCCCGCACTCTACCTCCCCCTTACAGCTCTCTCCCTCTCTCATCTTCTCCTTCTCTGCCACCCCCTAACAGCCCCCTCCCTCTCTCTCTCCCTCTCTCTCTCTCCCTCCCCTTACAGCTAGTTCTTATCATCTACCAGCCCCGCATTCTCCCTCCCTTCCCAGCTCCTAACTTCTCCCCACCCCATGACTAGACCTTAGCTTCTGGCCCCTGTTCCTGGAGCTTAGTTCCCAGCTTCTGTTCTGGTCTCCAGTTCCTGGAGCTTAGTTCCCAGCTTCTGCTCTAGTCCCCAGTTCCTGGAGCTTAGTTCCCAGCTTTTGCTCTGGTCCCCAGTTCCTGGAGCTTGGTTCCCAGCTTCTGTTCTGGTCTCCAGTTCCTGGAGCTTAGTTCCCAGCTTCTGCTCTGGTCCCCAGTTCCTGGAGCTTAGTTCCCAGCTTTTGCTCTGGTCCCCAGTTCCTGGAGCTTAGCTCCCAGCTTCTGCTCTAGTCCCCAGTTCCTGGAGCTTAGTTCCCAGCTTCTGTTCTGGTCCCCATTTCCTGTAACTTAGCTCCCAGCTTCTGTTCTGGTCCCCAGTTCCTGGAGCTTAGTTCCCAGCTTCTGTTCTGGTCCCCAGTTCCTGGAGCTTAGTTCCCAGCTTCTGCTCTGGTCCCCAGTTCCAGGCCCCTGATTACTCACTCCCAGTTTGCTGGCATTTACTTTCCTAGCCACTCGCTGATCCTCCAATCACAGATTGTTTCTCCCCTGTGTTTGTTGCTAGTATGTTTACTAGACAGGAGAAAGTTGGCTTATGATTGGAGGAACACCTCCTTACTTTTTTTTATGGGGTGAATTTTCTCTCATTGATCAGACCTGTGAGTTAACTTGGAGATTTGGCAGGGTTGGTGGGAGGGGGGGGAGTGCAGGGTGCAGGTTTGCCTGAACTCTGTTATGAAACTCTGTTATGTTTTGAGTGTTGGTGTGGCGTCCAGACTTATTCATGACTTCCTTCACCTCACCTTTGGTGTCCAATCCTTCAGATACCTCGGCTCTTAATCTCAGAAAATCCTTCCATGCACCTCTGCCTCTCCATCTTGCTTTCTTCCTTTAAGACGGTCCATTTCTATTAATGATATGAAGGTGCTGGTGTTGGACTGGGATGGATAACATTAGAAGTCACATGACCCCAGGTTATAGTCTAACAGGTTTATTTGAAATCACAAGCTCTCAGAGCGCTGCTGCTTTGTCAGAAGTGACTTCACCCGTCAAATGAGCAGCACTCTGAAAGCTTGTGATTTCAAATAAACCTTTGGTACTATAACCTGGTGTCATGTGACTTCTGACCTTATCTGTATTAAATCTACCTCTTTGACCAAACTTTCGGTCATCTGATCTAATATATCCACATGTGGTTCAGTTCTTAGTTTCATAACATAAGCGCCTTGGGACTTCTTTTTTAACCAGCAGTAAAGGTGCTATATCAATATAAGTTGTTATTGAAGTCATCAGGTTTGTTTATAACAGACTTTCTCATGTCAGAAGACCATGGATTTATTTTCCAATCTCCAGGCAAGGGGGTGGAATTTGCAGTTGCTTCCACACATTATGCTGTGTGGTAGGAGGGTGACTAGTAATCTCGCCTATTGCGATTCAAGGCAAGGGAACAATGGAACAAATACAAAAAATAAATAAACCCCAGACTTGATTGTGGCCGTGTATTGGAATCTGGCTGAACAGATGGAGTTTACCAGTAAACCAAACAATGAGAAATTCTGCTCCAGACTTTAATACTGGTTCAATGAAATGCTGTATCTGTGAGGTGGAATGGTGCTCACTTTGTTTAATATCTGGAACACAGCCTGGGTGGCAAACAACAACAAGGAATTCTGTCCCTTGGACATATGTTTATTTGTAATGCTGATTAAAGAGAACAAACTGACATCTGAGATGAGGAGTTGAAGTGGAACGTGTGGAAAGATTCTGCGTTGCAAACATCGATCCAACAAACTGGAATTGCTTCAAATTTGTTTCAGTTTCTTGATATTATTTATGGCACCAACTTGAGTTTCTTCTTAAATCTGCACTTTTTCCAGAGCTGTAAGGTCTATGGTTTCAGTCAGAGAAGTGGAGCAAAGTGAATAATTCTGATTGATCCCAGAGCAGGAATCAACCTTTGCATTTTGTACTGAGAGGGTATCAGGTCCAAAACCATGTGTGAAAGCTGCCCAACTCTGAATCATCCAGTGCCCCAGCCTACTTCTAAAATAATTGTATTAATCTTTGGCTGAATTATTTGTCACGCACTTTACACTCGGATTTTCACAGAACCACAGAACCCCGGGAAACGACCTGAACTTATGTAGGTGCCAGACACCAAGTTAGTGATACACCCAGATACTCAGACCCCCAGACAGACAGATACTTGATTACCTGGGCACCTAAGTACCCTGGCACCTAGACACCTAGATACATGGGGCATGAGAATGGTGGAGGTGTGTAGGGCAGCATGTCGGGTGCATGTGAGTGAAAGAAATGAGCAGGAGGGAATTTTTTTTATTTGCTCTTGGGCTGTGGGCATTGCTGGAAGGACAGCATTTATTGCTCACCCCCAACTGCCCAGATGGAATTTCAGACTAAACCACATTGCTGTGTGCTCTGGAGTCTTATGTCGGAAAGAATTCTAGATTTTCTTCCCTGAAGGGCATCAGTGAAGCCGATGGTTTATTTTTGCCACAATAAACAGATAGATCCATGGTTGCCATTAGGCTAGCTTTCTCCTTTCCAGACTTTGAATTCAAACTTCACAAATTGCTGTGGTATGGCCACCTTCATTGCTCATCTAATTCTCTTTGGAATGTTACAATTCTGCCTGTTTCCACCTCTCTTTCAGATATCATATTCCATATCATGACAACAATGAAAAGTTAATCAATATAGGACTGTAAAGGAACGAAACAGCCAGAGACATTAAAGTTCTCAAGCAAACTGAAATATTGAGCCACATTAGGGGACATAAAACTAAGTCAATGTTTTAAAGAGTTAATTAAAGGAAGAAAGCAAGTTTTTGGAATTTAGGGGAGAAATTCCACAGCTTAGGGCCCAAGTAACCTAAGGCACAGCCTCTCATGGTGCAATGATTAAAACCAGTGAAGAACAAACAAACAAAATTAGAGCAGCATAGATATCTTGTGTGTCTGGAGGACGTATGTAGGTGGGGAGAGGAGAGGCTCTGGAGGGATTTGAAAACAAGTGAAAATTAAAATTGAGATGCTGCTTAATTGGGTGCCAGTATAAGCTAGTAAAGGTGGTGGGGTGATGGCTTTACAGGGATGTTGCAAATTAAGACAGTAGCAGCAGAGTTTAAAATGGCAGCAAATTTATGGAGAGCATCATGGGAAGCGAGCCAAGAATACATTGGAATAGTTGTGTCTAGAGCTAGTAAAGACATGGACAAAGAGTTGAGCAGTAGACGTAGATATAGATTAAGATGTAGCTGCTCAGACTAGAGTGGAGCTGTGTTGTCTTCATGAGGTGGGAACCAGTGTCCTCCGTGACAATGTGGGTTTGTGTTCGGAAGCTGATTTTCCGTCAAGTATGGCACCAAATTTGCAAATACTCTGGATTAATTTCAAACAGTTGCCAGGGAGAGGGATGGAGTTGGTAGCTAGGGAACAGAGTGTCGACCATGTATCAAAGAGAATGGCTTCAGACTTCAATTGTTAATTGAAAACAATTTCTGCTCCTCAATATGTCAGATAAAAATTCTGAAAATTTAACAGTGGAAGAATTGAGAGGGGTGGTGTCATCAGCGTACCTGTGAAAACTGAATGCTGTACCTTGAGACAACAGCACTTAGGGGCAGCATGTAATGAGAAATGGGAGGAGATGAATATTTGATCCTGAAGGACACAGGAGTGCACAATGGTTCTCTGTACAGTCATTTTCCCCATCACCACTTTCTATTTTTTGCCAATTGTTTTGCATCCATGTTATTGGACTGACAGTCCTTCTGGTGGAAATATTTTATCCATTTTAATGCAATCAAAATATTTGATAATTTTGAACATCTTTGTTAGATTTTCTCCTCACTCCATCTGTCTTAAAGAAAACAACCTAAGTATTTCCAAATGACTAAAGCCCCTCATCCCTGGTATAATTTTGGTAAATCTAAATATTGTACCTGGACTGAAGGGGCATCAATATCCTTGCAGGGACATTTGCTCATGCTTCTTGGCAGGGTTTAAACTAAACTGACAGAGGGGTGGGAAATAGAGCAGTAGGTCAGCATGTAGAGCATTTGAAGAAAAGAGGGGGGTTAAATCAATTAAGTCTAATAGGAAGACAGGCAGGGCCAGATTAATGAATGGGGCGGGACTAGCAGTCTGAATTGTATTTATTTTAATTCAAGGAGTATAATAGATAAGGCAGACGAGTTTAGAGCCTGGATTAGTATGGGTATTGTGTTGCCATTTCAGAAACTCAATTGATCGAAAGATAGGACTGGCAGCTTAAGATTCCATGGTTTCAATAATTCAGCCGAGATTGATAGGGATGTAAAGGGGATGGAGGAGCTACATTACTGATGAAGGAGAATGTCAAAGCTACACGAAGAAAGCATATCTTGGACGGTTTATCCAGTCAGGAAATATGGGTAGAACTTTGTAATAAGAAAGGTGCCATCATTAAGATTGGGTTATACTATAGACCTCCAAAAGCCAGCGGACATTTAGAGGAACAGATTATGGACAGATATAAAAGCAACAGGGTAGTAGTAGTGATGAATTTAAATTTCCCCAGTATTCACTGGGACGCCTTTAGTAGCAGGGGTTTAGATAGGGCAGAGTTTATTTGGAATATCCAGAATGGATTCTAGAAGCAGTATGTAGGTAGTCCAACTATGGAAGGGGCCATATTAGACCTTGTATTGGGAAATAGCCTGGCCAGCTGATTGAAGTTTCAGTAGCGGAAGGTTTTGGGAATGATGATCATAATTCCAAAAGTGTTAAGATGGTTATGGAAAAGGATAAGACTGGCCTATGGGTGAAAGTGCTAAACTGGGGGAAGGCTAATTACAACAGTATTAGGCAGGAACTGGTAAAAAAAAATGGATTGGGGCAATTGTTTGAAGGTAATTCCACATCTGACACATAGGAGTCTTTTAGATGCCAGTTGACCAGAGTTCAGAACTAGCATGTTTCTGTGAAAATAAAAGGTAAGGGTGGCAAGATTCGGGAACCTTGGATAATGAGAGATGTTGTAAGTTTAATTAAAAAGGAAATGGAAGCAATTATAAGGTTTAGGAAAAAGAAATCAAACAAGGCCCTTAAGGAATACAAAGGAGGCAGAAAAGAACTTAAAAAAGAAATTAGGAAGTCTAGAAGGTGCCATGAAATGCACTTGGTGAGTAGGATTAAGGAGAATTCCAAGACATTTAATCTGTATATCAGGATCTAGAGGCATCATTGGGATAGGATAGGTCCAGTCAAGAACAAAGAAGGGAATTTATGTGTGGAGACAGAGGAAGTTGGTGAGGTCCTTAATGAGTTATTTGCATTGGTATTCACCAAGGAGAAAGAAATATATGATGGTAAGTTTAGAGAGGGATTTGTTGATACTCTAAGGCATGTCAATACTAAGAGGGAGGAGGTGTTTGGTATCATTAAAAAAAATGAAGGTAGACAAATCCCCAGGGCCTGATGAATTCTATCCAAGGAAACTCAGGGAGGCAAGGGAGGAGATTGCTAGGGCCTTGATAGAGATTTTTGTATCCTTTTTAGCCACAGGCAAGGTCCTACAGACTGGAGAATAATCAATGTTGTTCCTTTGTTCAAGAAGGGCAACAGGGATAATCGTGAAATTATGGGCCTGCAAGCCTTACAATAGTGGTAGGGAAGATTCTTAGAGTCACGATTTACTTGCATTTGGAGAAGAATTGACTTATTAGGGATAGTCAGCATGGGTTTATGCAGGGGAGGTCTGGTCTCACAAACTTGATTGAGAGTTTTGAGGAAGTAATGAAGATGATTGATGAGGATAAGGCAGGGGCTGTTGTCTACATACACTTTACTAAAGCATTTGACCAGGTCCCTCATGGTAGGCTGGTCCAGAAGATTAAATCACATAGAGTCCATGGTGATTTGGCAAGCTGGGTACAAAGTTGGCTTGGCCACAGAAGGCAAATGGCAGTTATGGAGGGGTGTTTCTCTGACTGGATTTCTGTGACCATTTGTGTTCCATAAGGATCAGTGCTGAATGCACCATTATTCCTATATAAATCATTTGCTAAAAAGGTCCATGGTCTGATTAATAAGTTGGCACATAACTCAAAAATTGGTGGAATTGTGAGGAAGGATATTAAAGGATGCAGCAAATATAGATCAGCTGGAAAGTTGAATGGAGCAAAAGCAGATGAAGTTTAATTTGGACAAGTGAGATGATGCATTTTGGGAGATCAAATGCAAGAGGAAAGTATACAATAAATGGACGGACCTTTAGGAGCATTAATGTACAGAGGAATCTTGGAGTCCAAGTCCATATCTCCCTGAAAGTGACAACACAGGTGGATAAGGTGGTAAAGAAAACATATAGCATACTTCTACATTGGTCAGGGCATTGAATACAAAAGTTGGGAAGTCATGTTGCAACTGTATAATACTTTGGTCAGGTCACATTGGAGTATTGTGTGCAGCTCTGGTTGCCATACTATAGGAAGGATGTGAAGGCTTTGGCAAGGGTGCAAAGGAGATTTTCCAGAACGGTGCTGGGATTGGAGTGCATTACCTATAAGGAAAGGTCAGACAAACTTGGATTGTTCTCACGAGAGTATCGGAGGCTGAGGGGCAAACTTGATCAAAGCATATAAAATTAGAAGAGGCATAGATAAGGTGGATAATCAGAGACTTTTTCCAGTGTGGAAATGTAAAATAGTAGGAGGCATAGGTATAAAGTGAGAAGAGGATGTTTAAAGGAGATGTGCAAGGCAAGTCTTTTACTCAGCTGGATGGTAGGCACCTGAAAAATACTGCAGATACAATATTAACATTTAAGAGACATTTAGACAGATACATCTAAGGGGAGGGAATCGAGGGATATGGACCTTGTGCAGACAAATGAGAATAGTTTAGAATCCTACAAAGGCTAGCACACACACTGTGGGCTGAAGGGCCTGTTCCCCTCCTGTACTATTACATGTTTTATTATCCTCCATTTTATAAATATAAATCAAATGGGAGTTCTGTTTGCTAATTGGTACGTTATCTATTTAAAGGTAGCCAGCTTAGATAATGCTGTTGGAATGTTTTAGTGCTTTATTGGAGCAGTTCAGAAAATTTAAAGGAGTCTGAGTTTTGAGGTTAAGCCCCAGCCCCAGAACAATGAGCGCTCTGATATTCCATCTAACCTGTTGGCTTAATAACCACCCCAGAGCCATGTTTCTTCAGCCAGAGGGTGGTTAATTGCCGCAGATGTTTGTGGAGGCCAAGTCATTGAGTGTATTTAAGACAGATAGATAAATTCTTGATCAGTGAGGGGATCAAGGGTTACAAATAGAAGGAAGGAGAATGTGGTTGAGAGACTTATCAGCCATGATCAAGTGGTGGAGCAGACTTGGTGGGCCGAATGACCTAATTTTGCTCCTATGTCTTATGGTCTTATGATATGAGTTTAGATTTGGAGGTGGAACCTGATCTTAGTGCTGACTTTGATCAGGATCTTAATCCCAGAGTTAATCTGGGCTGTATCTGAATTCTGATCTATCTGCTGAATATCAGTCTGGAATCTGATGCTGATGCTAATCTGGATCGAGGTTTCATTGCAGATCTGGATCTCAGTCCTAATTTCACTGCTAATCTATAATAGAATCTGGATATTGATTTTATTATTAATCTTGGTCAGGATCTGAATCTGATTTTAAGGCTGATCTAGATCAGAATCTGGTCCTGATCTCCCTGGTCATCTGACTTTGAATCTGGAACACAATATCACTACTGATCTGGATTTTGATTGGGATTCCAATCTCACTGCTAACCTACATCTGGATCCAGATCTTAGTCCTCATCTAGATCTGCATACCAATCTTTGTGCATATCCAGGTCCAAATCAGGATATGTATTTGGATTCCTAATCTCAGTGCTGCTCTGGATTTGGACTCCAAACTCAGTACTGGTCTAGTCTAGATCGGTATCATGACCTAACTGCTTATCTATATATGTGTCTCAATCTTGGTGTTGATCTGGATATTGATTTCAGGGCTGACCTGGATCTAGATCCTGATCTCAGTGATATTCTAAATATGCATCTGGATTACAATCTTGGTGCTGGTCTGAATCTAGATATAAATTCTGGTCTCAGCGCTGACCCGGATTCTGATCTCAGCACTGATCATGGTTTAGATCTGGATCCCAGTCTCACGATTGTCTGGATATGGATCTAGATCTTGATCTCAGTGATGATCTGAGGCTGTTTCCATGTTGGTAAACAAGTGGAGGAAGCTGGTCTTGTAATATTTGCTTTTCTGTCATGTACTCATTGATTGGATCTTCCTCTGATGAAAATTGTGTTTTATGTTTGCCAAGCAGGTTTCCCTGACTGGTCCTCTCCTAAGTTCAATGTTTGCTTGCCAAGCCTCTGTGATCAGCTTCTCTTACAAGGCTAACCCCAGCTTGACGTCCCCTGACTGAATATTCCCACTCCCTCCTAGGCTGCTAAAGCAGCATTTCCATCATGTGCTTCTTCATTTCCTTGTAAACTAATCCCAGCTTTGCAGTTTATAAACGTACTGGCAACGAGTGTAATAAATTGTGTCAGTCTTTCCAATGTAATCTTGTACAATAAGGCTGAAATCTCAGGGGATTTCCCTGCTTACATTTTTGAAAAACTTCCCCTCATTTGGCTGGAACAGAGCCTTTGAAGGAAACCCCAGAACATGGGCTTTACAGTTGCTGCTTTCTCTGAAGCTGCCTCTCAACCCTTTTCTTTCACTTCTACTTTCCTGTCAGAACTTTCTCACAGAATGTCACTGGAGGTGACACCATTATATCCCAATAGAGTATTGAAAGAAGACATATTAGCTCCTGATTCAACTAAAGCTGACCGCTGCCCAGACAATAGTGTAAGGAATGTCCGCAAATATACATGAACAATAAGACACACCTGTATATAGTCACTGGATAGTACACAGATTAATAGCCAGAGACAATAACTTAGTTTTAGATTTCATCATGCATTTTGATAATATGAACTCAATTTAAAGAAATTTAGAAATAAGGTTTTAAAAAGTTGGTAATCTGTAATAGTGATTATGACACTGTCAGATTGATATATAAATTTGTCAGAATTATTGGTGTCATTTAGAGAAGTTTGAACCTGTTTGTGACTCCAGACCCATACCAAGAAAGCTTGCTTTATAGCAGTTTCCCCTCCTTACCAATCTTTGAACAGTTTAACATTTTCACTGTAATTTCCTGTTGCTGTCACCTTTCTAGTCACCTTCCATCTTGTCAGAGGTTTTCCACTGGTCCCTGACACTTCATGCACTGCAACCTGTCTGCGCCTGACTTGTTCTTGGAATTCTCAGCTATGTTAAGTATGATTTTCACTTACAATCATTTTTCACATTATTTTGATTTACGACTGCATTTTTGTTTTGGTTAGTTTTGACCATCCATTCAGTGTCTACCTGTCAGTCAGTGTTAAACAATTGGGCTCTGTCCCATAACTTGTCAGTTTCCACTAATTAATGTGTCCACCAACTGTTTTGTGCCCAGTAACCAACCAGTCACCAATATTTGTCAATATCAAAATCTTCTTCAATGTCTACCAGTCAGTTAGTGCCCAATAATGCAGTCAGTGTTCAGTAGTTGCTCAGTGTCCAATGTCTGGTTAGTTTCGCTGCTCACTGTGTATAAACTATTCAGCATTTATCTGAACTAAACTCCATCTGCCACTTCTCAGCCCATTGGCCCATCTGATCAGGATCCCATTGTAATCTGAGGTAACCTTCTTTGCTGTTCACTACACCTCTAATTTTGGTGCCATCTGCAAACTTACTAACTATATGTCTTATGCTCACATCCAAATCATTTATATTAATGATGAAAAGTAGTTATTTAAATACATGACTCAGAAAGGTTTGGAAGGATATGGACCAGGAGCTGGCAGGTGGGATTATGTTTAGCATGGACTGATTGGGTCTATTTGTGCTGTATGAATCTATGACTCTATGACATTAAGGGCTGGATGCAGAAACAGGCTGAACTGCTGGAAGATGTCACATAGTTACTAATGGTAAACATGGGAAGGTCAGTAATATCTTCACACTAACTGCCTACCCAACTCCTTGGGGCCTCAACCTCGTTTAACACCCTTCGTAAAGTAACTCTTAAATCTCTCCTCTAAGGACTGGTAGGACTGCTTAAGTCAAAAATACTTGCACCAAGCTTCCTGACATCATTGAAGAACCAGATACTTTAGATGCACCACCTATGCACATCGTATGATCACCCTTTGACCCTGAGATCACTATGGAGCTGACAGCAAAGGTGCAGGAGTACACTTCTCAGCACATTATCTCACACATTTCCTGGGCCAGTGTGTTATTAGAATCTAATTATACAAACTGGTTAGAAATCTGCATTGAGAACATATTTGACTGAATACTCTTCCTATCATTTTGATTCAATTCACTTTAATAGGGGCCTTAAGTGGACATTACAGCGCAAGCAAGCAAGAAACTACAAAGCAAAGCTCCAGATTCAATTCTCCCCCTCCCCCAGATTGTACATTGCTTATTTTTCTGGTTGGCTGTGACACAGGGTGGCCAGAGACCATTTTCAACCTACAGATGGAACCTTGTCCCCAGGGCTCAGTAGATGCACCTTCTGCCGCACAGTTTGGAGCAGATGGAGCTAAAGCCATACTGAAGTAGTGTACATGTACTGGTGTTGAAGGCCAAGTGAAACTGGAGGCTAAACTGCTTGCTGTGTCTGACAAGTCTGTGTCTGCAGGTGGATCCATGGCAGGGAACTCAGAAATATCAACTGCTAATTTCATTAATTTACATTTTTAAAACTGAACCTTAAAGTAATTAGAAAATAGTTACACTCTGGAGCATTCTTGCCCTTATGCCCATTATCTTAAAGTATTCCCAGCAGAGTGAAGTAAAACTCGCACTGATACAGTGATAATTCATCTTTAATATGTAACAGCTGTCATTTGCATCAAACATAGGTATCCAGCTGTGGCTTAGACTCAGGTCTCCAAAAGCAGTGATCCATCTGTCCACACTGCATGCTCACAGTGATATAACCCTTCCTGTTTGGAGTGATGTTGCTCCAATAATAGTTGCAGCCCTAATGCATGCAACCCATCAACCACTTGACCAGCCACATCAGCTGTACTCAGTACAGCCTAGATGCATGAGAAGGAATTTACAGTAATTTTGTGAATGCATCTTTTCTGGACAGCTGCCTGGTTCAGTTAGCCAATCATGGCACCGGCAGGTCACTCTTGGCATATCTCAGGAGTAATGTTGCTGTCAATAACAGGATTTGAACTTTCACACTGCAACTAATTAAAGAAAGCTGTACATTGCTCCATGGACAGGTGAAAACCTTTAACCTGCTTGCTTTTAGCAAGACCCAAGAAAATTTTAAAAAGCACTTGTCAGACCCAGATGTTATATTTAGGGTTATTTCAATATTTTATTGCTTAGTAACTGTGTTAAGTTTATACTTAGACCACTTAAAGAGCAGTCAAAAAAAAAGATAATGTTCTAGATTTTAGCCTTACTATCTAGGCAAAACATTCCAGCTCATTAAAAGTGATCATACCCACTTTTACACTTGTCTTTCAAATATATTCCATGCATACAGAGAAAGAAAATTATAGCATTGGAGCATATCTTGATCTTGGAGGTCAATTAGCTCAGTTGGTTGGATGGCTGGTTTGCGATTCAGAGTAATGCCTGTAGCACAGGTTCATTTCCTGTATCGGATAAGATCACCATGCAAGTCCCAGCTTCTCAATCTTGCCCATTGCCTGAAGCATGGTGACCCTCAGGTTAAACAGCCGCCAGAGGTCTATCCGTCTAATGAGACAGCAGTCCTATGGTCCACTGGCACAATGGTGACTTTATCTATCGCCATTTATCTTTAGAGAAATATTACACAAGGATTATCTTTGACATTAGATGGATTGGGTAAAATCCATGAGAATAGATTGCTATGGGCAGATGGACAATTTCCAGTTGGCTCCACCCTGTCTGCCCTTGTTGTGGAGCAGTAGCAATCCTGATTACAGCAAAGAAGAATGAGGCATTACTCTCCTCCAACATATTTGAGGATCTCGGTGGAATTTATGCATTAAGAGAAAATGTTTGACTAAAGGGGCATGCGGCAGTGCTGACATAACTGGATAACGTCCTGCAGCCATATTTATCTGTTCTGCTGTTCTTTTTGTGGTTCTGAAGATTATCAACTTTCACTGCATTGAGTATAAATCAGAGAGCATGTAAGGAGGCCATTCAGAAAGAAATGGCTGTTCTGCCAATTCATCAATTAATCCACTCCCTAACTTGCTGTGTACATCTGCACATTTCCTTTTCAAATATTTATCTAATTCCCCTCTGAAAGTTATTACTGAATCAGTATCTACCACTCCTTTAGGCAATCCTTCCCATAACACCACACTGTCCTGCACCTTTTTCCTTCTATGTACTACTTTGGGTTCTTTTGCCAGCCATTCTATATCTGTGGCCTTTGGTTATCAATTATTCTGCCACTGAATGGTTTTCTCCTCATTTATTCTATCAACATGTGAAGAGAAAACAATGAAAACAAATGTAGGTCTCTTACAGTCAGAAAGAGAGGAAGATATAATGGGGAACAAAGAGATGACAGACAAATTAAATACATACTTTGATTCTGTCTTCACAAAGCAGGACAATGATAATATCCCAGAAATGTTAGGGAAGATATGGTCTGATGAGGAAAGAGGAAACTATGTTTAGTAGGGAAATAGTATTAGAGAAATTGATGGGATGGAAGGTCAATAAATCCGTAGTGGCTGATAATGTACATCCCAGAGCACTTAAGGTAGTCAGCCCTTTAGTGAGATTCAGCACAAAGCCACAAAGCAGCTTTATATGGTAAAAAGGAGCTGGAAGGTTCTGGTGGTACAGTGTTAGTGTCCCTAACTTTGAGCTTGAAGGCTGGGGTTCAAGTCCCATTTCATCCATATTGTGTCTGAACAGGTTGATTGAAATATCTATTTGAGGACCCTTGTGGCGCAGTCCTCTAGTGTCCCTATCTCTGAACCAGGGGACCCTAGGTTCATGTCCCATCTGCTCCAATTGTGTGTTACAAATGTCGGTTCAGGTTGATCAGAAATATCTCAAAAGGAGTTGGTTTTAGAGAAGGAGGTGTCAACATGTGCTAACAGGATTTCAGCACCTTGGAGAGAGGGCAATGTTTGCCAGATTTATCTCTGACAGTGTCTGATATAGGTATCTGAGTAGGGTTCATCCGTGGTAATCGATTTGGATCTCTACATGAGGAGGATGGGATCACTTGCTTTCTTCGTGTCTGTTATTCACCTAGACTTAGCTTGCAGAGGACAAATTCAAAACTTGCAAATGTCACAAAAGTTGGACTCATTGCGAACCATGAAGAGGATAATGATACACTGGTGGAATAGGCATTCACGTGGCAAATCAAATTTAAAGCAGAGGAAAGTGAAATGAAATATCTTTGCAGGAAGGACAACAGGTTAATGAAAAAAAGATGCAGATTTCTTAAAGGAGCCTGGTGGGGAATCCTGAGGGACAGGACTCACATGCATTTGGAAAGGCAAGGACTGATTATGAATAGTCAACATGGGTTTGTGCATGGGAAATAATGTCTCACAAATTTGATTGAGTTTTGAAGCAGTAACGAAGAGGATTGATGAGGGCAGAGCAGTAGACATGATCTATATGGACTTCAGTAAGGCATTTGACCAAGTTCCTCATGGGAGACTTGTTAGGGAGTACAGGGAGAACTAGCCATTTGGATACAGAATTGGCTTGAAGGTAGAAGATAGAGGGTGGTGGTGCAGGGTTGCTTTTCAGACTGGAGGCCTGTGACCAGTGGTGTGCCGTAAGGATCGGTGCTAAGTCCACTGTTTTTCATCATTTATATAAATGATTTGGATATGAACATTGGAGTTATAGTAAGTAAGTTTGCAGTTGACACCAAAATTGGAAGGGTAGTGGTCAGTGAAGGAGTTACCTCAGATTACAACGGTATCTTGATCAGATGAGCCAATGGGCTGAGGAGTGGCAGATGGGGTTCAATTTAAATAAATGTGAGGTGCTGCATTTTGGAAAGGCAAATCAGAGCAGTACTTATGCACTTAATGGTGAGGTCCTGGGGAATGTTGCTGAACAAGGAGACCTTGGAGTAAAGGTTCATTGTTCCTTGAAAGTGGAGTCGCAGGTAGATAGGATAGTGAACAAAGCATTTGGTATGCTTTGCCTTATGAAGTTAGCATTAATAAGGGGAAGCATAGGCAGAGAGCAGGTGAATGCAAAATAACCGGTGGCCTGAAGTGCATATACTTTAATGCAAGGAGTATAGTGGGTAAAGCAGATGAACTTAGGGTTTGGATTGGTGCCTGGGAGTATGACATTACTGCAATCACAGAGACTTGGTTGAAGGAAGGGCGTGATTGGCAACTAAATGTTCCAGGATATAGATGCTTCAGACAGGACAGGGAGGGAAATAAAAGGGGGAGGAGGAGTTGCATTGCTGGTCAGGGATGATGTCACGGCTGTGCTAAAGGAGGACATTATGGAGGGCTTGAGGACTGAGGCATTATGGGTGGAGCTGAGAAATAAGAAAGGTGCAGTTATGTTGTTGGGGCTGTATTACAGGCCTCCCAACAGTGAGCACAAGGTAGTAGAACAAATAGGTAAAAAGACTATAAAAAGATATAGAGGAAACAGGTTGGTGGTGATGGGAGATCTTAATGTTCCCAACATTGACTAGGATACACTTAGTGTCAGAAGTTTGAATGGGGCAGAATTTGTAAGAAACCTCCAGTAGAATTTTCTAGAGCAGCATGTCATTAGTCCAACGAGGGAAGGAGCCATATTGGACCTGGTGTTGGGGAATGAGCCAGGCCAGGTGGTAGAGGTTGTGGTGGGGGATTTCTTTGGGCACAGTAACCACAATTCTGTAAATTTTGGAATACTCATAGACAAAAATGAGAGTGGTCATAAGGGGAAAGTACTAAACTGGGCCAAGGCCAGTTATATCAAAATTAGGCAGGAGCTGGGAAGTGTGGATTGTACACAGCTATTTGAAGGGAAGTCCACATTTGATATGTGGGAGGCTTTCAAAGATAGGTTAAAGATAGTACAGGATAGGCATGTCCCGTTGAAAGCAAAGGACAGGAAAGGCAAGATTTGTGAATCGTGGATGACAGGAGAAATTGTACAACTAGCCAAGAGGAAAAGGGAAGCGTACATAAGGTCCAGGCAGCTAAGAACAGAACAGGCTTTGGAGAAATATTGGGAGAGTAGGACAAGTCTTAAACAAGGAATCAAGCAGGCTAACAGGGATCATTAAATAGCTTTAACAAGCAGAATTAAGGAGAATCCCAAAGCCTTTTATTCTTATTTAAGTAGCAAGCGGGTAACTAGAGAAAGGATTGGTCCAAAAAAGGATAAGGAAGGAAGGCTGTGTGTCGAACCTGCGAAAATGGGTGAGATTCTGAATGATTACTTTGCATCAGTGTTCACTGAAGAGAGGGACATGATGAATGTTGAGATTAGAGATAGACGTTTGAGTACTCCGGATCATGTTGACATAAGTAGGGAAGATGTGTTGGGTAGGCTAGAGGTTATTAAGGTGGACAAATTCCCAGGACTGGACGGGATCTATCCCAGCTTGCTGAGGGAGGCAAGAGAGGAAATAGCTGGGGTCCTGACAGTTATCTTTGTAGCATCCTTAAACACAGGTGAGGTGCCGGAGGACTGGAGGGTAGTAGGGATATTCCAGGTAACTGCAGACCAGCAAGCCTGACGTCAGTGATGGGAAAGTTGCTGGAGAAGGTACTGAGGGATAAAATCTATTTATATTTGGAAAAGAATGGGCTTATCAATGATAGACAACATGGTTTTGTGCAGGGGAGATCATGCCTTACCAACTTAATAGAGTTCTTTGAGGAAGTGACCAAGTTGATCAATGAAAGAAGAGCTGTAGATGTCATGTAAATAGACTTTAGGTATAAATGATCTGGAAGAGGGCACTGTTGGTATGATCAGCAAGTTTTCAGATGACACAAAGATTGGTGGAGTAGCAGAAAGCATAGGGGACTGTCAAAGAATACAGGAGAATACAAATAGACTAGAGAGTTGGGCAGGGAGGTGGCAGATAGAGTTCAATCCAGGCTAATGTAAGGTGATGCAGTTTGGGAATTCTAGAGTGAATTATACAGTAAACAGAAGAGGCTTGGGAAAAGTTGATGAGCAGAGAGAGTGGGAGCTCAGGTCCATTGTACCCTGAAGTTTGCTGCACAGATGGACAGAGTGGCATATGGTATGCTTGCTTTCATTGGACAGCGTATTGAGTATAAGAGCTGGCAGGTCATGTTAAAATTGTATAAGACATTGGTTCAGCTGCATTTAGAATATCGTGTATGGTTCTGGTCGCCACATTACCAAAAGGATGTGGACTCTTTGGAGAATGTGCCGAGAAGGTTTACGATGTTTACCCGGTATGGAAGGTGCTAGCTATGAAGAGAGGTGGAGTAGGTTAGGTTTGTTTTCATCAGAAAAAAATGAGATTGAGGGGGGACCTGATTGTGATCTACAAAATCATGGAGGGTATAGACAGGTAGATAGAGATAAGCTTTTTCCCAGGGCGAAGGATTCAATAACGAGAGGTCACGCTTTCAAGGTGAGAGGTGAAAACTATAAGGGGGATACACGCGGCCAGTACTTTACACAGAGGGTGGTAGGTGCCTGGAACGCGTTGCCAGCAGAGATAGTAGAGGAGGATGGTTGATTCATTTAAGATGCATCTGGACGGATGCATGAGTATGTAGGGAGCAGAGGGATACAGATGCTGAGGAGTTAGGCAACAGGTTTAGATAGTGGATTTGGATATCTCAGGCTTGGAGGGCTGAAGGGCCTGTTCCTGTACTGTAAATTTTCTTTGTTCTTTGTTCTATTGGACATAGCATCGAGTGTAGGAGTTAGGAGGCCATGTTGCAGCTCTACTGGACATTAATTAGGCCACTGTTGGAATATTGCGTGCAATTCTGGTCTCCCTCTTATCAGAAGGATGTTGTGAAACTTGAAAGAGTTCAGAAAAGATTTACATGGATGTTGCCAGGGTTGGAGGATATGAGCTACAAAGAGAAGCTGAACTGTTTTCCCTGGAGCATCGGAGGCCGAGGGTGACCTTACAGAGGTTTATAAAATCATGAGGGGAACGGTTAGGGTAAATAGACAAGGTCTTTTTCATGGGGTGGGGGAGTCCAGAACTAGAGAGCATAGGTTTAGGATGAGTAGGGAAAAATTTAAAAGGGACCTAAGGGGAAACTTTTTCATGCAGAGGGTAGTGCAAAAATGGAAAGAACTACAAGAGGAAGTGGTGGACCCTGGTACAATTACAACATTTAAAAGCATCTTGATGGGTATATGAATAGGAAGGGTTCAGGGGGATATGGGCCAAGAGCTGGCAAATGGGACTAGATTACGTTAGGATATTTAGTTGGCATGGATAAGTTGGACCGAAGGGTCTGTTTTGTGCTGTACATCTCTATGACTCTATGAGCATGTTTACAACTTGCTAACAATGGCAGATAGGTTAAGAAAGCAGTTCATAAGGCATAAATGATCCAGGACATTATAAAGAGCAGCAGAGTATAAAAACAAGGAATTTATGGTGAACTAGGGTGGGATTCTGAATTTTTGAAAAGTGGAAAGGCTTTTGAGAGGAAGATCTACCCAAACAGTTCAGGGCTGAGAATTTAGCTTTGTAGATAAATTAGAATAGCTGGCTGTTCTTCTTTATGAAAAGGATGATTGGAAATTTGATGCATGTACTCAAAATCATGAGAGGCCTGGATGGAGAAAACAGACAGAAACTGTTCCCATTGACAGAACGGTCAAGTAGTAAACAATACTGTAATTAGGAAAAAACATCTTTATACAGTGGATTAAAAACAGAAAATGCTGAATAAACTCAGCATGTCTGGTTGCATCTAAGAAGTGAGAAACAGTGTTAACATTGAGAATCCAAAGACTTCTCTTTGGAGACTTCTTCCATTAACTTTGTTTCTCTCTGACCAGATATGGCCAGGTCTACTGCATTTTTCCAGATTTCTCTCTTTTATTTCAGATTTCCAGCACCTGCAGTATTTTACAGTTATTTATGCAATGGATTCTTAAATGTGGAATACACTGCCTGAAGATGTGGTGGAGTCAGACACAAGTGTGGATTTTAAAAGAAAAATAAATAATTATCTGAAGAGAAAATCTTGACAGAGTTGAAAAGAATGAGACCAGCTGAATTGCTCTTGTACACAGCAAATACTTCACAATAAGCCAAATGGTATTCTTCTGTATTGTAACCATTTTATAATTTAATGATCTATTATAATTGGCAGTATTGGCAATTTGGAAACACAGTCCTGAATTTCTTAACAATGGGACAGAGTACAAAAACATTCAGTTGGATCATATTAGTCTTAGAAGTCTTAAGGTTAATATGTTCAGTTGGCAGTTAGGAAGACAAATGCAATGTTTGCATTCATTTCAAGAGGACTACCACATAAGAGCAGGCATGAACTGCTGAGGCTGTATAAGATTCTGGTCAGAACATATTTGGAATATAATGAGCAACTTTGCACCCTGTATCTGAGGGGGCATGTGTTGACATTTCAGGATGTCCAAAGAAGGTTACAAGAATGATCCCGGAGATGAAGGGCTTGTCATATGAGGAGCAGTTGAGGATTCTGCGCCTATACTTGATGAAAACCGAAAGATGAAGTTTAGAAGGATGAGGGGGGATTTCATTGAAACTTACAGAATACTGAAAGGCTTAAATAGACATGGAGAAGATGCTTTCACTAGCAGGAGAGACCAGGACCTGAGGGCTCAGCCTCAGGGTGAAGGGCTGACCCTTTAGAACTGAGTGCTGAATCTGTGGAATTCATTTTCATAGCAGGCTGTGGAGGACAAGTTATTGAATGCATGTAAGTCAGAGACAAGTTATTGAAGAGTAAGGAGATCAAAGGTTATGGGGAGAAGACAGGAGCATGGGGTTGAGAAACATATCAGCCATAATTAAATGGTGGAGCAAACTTGAAGGGCCAAATGGCCTGATTCTTCTCCTATAACTTATGGTCGGTGGTCTTATGGTCTAGTACCGCATGTCTTTGTGCAAACATATTGTGTGGCTGCTCATAATTCTATTGATCTGACACTTCAACTGACTTGTACCTGTTCCTCTAATTTTTCAGCTTGTGACTGTCATCCTGTTGGTGCAGCTGGTAAAACCTGCAATCAGACAACAGGACAGTGTCCATGCAAGGATGGTGTGACTGGCATCACATGCAACCGTTGTGCTAAGGGTTACCAACAGAGCCGATCTCCAGTTGCGCCTTGTATCAGTAAGTATTTATTTGTTGCTGCCATTGCCATAGCTGATTGAGATTAAGTCAAGACAGTCATTAGTATACTTCAAATGAGGAACAGGTCAGAAGAAATCTGTCTTTATGCCCCAGTTACACCTCACCCAAAGCCCTTACACCCAGGACCTGAACTCTCTCACCCTCCTACCTCTGCAAACCCAACCCAAACTAAAACCGCTTCCCCCATTGAACCAGACACAATCCTCATCCAGACATGACAAGTAGACACCTTTACAACAGAAGATCTCTGATCAAAAGCTAGCTGCTCACCTTGCTAAGCTGCTCCAATACTCTTATGATACTTGCACCACTTGACAATGTGGGAGATTGCTCAGATATGTCCTACCCACTAAAATGAAACATTTAATCCAGTCCATTGTTATTATTGTCCCCAAAAATAAGTGAAGTAATAGAAGAGGTTGTATGTAGTAAAACCAAGTATCTTATAATCATCAGTGACCTGGATTTCAGTAGAACTGCTCATCTGAGGATCTTAGAACAGCCTTAAGCCAAGCAAGAAAACAAGTACTAAACTGAAGTGCCCAAGGTGAAAGTCACAGCTCTTGACGGCAAAGCAGCATTGGACTGAGTATAGCATCATATAGTCCTAAGGTTACTGAAGGCAATCAGACAGGATAGTTCCAAAAGCAGGGGATATGGGAATAGGGAGGAGTTGGTCAAAGCATCAAAACCCACCTTCAGTATTTGGAATCACACCTGTTTCTGAGGTAAATGGCTATGACTGATGGAAACCAATTATGTAAATACCAGACACTGCAGCAGGAGAAACATCCTCAAGAAACATCCTTGGTTCAGCGCTTTAGCTGCTTTACCTGTAACTTGTCTCTATCAGGAGCTTAGGAATCAGACTTTTCACTATCAATTTGCAATGTTCAATTCTACTTGTGACCTCTTTGATATTGAAACACCATTTGCAATCTATTCTAAGATCTGGATATTCTGCAGGCATGGATTTGTCATCACATATATGTAGCAGGTAATGACCAGCATGTACAAAAGTAAACCTAGTCTTCTCCCTTTGATCATTAATGACAATTTCATAACCAAGACCATACTATCGACAGCTTGGAAATCACCAATTACTGAAAGCTAATCTTGGCCAACCACAAGAATGTAAATTATGTTGGGGAATAGATGAAGAGTCAGCTATCATGTTTCATATTAGTAACAGTGACATAGGTAGTAAGAGGGGAAGATGATGCAGGTAGGCTTTAGGGAGCTAGAGATGAAACAAGCAAGCAGGACCCCAAAGCTATTAATTTCTGGATTACCCATACTGCCACATCACAGTGAGAATGGAGGTTAAGAGATAGAGCAGATGAATGTGTAACTGGAGAGTTGGTGCAGGAGGGAGGAATTGACAGTCCTGAGACATTGGGACCTGTAAAGCTGCCTGTACCTGTGAATCTCCTCCTGGTTGGCTGAGAGGATTTACTGGGTAGTGTACCAGCAAGACACATCCAATATCAGGTTCAATACCAGCAGCTGTGAAGTAAGGCCCATAGGGGCCCTTAAGGGTGGCCTTTCCAGAATCTAGGGGATTTTGGAAGATTACAAACAATGCAGCCACCCAAGGCCACTTCTTTAACACCCAAGAATGCAGACCATCAGGCACAGACAATGTATTAGCTTTTAATATTATTTTCCTATTGCTTTTTTACCAGTGATAGTGATTGCTTTAAATTGCCTGCTGCTTTTTGCCCATTTTTTTCATTTTAGTTTTGATCGTTGTTTGGATGCTTTTAATATCTTCAAAGGAATGATGGGATGCAGGCCAAAGGAACAGGCTCTAGGGATTGAATGGCCTACTCCTGCTCTACCCTCCTATGTTCCTATTTCCTGAAGACAAACAAAAAATATTTGTTCCAAGTCTCAGTCATTTCCCTGTGTCCCATTATTTTTCCAAAGTTTCATCCTACAAGGGACCAAGGTTTACTTTAACTAGTCTCATTATTACATAGTTGCAGTAGCTCTATGTGTCGGTGTTTATATTCCTTGCTAGTTCACTCTCAACCAATATTTCTTATCTTTTTTTATTAGTTTACTTCTTGAATCTCCACTCAACCTTATCTGAAGGGGACTACCTCAGCTTCTTCAATCCATCTACGTAATTGAACCTTCTCAAACCATTCTCTTAAACTTTTCTGCATCCTTTCTATGCTTTAATTTCCTTCCTATAATTTGATGTTAGCATTGGATGCAATACTGGGAGTTAAGGTCAAACCTGTATTTTAGAACAGTTTTATCATAAGTTCCTTGCCTTTGTAAAATAATGTCAGAAATGAGTCCCTCGGTGTATTCACTGTACCACAGTGAGCATTCAAAGCAGTTGGTCTTCTCTTCATAGTCCATTAACTTTCCAGTAGCAGGTTATAAAGACAACAACCTGAATTGTCTTCTTTGAACCATCATTCGAATACTGCAATCATGAGAGCGCAATAATCTTTAGGTGCTGCTGATGATGTGGGATGTCATCACTGTCCTGGAGCTGGTTCTGCACCAGTTCCTGCTGATTCAGGTTGATTTGTCAGGCAGTCCAGGCAATTCTCTGCCTTACCGCCTGAGACCACTCATCGCCTACTTGCTGTGTTACATTAACAGATCATTGTCAGTGACTGTGCACTGACATTGCATATCTCCAAACTTTGTGCAAAAAGTTAAAGCAAACCAAAAAAGTACAAAAGTTGCCTGTGACATGTTGTCTTATCTTAGTTCATGTGATTAGTCTCTGAATCAGACACAGATTTTTTTAATGAAATTTCTTATAAAATGTTCCTAATTGAATTTCAGAAATAATGGTTCTTGTTATCACCTTTGCTGTCAGCAAAGTAACAAAGAATGTTTTCTGTCATTATCCCAACCCACTGTCTTGTAACTGAAGTGACCAATTGGTATATAAATAGAATGTTCCTTTCTTGCCAAAAGTAAACCACTATTGTTTGACAGTTGGTTTGGTAAACCTCATCATTGATTTATCTAATCTCTAACAGGTCAAAGCTCTTTACAGAATCTTTCAGCAGGATCTTCTGAACCAACCTGAAGGGGAAAAGCAAAAATTCTGTTTCCTGAAGGCGGGTTAACGTTTTGCTATTATGTACTCAGAACCTTTCTGTTGGGTTGGCTTTCCTGATCTTGATGGCCAGGAACTCTTTTGTATTCATTATCACGTCATGACTACTCATTAACACCCTAACCAACTGGAATTACATTCACTGGCACAATCCTGTTATTTCCAAAGGGAAACGTGTATTCATAAACCTGCCTATGTATATCAGGTATGTGTCTGGTGGGGTAAACTTCTTTCTTCAAGCTCCAATATTGCAAACTTTTTTCATAACTAAACTCCTTCATAACCAGAACAAGCAGGAGGCTGGAAGAACACAGCCAGCCAGGCAGCACCAGGAGGTGGAGAAGTCAATGTTTCGGGTGTAACCCTTCTTCAGGACAGGGGGTGGAAGCAAAGAGCTAGAGGGCTGAAGAGGTTATGGCACTGTGGCAGTGAGGAAGGGACTCACTGAATGCACATCTGAGGGAGGCAAAGAATGTCTCAAAGTTGGCATCCTTTGAAGAGATTTCACAATGGTATAGTGGTAGTTAGAGACAAAAGAACTACAGATGCTGGAATCCAAGGTAGACAAGCAGGAGGCTGGAAGAACACAGCAAACCACGTAACGTCATAGAGCCATAGTCATGGAGATGTACAGCATGGAAACAGACCCTTAGGTCCAACTCGTCCATGCTGGCCAGCTATCTTAAACTAATCTAGTCCCATTTGCCAGCACTTGGCCCATATCCTTCTCACACCTTCCTATTCATATAGCCATCCAGATACCTTTTAAATGTTGTCATTGTACCAGCCTCCACCACTTTCTCTGGCAGCTCATTGCATTTATGCACCACCCTCTGCATGAAAAGGTTGCCCCTTAGGTCCCTTGAGGTGGAGAAGTCAACATTTCAGGTGTAACCCTTCTTCAGGACTGGGGTGTGGGTGCAAAGAGCTGGACCATGTTCTTTGTTTGCAAAAAGACTTATAATGTAAAGGATGAGGCCTTATTGAGTCAACCGGTTTATAAGAAGTCTCAGTTATTTGTGATCTTGCTTGTAGTTCTTAGATGCTTACAGTTTCAGCAGTGAAACTTCACCAGGTTGATTAGCACATGAGGAGTTTCGGTCAGATATTTTCTTGATTATTGTTAAACTCTCACAGTATAAGGGGTGATGGCTGAACAGACCCATAAGCCTGCTCAAACAAGGCCGTCACACTGGCTGATTAAGTTCAAAATCACACAACAGGTTATAGTCCAATAGTTAGTGCTTTGAAATAAACCTGTTGGACTATAACCTGGTGTTGTGTGATTTTGAACTTTGTCCACCCCAGTCCAACATGGCACCTCCACACTGGCTGAAGCCAGCAGACCTGACCAGGCAGGCAAGCAGAACTCAACTGAGAGGAAGTTTGAAATAAAAAGTAGATTGAAATGAAAATGGGGCTCAACTGAAAAGATGGTTCTCTTTCAAAGGGGTTCAACAGAAAACGACCACTGTGAGTTGGGCTGGGTGGATAAAAACAGTAGAGAATGGAACTTGTCGGGGATACTGGAAGGATACGTGGGAATAGAGGGAGTTAACTGTGATAGAACCATAGAAAAGTTAGAGTACAGAAAGAGGCCACCACATCTGCACAGTCTATAATAAACGAGCTACCTATTCTAATCCATGATAAGTAGGGAAAGAGCAAGACCCATTAGGGAATGGAGAGGCAATCTATGTGCGGAACCAGAGGTCATTAGCAGGATGTTAAATGAGTATTTCAACCTGTTTTCACTCGGGACAATGAGCATGTTACAGAATTTAGGAAGAGAGACTAAGGGTTCTTGAGGAGATTGGCATTAGGATGAGGAGACATTGGATGTTTTTGCAGGCTTAATAGTCCGATGAGTTGTATCCCAGGCTGTTGTGGGAGATGAGAGAGGAAGTTATTGTGGCCATGACCCAAACTTTAAATATTTCCCTGGCCAAAGGAAAGGTACCAGAGGACCGGAGCAGGTGGAAGCTCATGTGATCCTGCTTTACAAGAGATAAACCAGGGAATTACAAACCAGTGAGTCTCATATTAGTGGTAGGGAAACTGTCAGAGAAAATTCTGAAGGAGAGAAATTATCTCCACTTCGAGAGGCAATGTTTGATCAGGGATAGTTAGCATGGCTTTCTTATAGGAGTTCATGCCTAACAAATCTGATGGAATTTTTGAAGGAGGTGATTAAGTGAGTAGATGAGTATGTTGATGTAGTTAAGATGGATTTCAGCAATGGCCTGTGACAAGGTCCCACTAGGGTGAAAGATTGATAAAGGAAGTAAAAGTACATAGATCCAGAGTAACATGGTAAGTTGGATCCAAAATTGACTTGCGTTTAGGAGACAGAGGGTGGTGAGAGAAGGCTGTTTATGTGACTGGAAGTCACAAGGATCAGTGCTGGATCCCTTATTGTTTGTAATATTTATAAAAATGTCGATGAGAATGTGAGGAAATGATTGTGAATGAGACAAAGATTGGCCAGCTGGTTAATTAGTGAGGAAGCTCTTAGGTTACAGGAGGATGTAGATGGATTCATCAGATGGGCAGATCGGGTCAGGTGGAATTTAACTCTGAAAAGTGTGAGGCTTTGCACTTTGGAGGAAGTAACAAGACATGGGAATACTCAATGAATGGCAGAACACTAGGAAGTTCAGAGAAATAGAGGGATCTTGGGGTACTTGTCCACAGGTCCTTGAAAATGGCAAGATAGGTTAAGAGGATAGTTAAGATGGCATATGGCTCACTTGCACTTTATCAGTCATGAAATAGATTAGAAGAGTAGGGAAGGTGTGGGAAGCTGGACAAAACTTTGGATAGGCCACAGCTGGGGTATTGTGTGTGGTTCTGGTCATCTTACTACAGGAAACATACGATACATTGGAGAGGATGCAATGGAGATTCACCAGGATATTATTTGGAATGAAGTATTTTAGTTATGAAGAGAGTAGGGAAAGGCTCTATGTTTTCCTTACAGGAGAAAAGCTGAGGGAGACCTTATCAAAGTGTGTAAGCATATGAGTAGCATGGACAGGATGGATAGGAAGCAGCTGTTCCCTTCTTTGAAGTGTAAGTAAAGAGGGGGCATAATTTTAAGATGAAGGGCAAGCAGTTCAGATGGGATTTGAGGAGAATTGGTTTCACCCAGAGGATGGTGGCAATCTGGAGTACACTTCCCGGGAACGTCAAAGCCTTTAAATGGTATGTGAATGAGCATGTGAAATGTCACAACATTCAGGGTTATAGGTTAAGTGCTGGAAAGTGGTTTAGTGTAACTGGGAGTTGATGGACCAAACGGCCTCTTCTGTGAGGTATGATTCTATGACTTCTCTTCTTATTCTGTGTATTTATTGTAATATTTCACACTCTGCCTCTTTAACTGGAATGCCAGCATCGTACTTGTCCATTGTGAAGATAGAGATAGAATCCTCATTTAGAGCCATGTCCACATTTTCTGCATCCACACTCACGCTACCATGCACCTCCCTGCTAGGCCTAACCCTTTCCTTATTCGCCAGCTTGCTTTAAATATACTGATAAAACATTGATGGATTTTTCTTAATTTTACTGCTTTTTTTCATATTCTCTTTTCGCTTTCCTAATCTTCTGTTTCACTTCACCTCTGTACTTTCTGTACTCACTTAAGCTTCTAATAGAACTATTTTTTGAGATTTTCAGCATTATCTAATCCATTATGCTGCTGGATAACAGTGGACTCTAGATTTGGCAGTACCACACATTTTCTTTGTGGGAACATGTCTACAGTCAACCTGTAGAATGTCACTTTTCAATGCTGCTCATTGTTTCATTCAATTAGCTATAACTAGTCCACTTTTGCCAGATAATCTCTCAGAGTTGGAAAGATTTCATAGAATTCCTTATAGCGCAGATAGCAGCCATTCAGCCCATCAAGCCTGCACTGACCCACCGAAGAGCATCCAAGCCCATAACCCCATGTCTAATCCATGTAGTCCAGACAACCCTGGACATGGAAGTTAATTTGCCACAGCCAATCCTGCTAACTTAAGCATCTTTGGATTGTGTGAGGAAATGGCAGATGCCCACGCAGACATGGGGAGAATTTACAAACTCCACACAGAAAGTCACCCAAAGCTGGAATTGAACCCAGGTACCTTGTACTGTGAGGCAGCAGTGCTAACTGCTAAGTCACCATGCCAACCCAGCTTCCTTTCCCCAATTAAGAACTTTACCCTTGCTTCACTTCTGTTTTATCTTTGTCACTTTGCATAATGATGCTAAATCTAACCAAGTTATGGTTATTATCTCCAAAATAACCATCTAGGGCTACTTTATCTATTTGTCTAGCTTTGTTTCCTAAAACTAAATCCAGAATTGCACTCTCCCTTGTTGGGGTTGTCCTGTGCAAGCTAAAAAAGGTCTCTTCAATACAATTCAAGAATTTTTTGCCCTCTGTACCTTTACCACCATTTGAAACCCAGTTGATATTCAGGCTGTTGAAGGACCCAAATATTATTGCCCCACTATTTTTTGCATGCAGAAATTTGCCAACATATTTGTCCCTGTAGCTCTCTCTGACTGCCCATGGTTCTATAGCAAAATCTATCAGTGTGGCTACCATGTTTTTGTTTCTATGTTCAATCCCTATGATCTAACTTGATGCTTCATTTAATATCGCATCAGTTCTCGTCAATGTGTTTGATTCTTCAACCGATAATGCTGCACCTCCATCCCTTCCCCGCCTGTCTATCCTGCCTGAAAACTCTATAACCAGGCAAATTGAGCTGCCATCCATAAGCCAATTTTCTGTTATAGAAATGATAGTATGTTGCCATATGTCTGTCTGTGTCCACAGTTCATCAGCTTTCATCAGTATACTTGCTGCTTTAATATTGCAAATTTTCTGTGCAATAAGTTTCTTTAAATTCCTGTTTACTTTGTCTTCCAGAATCAATCATTAAGTCTCTGCCTCCTGTTCCCTACACTGAATTTTCCCCATGTCAATCTAGTTTAAACACTACCCAATGGCACAAGCAAATCTTTTGGTAAGGACATTTATTGCAGTCCCAGGCAGATATTAGATTAGATTAGATTTAGGTTAGATTACCTACAGTGTGGAAACAGGCCCTTCGGCCCAACAAGTCCACACCGACCCGCCGAAGCGCAACCCACCCATACCCCTACACCTAACACTACAGGCAATTTAGCATGGCCAATTCACCTGACCAGCACATCTTTGGACTGTGGGAGGAAACCGGAGCACCCGGAGGAAACCCACGCAGACACAGGGAGAATGTGCAAACTCCACACAGTCAGTCACCTGAGGCGGGATTTGAACCCAGGTCTCTGGTGCTGTGAGGCAGCAGTGCTAACCACTGTGCCACCGTGCCGCCCTATAGTTTGTATAGGCCTCAATCTTCCCCAGAATCAGACTGAATGCTCAAAATCTTTCTGCTACCACTTCCCAACTGTTCAATCACTCAGTTCTATTATTTCTATGCTCACTAGCACCTGAGGTTAGAGCTTGACGTGTCCAGCCTTTCAGCCTCTTGCCTAGTTCCCTGAGATCTGCTGTTAGGACTTCATTCCCATTCCTAGCCATGTCCTTGGTACCAACATGGATCACAACCTCTGGCTGCTCACCTTCCCCCAATAAAATGTGCAGCTTCCATGGATCGGGTGGTAGCTGGCATGGCCTGGCAGAGCAATCAGTACCTGTCGGATACGCACGGAGACCCTCACCACATTCGAGCCATAGAGACATTTATTCAGTGGCTAGGTGCAGGAAATCTGCAGCAGGCCAGAATCTTTAGGCCCAACAGAGGACATCGCCAAACTCATCTGAGGCAAAACAGTACCTTCTTTGCTTTGGTACCAGGGAGGCAACAAGCCCTCCAGGAGTCACTTTGACAGCCACAGAAACACCTGCCTGAATCTTTGACTACGGAATTTCCTCTCACTCTTGACTGTCCATTCTTTTTTCAACATACCACTCCCCAAAGCCCCCAGACCCCTGGCCACCTGTGCTACCTGTTGTGCCATTGACCTGGCTCTGTATGTATTCCTGAGGAACCACCACCCTCGTCAGTATCCAAAATGAAAGATTACCAATTAATAAACATGATCAATGCCTGCATTATTGCCTTCTTTTCTGAGACTGCTTGCTAGTCACTCACTCCCTTACTGCTTGTTTGCTTCTAATCTGTAGTACAACCACTTCTCCACATTTCTGTCTGCCCTACAGATGCACAACAATGACTTGAGCCAATGCTCAATTTCCAGAACCCAGAACCTAAGCAAGTACTGGCGGTACGTCGTGCAAATGTGTTTGTCTGACACATACCATGTGTCCATGATTTTACACATACCACAAAGACTATGCTCCACGTGGCCAAGCTGACCTGACATCATGTAACTTTAAGAATTGTCAATACAATTAGAATAGTAGAAAAACTTAGCTACCAATCGGCTGCTTTCCCTGTACCATTGTATCGGCCAACTACAGGAGATGGCTCCCAGTTCAATCTCATGCTGTTTTCAGTCTCTCAAACTGACCCCTTGCCATGCTGCTTCAAGTTCCTGGACTGCTCCCTGCTTTAGGCCAAAAAGCACCACAATGATGCTTACATATCCACTAGGACTGATTTTTAACAGACAGCTGGTCTTTTAAAGATGTTCTGTCATTGCCTGGACCGCTCAGCTGACGCACTGTAGTACATACCGGGACAGAGTCTCAGAACAGTGATTGTTTGCTGCATCTGACACAACCGAGCTCAGCAAAGGGTTGAGAAGTTAAAAGTGGATGAGGTAGACCAGCTACCTATCTCATCGAAAATGGAAGAAGGGGGAATCTGAAGGAGATGCTGAGGGTATCAAAGGGGATGAGTAGGTAGCAGATGAAGCAAAGGCTATAGGCAGATTAGGTATATGGATCTGAGGTGTCATATTAGTGACTTGACTTGAGGGTGATTGACTGTGTATAAACCTTTGTAGCCACTCAAAATTATGAGCCAATTCAGACAGCAGCATTCCTTGCCTCAAGGAAATGCTTGCTATGTAAATTTAAAACATTAAGCTGCTTTGTTTGGCATCGATTATAACTAACTTTGTTCCCTTTTTACCAATTATGTCCTATTTAGTTTCCTAGCCAGAATATAAATATGGAGTTATTTGGAGTTATACGAGGGCTGCGCTTATATGACTCAAATCTTAATTTCCAAGGAGCGTTCTTCTAAGCCTAAGATATAGAGAGGTTACACTATGCTGATTAACTCTCAAATCTCAATTCTGTAGGTTAAATTTCTGCTTTCCAAAGTGCCTCTCAGAGTAAAGCAATGAGTGAGAACTTCAGCAGTCTTGGCACTGCTGCACATAATGCTCACGGAATTGCTCAAGTAATGTACCAGGAAAACATAACTAGTCAGAAGTCATAACAGATTGAAAGAGATCACAGGACTATTGTTCAAGAGCTGAAGAAGTGTCACTGGACCCAAAACATAAACTCTGTTTTCTCCTTGCAAATGCTGCCATACCTGCTGAGTTTCTCCAGCAATTTGTTTTTGTTTGGCACAAAGAGTTGTATTTGCTTCAAGTGTAATGTTGTAGAGAAGGTTCACATCCTTGCACCAAATATGGATTCCATGCTTTTTAATCTTTCTTTTCTTACTGTTACATCTTGCTGCCACCTTGGCAGTTACAGCAGAGCTTGAGGATCCCTGCTTACTGTTTCACCTCAGATGAGTTTGGTGGATGTCCTCTGTTGGGCCTAAAGATTCTGGCCTGCTGCAGATTTCCTGCAACTAGCCACTGAATAAATGCCTCTGTGGCTCAAGTAATGTGGTGAGGGTCTCCGTGCGTATCCGACAAGTACTGATTGCTTTGTCAGGCCATGCCAGCTACCACCTGATCCATGGAAGCAGCCATGTGTTTGCATGCCAGAGCCACAACATCAAACAAAACCTGAGCAGGTTCCTCTGTCTTTTGCTCTCACGTGATCTCTGGAATTTTGGCAAAATGTTCCTTCACTTGCCTCTGCACCTCTATCAGCTCATTAACGACCAAGTCCAGAGGCTAATCATCTGTACTGGGCTCACTCAGCACAGTCCTGCTCTCTAGCGGTCCTCAGTGGCAGAGACCTCAGTCATTTGTCCCTCTTCCAGCTGAAGGCTTGTGCCAATGCTATGCTCACAGAATGTAGACACATTATCCATGAGATGAATGTCTTTGTGCTAGTAAAAGGTGGGGAGGAAGACTTTGATGATGTATCCTTTGAGATATGTGATACTTCCTCCTCAGAAGTGTGCTGTGAGATACTTTTCGAGAAGACCCTGCAGAGTGGGGCACTTGATCTTGCCTTGAGAGGGGGAATCCAGAGGTTACACTGAAGGTCATAAAGATTTGTAAGTGCCATGGGCCGCCACCCTTATGCAAAGTTTTATTAAGATGTTGCTGTTTGATTTACAGCTGAAAATGGCTACTGGAGGCTTTCCTAATCAATGGCTGTAGATATCCATTTCCCCTTCAGCACATACATGTCCCCTTTGCTCTCCTGCTACTTCCACTATCTGCTCTATGAATTGGATGGGGAGCCTTATATCATGAAGAGTCTGTCTGTGCAGGTTTACTCTGGTTGTGAATTTTTTTTTCAATAGGAGCAGCGTTACAGTACAATGGTCAGAGGACAGGGAAGTGGAAGGGATTAGCTAGATCATTCAGGTAGCTAGTGTAGACACAATAGATTGAACCATATCATTTTGTACTATTTGATTTTGTACCTAATCCATACTCTGCCCACCTTTGAGGCTTTTGATGGAACACCATGGAAGGTGCAATGGTAGTGTCCCTATCTCCGAGTCAAGATACCCAGGTACAAGTGCTACCTGCTCCAGAGATGTGTGACTACATTTCTGCACAGATTGATTAGAAAATATCCATCATCTGTGGTACCTGCTTTGGAAGTGTTTGATGGAACAGTGGAGACTAACATTGAAAAATGAACTCTGCTTCACCTTAATTTTATCCCACTCTTCATCGTGGTGAAGAATATTATCCTTTTTCCACATTCCCAATCCATTCCTGTGTTCTGAAGACTCATTATGGTCAATGGTTCAGCTATTATTTATTCTGAGTGTCCAATTAGTACCTATTGTTTTAAATTATTATTTTTTCTTGTACGTTCAATTGCAGCCTTCTTCAATTGTACAACTACACAATTCTTGCTATATCTAAAGTGTATTTGCAAACAGCCCTTTCACAAAATGGCTCTGTCTTTGCATTTTTTTCCTTTTCCCCTCTGTTATTGATGTTTGTTTTAAAGAGCTTGCTGACAGTCACTCACTCCAGTGTGCTTCCCAAAAGAGTCCAGCTAATTCCAACAGACAAAATCCCTTTACTGTTGGCCAGCCTTGACTGTGATTCAAAGTCATCAAAAAATCAAAGCAGCACGGCATTCCTTTTCAAAAGGTTCCAACATTCCCAAAATTCCTTGCACTTTCATTACATTTCATATTGTATACTAGAGGCTGCTTAACAGCTTCCAGGCTTGGCTCAGATCTGCACACCAGCTGCACTTTGTATTTTGTCAAAATTTTCCGACAATAACTTGGATATGTTCCTTTCTTGACTGGCTTGGGTTCAAAGCTGAAATGTCAAAGCATTACTTTCACTTGCTAACTCATTGGTTGCAGTGAGAGGGACATTAATCTCTGTATGATGGACTAATTAAGCAGCACCATCCACACTGTGTTAGCGTGACTCATTCTTAACCTTTTTACCATGTACCAGAGCCTGGAGCAAAGATTGGATTGCTGCCCCTTCCACAGTCAATGTGTACTCTCCTCTATCCCTGACACCACCCACCAATTTAATCTCCTCCAGCAGCCCATGTACACTCTGTCCTTCTACTGACTCTACCTGTTTAATATGATGACTCATTTCTGGAAGCTTTTGACCGACAAGGACTGCAAACCATACTAATATAAATTTTAAAATACTTTTAAACTACCTACGCTATTTACAGAGACATGGCTCATCAGGAGTCCATTTGAACCTTCTCCCTGCAGTGAACTGAAATTATATCACTAATGGTGGATGCTAGCTATAACCAAAACATTTATTAACCCCTTATGCTATACTGTCCACCAATTAATCTCCTCCCATAACCATGTGCATGCTCCGCTATTGTGGAGTATCAACTGCCCCCATTATTCTTCCTCCACAGTCCCCTCTAACTCTAGCCCTCTGGAATCACAAACTCAAAAATAATCACTCAGACAGGTAGAAACTTTTTTGATGGTTTTTAAATGATGTGAGATCGGGAACACGAAACCATCTAAATAGAAGAACGGAAAGCCGGTTTCACATTGTGCTTTATTAACATGAATTGGAACATCTGTCCAGCGTGGACCGTAGCTTACGAGGAAGGAAGGGGTACAGGATTTGCAAGGGGCTTTGGTTGGACCACTGAGAGTTTGTGGGATTGTCAGGGGACTGTGCATTTTGCACAAAAGTGATTGAGAGACTGGAGTTTGGAGGGGTTGTGATCAGTGGCGAACCGTAAAGTTGAGGGGGGCAGTGATGTGAGGGCTGTGGACTTTGGAGTGCAGTAATTGTGGAGATTGTGAAGTTTGGAGGAGCAGTGAGTGAGGGCTGTGGAGCTTGGGAGTTAATTGGTAGACTGTCGGGGTTGGCGGCTGATTGGTTGGGGAATGTGGGGTTTGGAGGTGATTGGTAGGGATGTG
>NC_057730.1:24929612-24939341 GCF_004010195.1 Chiloscyllium plagiosum
GCTTTCGGGGTGATTGGGGAATTGTGGGGTTTGGTGGTGATCGGGGGAATGTGGGGTTTGGGGGTGATTGGGGGAATGTGGGGTTTGGGTGTGATCGGGGGAAGGTGAGGTTTGGGGGTAATTGGGAGAACGAGCAGAATGATGTTGGGGAAGTAAGAGAGATTGGAGGTGACAGGTGGTGGAGGCAGATGGCTGCAGTTACAGGATCACAGTGTTAGGGTCCAACAACATAACTGAAAACTTCACTTTGCTGGAAATCAGGAGCTGTAGGAAATCTTTTACCTCATAGGAGATGGGTTCTTGTGGGAGGAGACCACTGTGGGATGGGAGGAGTTGTGGGTGTGACTCTCGAGGGTCATGCATTCCCATAGATCAACTCCAGCTGCCTGATAGGTGACAGCTATGAAAGCAAAGGTTCGTTCTGTGGCTTCCTCCAATATACAGTTCATTTTGTGAATTCATAACCCAATATTTTTGTAACCACAGGCTGGGGTCTTGGAGACAGGGATTTGGTCCTGGGGATGGGGCAGGGGCGGGGAAGAGGTGCAGATTGGGTCTGGAGTTGTCAAAGTGGGACCCAGACTGGGGGTAGTGGAGGCAAATAGAGTCCAGTGCAGTAGAATGGAAGTTGACTGTTAGGTACTGGAAGGAGATCGGGTTTGGAACAGTTGAAAGGGGTTTGCATCCTGTAGCAGGGCTAGGGTGTTTGGCTCCTGTGAGGTGGGGGTGTCAGATCTGAAATGGATACAGAACAAGGGAAAAAGTGAGGACTGCAGGTGCTGGAGATCAGAGTCGAGAGTGGGGTGCTAGAAAAGCACAGCGGGTCAGGCAGCATCCAATGAACAGGAGAATCAACGTTTCCAACAAAAGCCCTTCATCAGGAATGAGCCTGATAAATCATTCCTGATGAAGGGCTTATGCCCAAAATGTCGATTCTCCTGCTCCTCGGATGCTGCCTGACCTGCTGTGCTTTTCTAGCACCCCACTCTCGACATAGAACAAGGGAAGTTGAGAGTGGGTCCAGAGTGGGGTGAGGAGGCTTCAGCTCCCATGGGGTGAAGGGGTTCAGAATAGTAAAGTGAGATTTGGCTCCAGCATTAGAGATAGGAGAGTCTGTTCTGGAATGAGGGAATGGGGTTCAGTTCCCGTGAGGTATATGAGGTTGGGTCCAGAGTAGGTGCAGGGCGACATCTGGTCCTAAGTTGGAATAGTGGGTGGTGGGTGTGGAGCTTGGGAAGGGGAAGTGTCATGTCTCACAAGGTGTCAGGTTAGAGGGTAGGAGAGGTGTGATCTGGCAGTTATGGTTACAGATGTGTGAGATATGGTCATTGAATAGTTACTCTCTTCCGAATCATCCAAATTCCCCGATTCAATGTTGACTTTCGAAACGTTCCAAGGATAGAGGAATTGCTAAGTGGAATCTTCAATTTCCCAGACTAAATCTTTGGAGTTTGCTAATCATGGGGATTCTCCAGAGTCCCTGGGACAGCTCCCATCTATGCTGGAATAATGTTGGTCTGGTTATTGGAAAATCCAGGACCAGTGAGGTTATGTTAAACTTGTATGAAGCAATGGTTCGGCCTCACTGGGGCTATTGTGTCCCATTATGGGAGTCGCACTTTATTAAGGATGTGAAGGCATTAAAGAGGGTGCAGAGAATATTCTGAGACTAATTCCAAGGATGAGGAACTTCAGTTATGTAAATACATTGGAGAAGCCATAGCTGTTTTCTTGCAGAAGAGAAGTTTGAGACAATATCTGCTAGAGATATTCAAAACCTTGAAGAGTCTTAATAGAGGTATTAGGTAGAAATTGTTCCCACTGGCAGAAGGATCGAGAACAAAGACACAGATTTAAGGTAACTGGCCAAAGAAGCATTAGAGACCTGAGAAAAGTTTTCAGGCAGCAAGTTGTTCAGATCTGGAGTGCACTGCCTGAGACTGTGGCGGAAGCACAACACCCATGAAGGTGGACACCATCCAGTCCAAAGCAGCCCACTTGATTGGCAACACAGCCACAAAATCCATTCCCTCCACCACTGATGCTCAGTAGCAGCAGTGTGTACCATGTACAAGATGCATTGCAGTGACTTGCCAAAGATCCTTAGACAACACCTTTCAAACCAACGAGCACTTCCATTGAGAAGGACAAGAGGCAGCAGGGGAATGCCACCATCTTGCAAGTTCTCCTTCAAGCTATTTACCATTCTGACTTGGAAATATATTGCCATACCTTCACTGTCGCTGGGTGAAAATCTGGGAGTTCTCTGCATTATGGGTTATGAACAGCTAAATGGACTGCAGTGATTCAAGAAAGCAGCTGACATAAACCTTTGCAAGGGCAACAAGGAATGGTCAATAAATGCTGGCCAGCCAGTGATCTTACGATTCAATAAAAAAAATTAGGATCAATCAAAGCATTCACAGAATCTCAGAAATGTTAAGTTGCTGAAGGATGCGACTTGACCTCTTGGAATGAACATGATGACTTAGTTCCTGACTTTCCCTGTAAACCTCTACACATTGGGTAATTATTTGAATAGAAACAATGTCCTGTAAATGCCTCAACTGAACCTGCCTTCATCATATTTCTAGGCAGTGCAGACCTCAACTACTCATATAAAAAAAGTTTATTTTTCACATACATTTTCATCCTGTGCAATTTTTTTTAGATTTAAAAGATTTAAAGTTAAATTAACTTAGGTTATTATCTGAAAAGAAAAAAAAAATGTTCAGACTTATGAGGAGAAGGCAGGGAAATGGCATTCAGTTCATTGCTTATTCAGAGAGGAGGCACAAAGGGAATGGGCTGAATGATCTGCTACTGTACTGAAACTGGAAATAACTCACCGACCTGATCATCATTTCCTCACCTGAACACCTTTGGCTGTTCTGATTACATGCCTATCTCTGTAGCCCCTCATCCAGAGCTGCTTCACTTCCCATATCCTCTACTCACTTGAAGACAAAAGGCGAGTGGACTATTCTCACACAAGATGAAAAGAGCTGACTCTCTTGAGGATGCCACCTTCTCACTAGCACATAACTCAATGGAGCTACGATAAGTCATTTATCTGCTCCTTGCCCACATTGACTGTGCCATAAAAGCAGGAATGGCACATCACCTTTGTTCATCAGTGACCTTGGCAATCTCCTTGGCCAGTCATTTTATGGGATGGCCTGCAGACGATTTATTTCCAACCATGGCCGATTGTCTAGGGAAAACAATAATGCCAAATGCACATAGTCATCTAATAAAAGATGGCTTCTAACAAACCACTTATCCTTTCTAAGACATTTACTGAAACCTATCTCTTCAACCAATCTTTTGGTCACCTGTCCTAATATCCCCTTGAGTGGTTCAGTGTCAAATTTAGCTCTGTAATGTTCCAGTGATGCATCTTTAGATGGTTTTAGTATGTCCAAAGTGCCATATAAATGTAATAATTTGTTGGGATTGTTTTGGTCTGGTAATGATCAGAATGGTAAGAGGGCTCAAGTGAAAGTTGAGTTGGGTGTGGTGAAACAATATTAGAAGAGGACAGTGTAGTTGAGAGAGAAACAAAGTTAACATTTCAGGTCAATGGCCTATTGTGAGAACTGTAAGTTCTATGTCGGTGCTTTTTCCTGCATTTCTGCTCTTAGCCATTCCCTACATCCCTGTACTATGACAGGATTCCCCTTGTTTTCACTCATTAGTCCTCCCTAAATTGTCTCCCTTTCCTACAGCACCTTTCCATACATGTGCAGAAAAAATGCAGCAACTGTAATTTCGTCTCTTCCCTTTTCATTGTTTAAGGCCCTAATCACTATCTTCAGGTAAAACATCTTTAGACTTCAATTTATCGTACTTGCAAATACTGGAATATGATGTGGGCTCCCCTATATTGGGAAGACCAATACCTGACTGGGTGACTGCTTTGTGGAAGACCTCCATTAATCTGGAGGCATAACCCTCAGCTTCCTGCTGCTTGTCATTTCGATTCTCCACCTTACTCCCAGTCTGACGTCTCTGATCTCGGCCTCCTGCAGTGTTCAATTGAAAATCGATGCAGTATTGAGGAATAACACTTCATCTTTCTAACCTTCCAGACTCAACATCTAGATCAACATTTTCAGATTGTAACCTGCTCCCCTACTTTTTTCAAAAGCAGCTTATGAAATTGCTACTCCATTAACCCTGCCTCCAGATCCCATCTTTTTACTGTTCTATTGCTTTACACCATTATCGCTTTTGCCAATACATCTCCCCTGCATTCTGCCCTTTCACGCACCAATGTTTTGATCTTTGCCTATGTGCTTGTTCCCCTGCTAGAGGGCACTTGCTTTATGTGAGAGGGGAAAGATTTAAAAGGGACCCAAGAGGCAACAATTTCATGCAGAAGGTGGTACAGGTATGGTATAATCTGCTAGAGGAAATGGTGGAGGTGGATATAATTACAACATTTAAAAGGCATCTGGGTGGGTACATGAATAGGAAGGGTTCAGAGGGATATGGGCCAAATGCTGGCACATGGGACTAGATCAGTTTAGGATGTCTAGTTGGCTTTCACACGTTGGATGGAAGGGTCTGTTTCCGTGCTGTATAACTCTATGACTCTATACTTGCTTCAAACTATCATCATCTTTAACATTTTTCAGTTCAATTTACACAAAATGTTAGTTCTGTCTGATGCTGCCAAATGAGTATTTCCATTGTCTCTTTTTCTTCCACCAAGGATTGTACTACCTGACCACTCACTCCATCCCTCACTAACCACTCACTCCATCCTCACTGACCATTTACTCCATCCTCACTGACCACTCACTCCATCTCTCATTAACCACTCACTCCATCCTCACTGACGACTCATTCCATCCCTCACTGGCCACTCACTCCATCCCTCACTGACCACTCACTCCATCCTTCACCAACCACTCACACCATCCTTCACCAACCACTCACTCCATCCTTCACTAACCGCTCACTCCATCCCTCATTGACCACTCACTCCATCCTTCAATGAGCACTCAATCCATCCCTCACTGACCACTCAGTCCATCCCTCAACTAACCAATCACTCCAACCCTCATTGTCCACTCACTTCATCCCTCACTGACCACTCAGTCCACCCCTCACTGACCACTCACTCCACCTCACAGTGACCACTCATTCCATTTCTCACTGACCACTCACTCCATCCTTCACCAACCACTCACACCATCCTTCACCAACCACTCACTCCATCCTTCACTAACCGCTCACTCCATCCCTCATTGACCACTCACTCCATCCTTCAATGAGCACTCAATCCATCCCTCACTGACCACTCAGTCCATCCCTCAACTAACCAATCACTCCAACCCTCATTGACCACTCACTTCATCCCTCACTGACCACTCAGTCCACCCCTCACTGACCACTCACTCCACCTCTCACTGACCACCCACTCCATCCCTCACTGACCACTCACTCCATCCTTCACCAACCACTCACTCCATCCTTCACTAACCGCTCACTCCATCCCTCACTGACCACTCACTCTAACCCTCAATGAGCACTCACTCCATCCCTCACTAACCACTCACTCTATCCCTCACTCTGACCCCTCAGTCACCAATCCAGTTTGATCGTCAGCTCAGATTCAGATCTCATGGGAGATAGTATGTAATTGACTATTGCGATTAGCTCAAAATGATCAATGAAATGTAAAATAAGATTGTAAGGAATTTGAAAGTTTTGTGCGTATTTTCTCCATGTCACCCATCATTATGTGTAGTATAGCATCTTTCAATGTTTATTTTCACAGAGATCCCAACTGTGTCTCCACGCTGGGTGGCAAGCAGCACAGAGGAGCCTGCAGGTGAGTGAGAAGCATATGGATGCAGTCTTACAGCAGACTGGCATCAAACATTTCCTTGAAGAGAGGATAAGGTGGTGAATAAGGTGAATGCTACCCTCTGAGGCAGGTACAACTGATAGAATACAGAAAGGGGAAATGAACGGAAATGATCGCAAGCCCCATGAAAGTTTCATGTGGGCTTCTGTGACTATAGATTACTGTTCTGTGTGCTAATTTGCAGGTTTGTGTCATTTTGTGTGATATTTTGTGCTTCTACGTAGTTCTATGTGTTACTACAAGATTCAGCATGTTACTGCTTGGTTCTATATGTTATTATCTTATACTGTGTGGTTCTGTGTGTTACCATTCAATGTGTTACATACTGCATGGTTGTCTAGTTATCATCTGTTACAGTGTGATTCTGTGTGTTACAAACTGACAGTTGTTTTACTGCACGGTTCTGAAACTGTATGGTTCCATGTCTGACCATCGAATACTGTGTGGTTCTATGTATTACTATCAGATATTGTTAGTGGATGGTCTGTGAGTTACCATCCCCCGATGCTGTGAAGTTCTCTGTATTACTCTCTGGTACTGGGTGTTACTGTATGGTTCTGTGTGTTACTCTGTTGATCTGTGTGTTGCTGTCTGGTTCTCTCCTTTGCTCTCTGGTTCTGTATTACTGTTCAGTTTCATGTGTGTTCTATGTATTTCTTTTTTTTGTATTACTATGTCGTTCACTGTTTTATACTGTGGCTTTGGTACTGTGTGATCCTTTCGGCAGAATTTTATGGGTGGTGGTTTTTCGGCTGAGCATGTTAAGAGTTAGGAACACTATCACCCAAACAATTCTGCCATAGATGGTTTCATGTGGGATCCCATTTCCACCTCCTGCCCTACCCCCGATTCTGGCTGTCTGCAATCACTTGTTGTCCCAAGAAGCCTTAATCAGCTGGAGGGGAGCCTTCTGCATTTTACTCAAAGGACATCTCATTTCAAAGAGCTGTCTCTATGGTCCCATCATCAACACAAAAAGCAAGGTGAGGTTGTTCATGGCAAGGTCGGAGTGGGCTTTCGACATCAAGATTTGCGGCAGAGCTCGGATGATGAGGTTGTAAGCAGTTTGTTTGGGAAGTGGATTGGTGATAGAAGTGCTGTGAACATTTCTATCTGACGCCCTAACTAAGCGATCTACTGCACTTCCCTTATAGCCCTGAACTTCTCCTGCCAGCTAAAGGATTACTGTGAGGAGGAACACAAGCCATAATTTCAGGCCATAAGTGTTGAAGGGATCCCCCCCCCCTCGCTCCCCCTCCATTGAATTCCAGTCAGGAGCAGGTGGAAGTGACTCGCAGAATTTTATGGGTCCCGCCACCTGGAAATCCTTTGATGGGACAATAAAACCTTATGCTCAATGAGTTTCAGTGTGATAGTGTGCTAATGCATGGTTCTGTATGTTACAATGTTGATCTGTGTGTCACTGTGCCTAATTGTGTGGTTCTCGTCAGTTCTGCATGATAACTTGTGGTTCTTTGTGTTGCTGTGCAATACTATCTGGTTCTGTTTGCTTCTGTATGTTACTGTGCAGTTTCCTGTTTTTCTATGCGTTAGTTGGTGTTCCTGTGTATTATTGTGTGGTCATTAGTTTGGCTGTGTGATTTTTTGTGGTTCTGTGTGTTATTGTACATTAATGTGTGGTTCCCTAAGTGGTTCAGTGTGTAACGCATGATTCTGCATGTTACAGTCTGTTACTACATAGTTATGCATTCTGTAGTGTAGTTCTGTGTGTTATTATTTCTGTGTGGTATTTTGTGGTTCTCTTACTGAGTACACCAACTGTTTGCAGTTGTTTTATAGCCACAGGCTGAACTGTTGCCAAGCCCAACACCAGAACTTCAGAGTTACTGCAAACAATTCTCTTTGCTTTAGTCTAACACAATACAGATCAAATCTGACTGGAGAAAGTTATTTGCTCAGGGCACAGAGTCACCAGCTGCGACAATGTTTTGTTAAAGCTGAGGAGGGGAGAGAGTAAACAGGTCCTTGTGTCAGTCAGCATGTGCTGCTGACATGACTGCTGTCTTACTGTTTTGATTAGAAAATCAATTGGTTACAATACTGGTCTGACTGCTGATCAAGCCTCTCTCTAACAGGCAGAAAGGGAATTCAAGGAGCCCCCAGTGTGAGCAGCAAGTGCACAGCCTGGTATGCAAAAGCACAAAAGTTCATTCAATTCCCACCCACAGGCAGATCTAATCTGCATTTAGATCTGCCACAAAAAAAAGCATGGTGAGAGAGAAGAGAGAAACAGCCCAAGTGGTGACATTGCAAAACCTTGGCACACTGGGAATGGTGCAGCATCACATGTTCCAGCAAGTGCTAACAAGTGACATATTGACCTACCATGTGACACTAATTTGTGTGTAACTATGTAAAACCATGTGTTACAGTATAATGCTGCATGGGCCAGTGCATCCCTGTGTATTTGATGCGACTGTGTGCTGTTTGTGAAAGTGTGGGATTATGAACAGTGGGATTGTAACTCCATGGGATGATGTACCCTGTGTGACTGCAGCTTGTGTCAGACTGATGCTGAAGGAGACTGTATACTCTTTGGGACTGTGTCTTGTGTGGCATTTTGAGAGACCATGACCTGAATGGGATTGTGTGCTATATTAGACTGCTCCAATTGTATGCTGTGTACAATTGTTTGGGACCATGTATTTTGTGGTACTGTTTCAGGACAGTGTAGGACTGTTATTATCTGGGTCAGTGTGGAAGTGTACACTCAGATACAGATCAGCCTGGGAACAGTTTCAGGGGGCAGAATGATCCCCTCCTATTCCTCTGAAATATCTGAAGATGTGATGCTGAAAATACAATTGGAAATCAAAACACATTAAAGCCAATGTGATTCAGTGGGGATATAAAGTGTAGTGTTAGGGATAAGGAAAAAAGCTTTTAAAACATGCAAGGTCCTGGTGGTAGGAGAATTCAGCCAATTATAAAGTAAGCAAAAGTGGATGAAAACAGTGATGAAGGTAGCCAAGATAAACATTGAATGTAAGGTTACTGAGAACATGTCAGGGAACAGCTCAGGAAAAGGAGGGAAGGGTGCCTGGGACGGATATATTCCAGGAATAGCAAAGAAAGAGAAAATAGCAGCCAATAACAGCAGATAAATGGCTACAAAGTTGTATGTGTTCACAAATTCTAATAGGTAGAGGGATAAGATAAAGTCTGCTAAACGGAGAAAGTCCATGGAGTTGAAAAGTAGCTTACAATACTGCATTAGTTAAAAAGTATCAGGACAAATCTTCAAACTGAAGACCAATAGATTTAGTATCAGTTGTAGGGAAAACTTTTGAATAATTTTGAATGCAGTTGTACACTTGGCAAGGCAAATGTTGGCCACAGATGGCAAATGGACCCAGCAAAGAAACATCATATTTAAATAATTCAAAGACAAGAAAATGCAATTTATATCATTTACTGGACTCTCTGAAAGTTTTCACAGAAGGGGCTATTAAATGAGTTAAGACACATGAAATTGAAGGCTAATTATTAAACTGATTCAATAATAAGTAAACAGTGGTGTCTGATTAGAATCTAAGTTAATTTCTTAGTCAACACAATAAGGAGGCTTGTATAAACGCTTTCTAATGACAGATTGGTTGATAGTATGTTAACTTTAGTGTAGAAGTGCTGGAAATGTGTTGCTGGAAAAGCGCAGCAGGTCAGGCAGCATCCAGGGAACAGGAGAATCGACGTTTCGGGCATAAGCCCTTCTTCAGGAATGAGGAAAGTTTGTCCAGCAGGCTAAGATAAAAGGTAGGGAGGAGGGACTTGGGGGAGGGCTGTCGGAAAGCGATAGGTGGAAAGAGGTCAAGGTGAGAGTGATAGGTCAG
>NC_057730.1:24939719-24970422 GCF_004010195.1 Chiloscyllium plagiosum
GGTGGATGGGAGATCCCCCGAGGTGATGAGGTTATGGACGGTCTGGGAGATAATGGTTTGTTTGTTCCACCTATCACATTTCCGACGCCCCTCCCCCAAGTCCCTCCTCCCTACCTTTTATCTTAGCCTGCTGGACAAACTTTCCTCATTCCTGAAGAAGGGCTTATGCCCGAAACGTCGATTCTCCTGTTCCCTGGATGCTGCCTGACCTGCTGCGCTTTTCCCGCAACACATTTCCAGCTCTGATCTCCAGCATCTGCAGACGTCACTTTCTCCTTAGTGTAGAAGTGGGCATGCAAGTTACAAACTGACATCAACAGATTTAGTAAATCAAAGATACCATGGCAGATGACTTTCAAAACAATTAAGTATGAGATCATCCATTTTGGTTAAAAAAAGACCGATTTTACTATAGCATAAATGGTGGATTGCAAGGATATTTAGGGATTCGAGTATGCCCATCTCGAAAATGGTCTGGTCATATACATAATATAAACTAAAAGGCTCATGGAACATTAATGGCTAGAGGGCTAGAATATGAAGAGGAAGATCTTTTGCCACAGCCATACGAAGCACGAGCTAGACCACACATACAGTATTGTGTACTGCTCTGAGCACCTTTTCTTAATGAAAATATATTGACTCTGGAAGGATTGCAGACAGATTCACCAGAATGTTACAAAACTTAGAAATTTAGATTACAGGTAGAGATTATACTAACCACACACGCATTCCTGGGGATATGGAAAATTAAGGAACAAATATAGTAAAAATAACTTTGTTTTTCCTCCTGGGGGAGTCGGGAGACCAGGAGAAGGAGTCATAGCGTCAGAACTAGGCCGTAGCAGAGATATGAAGAAGCACTTCAGGGTGATAGATGTGTAGATCTCTTCCAATAGAATTAATAATTTAAAATCTGAGATTGAAAGATATTTTCTAGCAATAGTCTAGAAGAAAATGGATACAGGCAATGGACAGAGTTAAGACACGTAAGAAATCTGAACAAGAGTAAGCTAGTCTGTTCCTCAAACAATCTCTGCAATTCTGTAAAATCTTGAATAATTCCAATCTCAACTTCATTTTCTTATCTGTTTCTCATATCTTTGCATTCCCTCAGAGTCCAGAAATCCAATGTTCTAGACTATGTTCAATGATGGATCATCCACAACCCTTTGGGATAGAGAAAGCTAAGGATTCATAGCCCTCTAAGTGAAGACATTTGTCCTCAATTCAGTCCTCAAGGCTGATCACTTATCTAGCTGAAAATGTGTTGCTGGAAAAGCGCAGCAGGTCAGGCAGCATCCAAGGAACAGGAGAATCGACGTTTTGGGCATAAGCCCTTCTTCAGGAATCCCCGAAACATCGATTTTCCTGTTTCTTGGATGCTGCCTGACCTGCTGCGCTTTTCCAGCAACACATTTTCAGCTCTGATCTCCAGCATCTGCAGACCTCACTTTCTCCTGATCACTTATCTAGGTTTGGGTTGAAAAATGGAAAGTAACGTATGCCCCACACAAATGCCAGGTAATGACTGTCTTAATAACAGACAATCTAACCATCGATTTTCCTGTTTCTTGGATGCTGCCTGACCTGCTGCGCTTTTCCAGCAACACATTTTCAGCTCTGATCTCCAGCATCTGCAGTCCTCACTTTCTCCTGATCACTTATCTAGGTTTGGGTTGAAAAATGGAAAGTAACATATGCCCCACACAAATGCCAGGTAATGACCGTCTTAATAACAGACAATCTAACCACCACCCTTTGACATTGAATGGCATTACCATCACTGATTGCCCCACTCTCAACATCCTAGGGCTTACTATTGACTAGAAACTGAATGGGGCCAGCCATAAAAATATTCTGGCTACAAAAACAGGGCAAAGGCTGGAAATTTTACAGTGAAGAATTTACATCCTGACTTCCCAGAGCCTGTCCATTAACTACAAGGTGTAAATCGGGTGTGTAGTGGAATGGTGTTCAGTTGCCTGGGTAAGTCCAGTTCCAAGTACATTCAGGAAACTCAACACCTTCCAGAACATACCTGCCTGCTTGATTGGCACCTTATCCATCATGCTATAAGAGATTTACTCTCTCCACCAATGATGCACAGTGACTGCAGTGTATCATATACAAATTGCATTACAGCAATACAAAAAAACTTCCTTTGACAGCACCTTTCAAAGGTGCAAATTCTACCACCTAGAAGGACAAGCTTAGCAGATGCATGGAAACACCAACACTTGAAAGATCCTCTCCAAGTCACTCACCATCCTGCAGAAGAACTTTCTCGCTGTTACTTCCCAGATACTGGGTCAAAATCCAGGAATTCCATTCAGGATATCACTGGTGGTGTACATATATCACAACCCATTGCAATTCCTGTGCCAGATTTCAGGGTCAGACACATCTTCTATTTATGAATTGGTCATTTATCTTTCTATTAGAACATAGAATATAGGAATGTACAGCACAGTACAGGTCCTTCGGCCCTCGATGTTGCGCTGACCTTTTATCCTATTCTAAGATCAAACTAACCAACATACTCTTCATTTTACTATCACCCATGTGCCTATCCAAGAATATTTTAAATGTCCCTAATGCATCTGATGCTACTATCGCTGCTGGCAGTACAATCCACACATGCAGCCACCAGTCTCTGTGTAAAGAACCTACCTCTGACATCTCCCCTAAACCTTCCTCCAATCACCTTAAAATTATGCTCCCTCGTGATAGCCTTTTCTGCCCTGGGAAAAAGTCTCTGGCTATCCACTCTATTCTCTCATCATCTTGTATTCCTCTATCCAGTCACCTCTCATCCTTCTTCACTCTAATGAGAAAAGCCCTAACTCCCTCAAATTGCAATGTCCTGTTGCAACTTCCAAAGGCCCTCCACAGTATCCACCATTCCACCAAGCTTTGTGTCATCAGCAAACCTATTAACCCACCCTTCCACTTCCTCATCCAAGTTATTCATAAAAATCACAAACAGCAGAGGTTCCAGAACAGGTCCCTGTGGAACACCACTGGTCACCGAGCTCCGGGGTGAATACTTTCCATCTACTACCACCATCTGTCTTCTACGGGCCAGCTGATTCTGTATCCAGACAGCCAAATTTCCCTGTATCCCATGACTCTTTACTTTCTGAATAAATATACCATGAGAAACATTATCAATCGTCTTGCTAAAACCCATGTACACTACATCCACTGCTCTAACTTCATTAATGTGTTTTGTCACATCCTCAAAAAATTCAATAAGGCTTGTGAGGCACAACCTGCCCCTCACAAAGCCATGCTGACTATCTCTAATCAAACTATGCTTTTCCAAATATACATAAATCCTGTCTTTCAGAATCCTCTCCATTCATTTGCCCACCACCGACGTAAGACTGACTGGTTTGTAATTCCCAGGGTTATCTCTATTCCCTTTCTTGAAGAAGGAAGTAATATTTGTCACCCTGCAATCATGCGGTACTACTCCAGTGAACAGTGAGGATGTAAAGATCATCACCAAAGGCGGAGCAATCTCTTCCCTCAGTTCCAGTAGTAACATTGGGAACTATTATTTGTGGGAGTTTTCTATGTACAAATTGGCCACTGCAATTCTAACTCTACCATCATTTAAATACTTCAAAAGTATTTAAGTGGGTAATTAGTAATAAACACGACAGAAATGCAAAGCATTCTTTCTAGTGAGTGGGATAGTGTGATGATTGGGCTTTTGCAGGAATTGGAAACCAGTCCTCCAGCTTTTAATCACACCCACTCAGAACGATTTATGGGAAACTCACTGAAGTGAATTTGCTCATATTTTTAGGGTTTTTTTCTACAACTTATTAAAATTTTCCAAAGCATACCATCACCCTGTGAAGCATATTGTGAATGGGATGTCAGAGAATTCACCATGAATCAGCAATTTCCTTCTGAATTGCTTGTGCTGTTTTTGGCACAGCCCAGACACAATGATCTCAGCATTTGGGCCCAAGTGATGGACCATTTCAGACAATCTGCACATTCCCTTTTTGACCAAGCTATGTGTAGAATGAAAGCGAGAAAGAAAGGCTCTGAAATGTCTTCATTTACAATTTGAACAGAAATGATCTTCACAGCAAATTGTTTTGCAAATTAAGACTCTATTATTGAAAAATAGAAGTGGAAACATCTTGTTATAATATACACAAATGCCAGATATAATCAAAACTCTTTCTCACTAATTGTCACCCTGTGAGAGTCCAGCTGCTGCTTAGTGAGACAATGCACCTCAGCATTGTGTGGGATTATGTTCAGGGGGGAATCGATTCTGTCACTGGGCAGCACTGACAAAGCTGGTGTAAACTGGACAGTTGTAAATAAAATTGGTCTCAGTTACTGTGAGAGGAAGATGAGAAGATTCAATCAGAGATCCTACTCCTCAACAGATCCTTATGCACATTTTCAGAGAACATCTCCAGGACACACGCACCAACCAGCCCCACTGCCCTGTGGCTGACCACTTCAATCCCCCTCCCACTCTGCCAAGGACATGCAAGTCCTGGGCTTCCTCCACGTCCAAATCCTAACCACCCGATGACTGAAGGAAGAGCACCTCATCTTCCACCTTGGAACCCTCCAATCACACAGAATCAATGCCGGTTTCACCAGTTTCTTCATCCCCTCCCCCCCATGTTATCCCAGATCCAACCCTCCAACTCAGCACCACCCTCTTGAACTGTCCAACCCGGTTGTGTTTTTCCAGCACCACCCTTTTTGACTCTTTTCTATTCTTGTACCTATCCAAGTATTTTTTAAGTGTTGTAACTGTACCTACACCTATCAATTCCTCTGGCAGTTTATTCCACATATGATTCTGTGTGAAAAATTTGTGCCACGGTTCCTTTTAAATCTTCTATCCCTCACCTTAAAAATACACCCCCTTGTTCTGAACACCCTCACCCGAGGAAAAAGACTTTGCTATTTGCCTTATCTATATGCCTCACGATTTTATAAACCTCAATAAGGTCACCCCTTAGCCTCCTATGATCCAGTGAAAAAGTCCCAGCCTATCCAGCCTCTCCTTATAACTTGAACCGTCCAGTTCCCAGCCACATCCTGATAATTTTTTTCTGAACTCTCTCCAGTTTAATAATATCCTTCCTGTAACAGGGTGACTAGAACTGTACACAATACTCCAAAAGTGGCCTCACCAATGTCCTGTACAACCACAACATAACACCCTAACTCTTATACTCAATGGTCTAAGCAATGAAAACAAGCATGCTAAACACCTTCTTAACCACCCATGTATATCAGTGATGCAACTTTCAAAGAATTATGCACCTGAACCCTTAGGTTTCCTGATCCCTGTTTCTTTAATGGTTCCTCTTAGATGTCTGAATCTCTGACCTCTTTCTGCATTGTAAATACTAACTTAAAATAAATATTTAGAATAGCCATAATTTCCTTATTTTCATTTACAATATCAGTTTTATCAATTTTCAAGAAACCCGCATGTTTCTGACTACCTTTTTCTTCATCTCACACAGAAAGTTGCTCTTGGTATCATCTGAGCATGAGAAAAGCCCCATGTGATTAAAGTTTACAGGTTTAATTCGAGTATTATTCATTTATTCTGACCACCTTTTGTAATTGTAAAAACATTTTAAGAAACCCTTCTAAGCTTGCATCCCATGAATGGATATTAAATAAACGACTTGAGGGACTAAATAGCCTAATCCTGTTTCTATGTCTCTATTGATCTCCACTCACACTACCACCAACAGTACCCAGTACAAGCACCCTACCCAACATGGGACAGCATGCAGGTCCTCACAAAGTGGCCTGCACCAAGGTGCTGCAGAGCCTAACTCCCTAGCCCTGGTGTTTTTATATTCCTGAAGATTGCAGAGAGGGTTATTTGTGTTTGCAAGGGCTCCTGCACTCTTCAACTGATCTACTCTGATTCCTTCTCAACTTCTTAGTTTTACATCTGTTTATAGTGGCTGTGAGCCAGAGACATAGCTCAGACAAAGTATTAAAATATGCTGTTTTTGGAACTGTGACTCAGGCAATTCTTGGCAGGATGCAAATTAACCCCAGCCCCTCACCTGAATAAATTATGCAAATTATAAATAGTTGAACAATAGTATTTTGGTTCCCTTGTCTGGGGTTCCCCAATGTGGAACTAACATTTTGCTGTGGTTGTACAGGACATTGGTGAGGCCACTTTTGGAGTATCGTGTGTTTCTCTCTTGCTCTCTTTCTGTCCATCTCCTTTTTCTTCTGCCTTTCATTGTCTCTTCTCATGCTATCTTTCCAGCTCTGAATTTCAAATCTGCCCTCTCATCCATGCCACCTATACCTCTGTCTCTTTACCTCTCATTTTCTGCTTGTTACTCTCACACTCACTATTTTACATTCTCGCCTCCTATTAAGGTTAGATCCTGTTGGCAATATTAGACCCATTGTAGGAAGATTTTGAAGACCAGAGAGTATATAGTTAGAGGTTAGAGATTACTTACAGTGTGGAAACAGGCCCTTCTGCCCAACAAGTCTACGCCAAAGCGCAACCAACCATACCCTTCACCTAACACTACGGGCAATTTAACATGGCCAATTCACCTAACCTGCACATCTTTGGACTGTGGAAGGAAAAAAGAGCACCCGGAGGAAACCCACGCAGACACAGGGAGAATGTGCAAGCTCCACACAGTCAGTCGACTGAGGCGGGAATTGAACCCGGGTCTCTGGCGCTGTGAGGCAGCAGTGCTAACCACTGTGTCACCGTGCCGCCCACTAGTGTAGCCTCACAGGGGAGGTACCAACATTGTGATGCTGCCGTGTAAGGAGGAAACAAATACTGAGACTAAATCTATTGGAGCAATGGGTTAGTAAATATTTAATTGAGGTTTAACTATAATGAAGGATTTTAGTTCTGCCCTTAATGACAGAGCGCGATGAGGGGCATCAGCAGAAATTGTTTTAAACAGTGGGTAGTTATTGATCTGTCTAGTCAGTTACATAATATTTAAATGTCTTTTTGCTTGTACTCTTTGTTCTTCTCTCTGAATGATATCAATCCCTCATTCAATACCTCCAAATTAACTTTCTCTCATTAGTTCTCTCTTTGTTATCTCTTATTCACTTACACTGTTCTCTTCTACATCTTCTCCCTTCCTTTCTCATTCTCCCATCTTTCCAACCAATGCAATGATATTGCTGGGTTAGATGTAAACTTCTTTCTTAAATGCCTAATGGTGTCATTAAGAGCTTCTCTAGTACATTAAGTATCAATCATAGAACTTTCAAGGCAACACACTTCTCTCTCAAAGTTCATGAGCTTTTTGACTTATTATTCATTGATACAACATGAATGTCAGATGAACATATGAACAAGGAACAAGAGTAGGCCATTCAGCCCGTTGTGCCCATTCCACCATTCAATAAGATCATGGCTGATCTGATAGTAACCTCAACTTTACATTCTTGCATATCTCTGTAAATCTATCAACCTCTTGGGAATCAAGAACCTCTCTGCCCCTGGCATAAAAATGTTTAAAAATTTGGTATCCATTGTCCTTTGAAGAAGTGAATTCCAAAGACTAATGACCCTCTGAGAGAGTTCGTTTTTCCTCATCTCTGCCTTAATTGGGTGACCCCTTAATTAAAGGATTCCTGAAGAAGGGCTTATGCCCGAAATGTCGATTCTCCTGTTCCCTGGATGCTGCCTGACCTGCTGCGCTTTTCCAGCAATACATTTTCAGCTCTGACCCCTTAATTGTAAACTATAAACATAGTTCTAGATTCTCCCACAGGAAGAAACATCCTTTTAATATCCACCCAGTCAAGTGTCTTCAGGATCTTATATGCTTCAACTAAGCCTCTTCTGACCCTTCTAAACTTCAGAGGATATTGGCTCAGCCTGTCTAGCCTTTCCTCATAAAGCAATCCTCTTATTCCAGGAATTAGTCTAGTTGACCTCTATGAACTGCTTCCAACACATTAACATCCTTTCATAAGTACGGTCACTAGTACTATGCACAGTACTCTAGAGGGCATAAGTTTAAGATGAGTAAGTGGTTTAGAGGAGATTTGAGGAAAAATCTTTCACCCAGAGTGTGAATGAAATATGGAATTTGCTACCTGAGAGGGTAGTGGAAGAAGGTACTCTCATATTTAAGAAGCATGTCAATGAGCACTTAAAATGCCAGAGCATATTAAGCTATGGATCAAGTGCCAGTAAATGGGATTAGTGTAGTTTGGTGTTTGTTGGTCTGCATAGACATGGTGGGCTGAAGGGCCTGTTTCTATGCTGTAGGTTCTATGACTCTACTCCACATGCGGTTTCATCAATGCCTTGTATAACTAATGCACAAAGGCTAAGATGAGATTGTGGTGGTGGTGGTTGGGGGGGAGGGGAGGCGGTATTTAAGGGAAGGAGGTTTGGTTATGTCATTGAACTAATCGAGGGCCAGGCTAACTGCTCTGATGACATGGGATCAAATTCCACCATTGCAATTGCTGGAATTTCTTTTTTTTAATTCACTCATGGGACATGGGCATCACTGGCTGGCCAGCATTTATTGCCAGTCCCCCGAGTTGCCTTGAGAAGGTGGTGATTAGTTACCTTCTTGAACCGCTGCAGTTCCTGTGCTGTTGGTTCCCCAACAATGCCCTCAGGGAGTGAATTCTGCCATCCTGCTCCAGCCTACATGTGATTCCACATCAAAAGCAATATGGTTGACTCTGAAATGGCCTAACAAGCCATTCATTTCAATGGTAATTAGGGATAGACCACAAATGCTGGTATAGATTATGCTGATAGCAATAAGTACAACCACATTTGGTCAATGCTGTTGACTCATACCTGCCCTGAAATAGCTCCTGTAAGCTACTAAGTTATTAAATAATTAGAGACGGGCAATAAATGCTGGCCTTGCGAGTGATACTCACATCCCATGAAAGAATGAATTAAAAAGCATGAAAAATATCCAACCACTCATCACATCACTCTAAAAACACACCATAGTCATTCCATAGACTTTGTTATTGCAGAGGTCAGTCAAAAGCACTTGAGCTTCAAGCTGCATACATATCATTTGAAGCCGCCCTTGTGGTGTCTGTGGGAGGATGGTCGTTGAACATGTGAGAGCACAGATATTCTGTGGCTAGAGGGAGAGATTCTCATATTTGCACCAACCACCTATACTACCACCATTCCCAAAATGCAACGATATCGGGCCACTTCAGAAACTGACACAAATGCAAAACGTGTCATTTCTGAGTTTGAGCCTTCTGTAGTAACAGCACCTAGCAGTACTAAGTAACCCAAATGTACAGTCTTCAATCCACAATTTCAAATTTGATGTTTGCAATTGATTTGAAAAATAAATCAAAATGGTGTCTGAGTTGAGAGAAGGAATATTGAGGTGTGGTTCAGAGAGTCTCCCTGTGGCCAGTATATAAAGTGACAAAACTATCACTTGAAAATCTCCTCAATGAACAACCCAAAGGCAGTGAGTCCAATTCTCAAATTGCCATGTTAACAACTTTATTCAGCAAATCTGAACATAAAGTAATAAGGGATGGGCAATAAATGCTGGCTTAGGTTGTGCCTAGGAAAATTAATAGAATGTTATGTTTCAGTGTGGGGAAATTGACTTAAAAATATTCAGTTATGGAACATCACAATCCTGTGAGGTAGACACTTACAAAGATGCAAAACCTTTTGAGTGAAGAAATGTATCTTCATCTCAGTCCTAAATGGTCAGCTATTCTCTTGAAACTGTACACCCCCTCTTTATAAACCCTAACAACCATGCTGCCCCAGCCACCCAGAATGAATTCTACATTCCCCAGCCAGGATGGGCTACCTCCCAGTGTGCACTTTGTGAAGCCCCTTCAGAATACTCTATGATTCAAGACATCATCTCTTGTTCTGCTAAACTCCAGAGATTCATAACATTTTTATCCAATAACACATCAAATTCAACAAACAATAATGAACACTTTACCCTTGTTCATCTCTTTAGCAGTTGTCTTGTGGTATCTTTGTCTGACCTAGCTACTTTGTGGCTGCAGCATGACTGAGGAGGTTGGGCAGGACAATGGTGGAGACTGCAGATGACCTTGAACAGATTTTGATCGGGCTTTGGACTGCACCATCTCACCATAGGGTGGTAACAGTCTGTCCTGGCTAGCTGAGAGATAGAGTCCAAATGGTATCATCCTGTGAGAGAACAATCTGAGTCACTGTCAATGCCTTGGAATGGTTCCTTAGCAATCCTATTAATCTGTTGAAACACAGGTCCCTGGACAGCTGTGAGACTGTGAAAAAAATCTTTTGAACACTAGTCTTTGCAGCTATCATACCAAATGTCTGAATTGCATGGTATCAAGCGTGAATCTCAGGACCCCTAGTGCAGTTGGCCATAACTTCCACAGTGGAAAAGATGGGCTCTTTGTCCTTCCCAAGCCATGTGTCAAGTTGCAGTCAGACTCCTTCATGCCTCTTGATAATGAAGGGCAGTTCCCTTGCCAATACACCAAATATCTCTGTGTCTTCTCTTGGATGGCACTCCATTAAAATCTTTCTCTGAACCTCTAGCAGCAGAATTATTCTGCAGCCTCACCCTGCAATAAGCTGACATATAAATTAATCTTTCCCCCTGATCTGGCTGCAGTTCACTTATCCCTTGCCATGTGCTGATCCTAACTCAACAATGGGTTGGTTGCAGCGTGGCAATGTTATGAGACCAATAATTCAGCATGTACTAACGCTCCAGAGACATGAGTTCAAATCCTACCAGTGCAACTGAAGGAATTTAAATTCAATTAATTAATAAAATAAAATCTGGAATAGAATACAGGTCAATAATAATTGTAATCAATTGCTTAAAAAAACTCAGGCTTTCTCATATCCTCTCCGGTAAGAAATATGTCATCCTTATCCAGTCTGCCTACATACAAATCCAAACTCACAGTAATATGGTTGACTCTTAAATTGCTGTCTGGAATGACCTAGTGAGCCACTCAGTTCATTGGCAAGTAAGGATGAACAATAAATGTTGGTCTTGCCAATGATGCTCACAAAGCAAGAATGAAAAATATGCTCTTAGCCTTTAACGTTTGTGCAAATCTGAGCTGGTGACTGTAAGGACCTGATTAAGCTGCTTCTGTCACACCTCCACCTGAGTCTTCTACCTCTCAGGGAAGTAGGATGGGTGCTAAACAAAATGGCTACACCATCAGCTGCTGGCATTTCATGCCAAATAGCAAGATCAGGGTGCAGTGGGATTTGCAAAGGGACACTGAGCCATTATCCATAACTTTCACAGGGACACCAGTTGCAAGTAGTTTTCTCGCAGTTGCCCCTATTAGGTGCAGAATTATCCAGGCCTCCTGTCCTCCAATTGATTCTGATCCGTTCCCTTCAGTTGTGTGCCACCTTCTTCTGTAAAGGTTAGTGCAGAATGTCAGCAGTTCTGTCGTACTGAGTTGGGTGCCCACTATAGATGAATAGCTGTGGGCAGCGAGTGATGGGGTTGAATGACCAGCATTGATGGATCTTTGAGGGTGAATGGCAGATCTGGATGTTAAGACTGAGTCCTGAGTGCCAAGGAAGATTGATAGGTGAATGATGGAGATATGGTGAAGAGGCATAACTGTCTTTACTTGGATGCACCGCCTCTGTGGGGCTGGATTGTCGGGCCATGTTTGCCCCATCAGTTGGTGGACTCTAGAATCTGGTAACTAGGAAGTTTGCATGTCACTTGCCTCAGTAGGATTGTGGGCAGATCACACATTAAGAGCTCTGCATCCGAAAATGGTGGGAAATAAAATTTGAGCCCAAGATTTTGATATCTCATTTTACATAATACTAAGATTCCAAGTGCGCATTTATTCTGTACCACTCTCCATTCTCTGATGTCTGACAAAATTTACTGTGGTAGGCATTCATAATGGAACTGGTGTAAAAGCATAGTAAACACAGAAGCCTGAAGTCTGATCTATTCAAATCTTTCTTAGGCTTGAGAGAAGATAAACTGAGAAATACAAGTGTGATTTACAACAAGTGAGCAGGTACTGGTGGTGATATTATCAACAAACACCTTCCAAAGGAAGCCAAAGCTGTTGGCATTCATGGAACAGAACTGTACCCCAACCACACTCTCCCTTCAAAAATGGTGAGAGGATCTGAAGGAACTGAAAATAATACTTTGATTTACTACATTGCAAGGAATGTAGATCAGAGGTTTGGGACAGATTATTGAACTCCAACCTGTGACTTGTGACTTCCTCCAGAAATTCAGGGTCCTGGACTAACCTCAGTAAATGTGAAAAACTTCTTCCTTAAAGCCCTGGCACGATACTTCTGGTTGAACTGAGCAGCTGATTGTTATTCCATTGACAATCTATCAACATATCTGACCAACATACTTGGGGGATGTGTACTAAACATTTAATCCAGGATTAGTTTCATCATTTACAGTAGTCCGTGGTGTGTGAGGAACAGAAAGTCAGGTTGAGGATATTTTTAGTTGTTATATTTTTAATCCACAACCATGCTTTACTTTTCTGTGTGATATTTACATCAACCAACAGCATACCATCTTGTGTGCTACATAATATTTTGCTACAGGAATAGTTCAGTCCTGGGACCTGACTGTGTCACAAAATGATCACTCTGACACCATGTGTCAGTGACCACAGCAGATATTTGTTTCCAAAAATAATTCTCCTCTCCCTCATAATCAAACAAATTTGCTTTTTGCAGTGACAAATTTGGGGGATTTTAAATTTGAAACAAACATTTTCAGAATTGTGAGCTGTAAGATATTTCTTTAAAACTCCATTTTTCTTAGTTGTAAATTGTGACTGATATAATTTTAGCTCCATCTGTGGGAGTAATTCCAGGACATCACATGCTGTAGCTTGTTTTCCTCAGTGTCCTTGAGTTGTGAAGTGACTGAGAAATTACTAGTAGGTGAGCCTCAGTAATATTGTTCATTCCACATTCCAAAAATCCTGTTAGACTGTTCACTTCAAGCAATGCGAGTAATGGAACATCTCTCTGTTCACTTTTTCTTCATAACTTGTCGAGAGATTGTAAATGTCATTCACTATTCACCAATGACTTGACGAGATGAATTTTATCCAAACCTTCTGCATACCACCACAGACATTGATTACCACTTACTCCACCTTTTTATCCTATACCCATCACCATCATCTCCTTAATGTATCCACCAAAACACAGCCACAGCTGCTAAATCCTGTCTAATATATAAAGAACATATTATCCATATTTGCATATTTAGTTAATTGATATTCTGGTAACAACGCTTACATTTTATTTGTAACATTAGATAGGAATCACTCATTCATGTTAAAATTTATAAATGCCCAAAATTAGTTCTTAAACTATGTACATCCCTTTCCTTTTTATCCCTAAGTAGGCTATATTTAAACATTTTAAAATTTATTTCATTGTCTATCCTTTCTTCAGTTACACTTGCTCCTGTCTCTGGTATTGGAATAAATTCTTCTCTAATTTGCTACCACACTACCCTTTAAAGACCACCTATGCAACCTCAAAACAGCTGAACTTGATTTACTCAATTAGTCCATAATATGTACTTTTGAAGCCCTTATCCACTGCAGAACTTTTATTGTCTTCTCTTGCTGCTACAATGCTATTGTCTACAATAAGTTCCATTAGACCTCTCTCTGCGACCAAAGCTAAGGAGCTGTTCCAGGATTAGCTAGCAGGACAAGTCATTCCCACATGATTGATTGACACCTTAACTCCATCTTCTCTATCATTCCACTCTCTGAGGACAGATGACAGAAACAAAAGAAATTGTTTATAAACAAGCTTAATTATACTGGCCCATCTTCCAACTCTGCTTGCTTACTTTACTCTTGCTGATTAGTTAAGTTTCCCCCAGTTCCACCTGTCTCTACTGAGTTTCTTCCTGATTCCTTCTCTACATTTTTCAAAATAGTTCTATTGATGAGATATACCTCAGAGAGATTCACATTATATCTAAACTGTGCTGTACTTGTCCTGAGTTGATGGGGCAGTATCAGGAAGCATTACTTTCTAATCTATGCTGTATAATATCCTGTGGGTATTTGATGAAACTGTGTAGAGGGTGCATTCATCTGTATCTAACCCATGTTGTGCCTACTGTGAGAGTATTCGAGAGGACAATTTAGAACATAGAACATAGAACAGTACAGCATGGTCCAGACCCTTTGGCACTCGACGTTATGCCAAACTTTTATCCTACTCTAAGATCAGACTAACCTACATACCCTTCATTTTACTATCATCCATGTGTCTATCCAAGAGTCATTTAAATGTTCCTCATGTATCTGACTCCACTACCACTGCTGGCAATGTATTCCACACACCCACAATTCTCTGTGTAATGAACCTACCTCTGACATCTCCCCGAAACCTTCCTCCAATCACCTTAAAATTATGCTCCCTTGTGATAGCCATTTCTATCCTGGGAAAAAGTCGCTGAACATTTGCTCTCTATATATCTCTCATCATCTTGTACACCTCAATCAAATTGCCTCTTATCCTTCTTCACTCTAATGAGAACAGCCTTAGCTCCCTTAGCCTTTCTTCATAAGACATACCTTTCAGTTCAGGCAGCATCCTGGTAAATCTCTTCTACACCCTTTCTAAAGCTTCCACATCCTTCCTATAATGAGGTGACCAGAACTGAACACAATATTCCAAGTGTGGTGTAACCAGTGGTCTATAGAGCTGTAGTATAACCCCGCAGCTCTTAAACTCAATCCCTCTGCTAATGAAAGCCAACACACCATATGCCTTCTTAACAACCCTATTAACTTCAGTGGCAACTTTGAGGGATCTATGAACATGGACCTAAGATCCCTCTGTTCATCCACACAGCCAAGAATTCTGCCTTTAACCCTGTATTCTGCATTCAGGTGTGACCTTCCAAAATGAATCGCTTCATACTTTTTCAGGTTGAACTCCATCTACCACTTATCAGCCCAGTTCTGCATCCTGTCAATGTCTCGTTGCAAACTACAACAGCCCTCCACAGTATCCACAACTTCATCAACCTTTGTTTCATCAGCAAACTTACTAAACCAGCCTTCAACTTCCTCATCCAAATCATTTATAAAAATCACAAAGAGCAGAGGTTCCAGAACGGATCCCTGCAGAACACCACTGGTCATCGAGCTCCAGGCTGAATACTTTCCACCTACTACCACCCTCTGACTTCTCTGGGCAAGCCAATTCTGTATCCAGACAGCCAAACCTATATCCCATACCTCCTTACTTTCTGAATGAGCCTACCATGGAGAACCTTATCAAACATCTTGTTAAAATCCATACACACCACATCTACTGCTCAACCTTCACCAATGTTTTTTGTCATATTCTCAAAGAATTCAATAAGGCTTGTGAGGCATGACCTGCCTCTTACAAAGCCATGCTGACTACCTCTAATAAAACTATGGCTTTCCAAATAATCATAAATCCTGTCACTCAGAATCCTCTCCAATAATTTGTCCACCACAGACGTAAGACTGACTGGTCTGTTATTCCCAGGGTTGTCCCTATTCCCTTTCTTGAAGATGGGAATAACATTTGCCCCACTCCAATCATCTGGCACAATGCCAGTGGACAGTGAGGATGCAAAGATCACTGCCAAAGGTCCAACAATCTTTTCCCTTAGTGCCTGCAGTAACCTTAGTTATGTACCATCTGACATCTATTCTTATGTTTTTCAAAATTTTCCTTCTTAACATCAACCTGTTCGAGCATATCATGGTCCCTCTCAGCCGTGAATACTGAAGCAAAGTGTTCATTAAGGACCTCGCTACTTACTCCAACTCCAGACACAAATTCTCTCCACTATCCCTGATTGGCCCTACCCTCAGCTTATGCTCAAAACTTCAACTCTCTTGCTCCTCAGATGCTGGCTGACTGGCTGTGCTTTTCCAGCACCACACTTTTTGTCCCTACCCTCACTCTGGCCATCCTCTTGTTCCTCATATAATGTAGAATGTAGCATGCCTTTGGGTTTTCCTTCATCCTACCTGCTAAAGCTTTTTCATGCCCCCTTCTAGCTCTCCTAAGTCCATTCTTCAGTTCCTTCCTGGCGACCCTGTAAACCTCTAGAGCCCTATCTGATCTTTGCCTCCTCAACCTTAAGTAAGCTTCCTTCTTCTTGACTAGATGTTCTACATCCCATGCTGCTCAAGGTTCCTTCACCTTACTATCCCTTCCTCGCCTCAGTGGGATAAACCTATCCAGCACTATCTTCAAGTACTCCCTAATCAATCTCAACATTTCTGTTCTGCATTTTCCTGAGAACATCTGTTCCCAATTTAGGTGTCCCAGTTCCTGCCTAATAGCATTGTAATTCCCCCTCCCCCAGTTAAATACTTTGTCACACTGTCTGCTCAGATCCCTCTCCATGTCTAGAGTAAAGGTAAGAGAGTTGTGATCACTATCACTGAATTGCTCTCCCACCGAGAGATCTGACACCTGAGCTGGTTCGTTGCCAAGCACCAAATCCAATATGCCCCCCCCCGACTCGGCCTATTTACATATTGAGTCAGGAATCCTTCCAGGAGATACCTGACAAAAACTGCTCCATCCAAACTATTTGAACTAAGGAAGTTCAGATCAATATTAGGGAAGTTAAAGTCACCCATGACAACAACCCTGTTACTTCCGGATCTTTCCAAATCTTCCTCCTAATCTGCTTCTCCATGTCTCTGTTGTTATTGGGGGTCTATCGAAAACTCCCAATAAAGTTACTGCTCCATTCCTGTTTCTGATTTCCATCCATACTGACTCTGTAGACAAATCCTCCTTGACAACCTCTCTTTCTGCAGCTGTGATACTATCCCTGATTAGCAATGCTACTTCTTTCATCTCCCCCACTATTTCTTTTGAAATATCTAAACCTTGGAACATCCAACAACCATTCCAACCCCTGTGATATCCAAGTTTCCGTAATAGCCACAGTATCATACTTCCATCTAGGTTCATCACCCTTATTCCTGATACTTCTTGTGTTAAAATACACACACATTAACCCATCACACTGACTGCAACTTTTCCCTATCAACTGTCTATCCCTCCTCACAGAATCTCTGCACCCTGTAATTGGCTGTTCACTACCTACTCCATCCTCAGATCTGTAGCTCCAGTTCCCATTCCCCTGCCAAACTAGTTTAAACCCTCCCAAAGAGCTCTAGAAAACCTCCAGCCAGGGTATTAGTGTCCACCCAGTTCAGGTCCAACCTATCCTTCTTTCCCCAGAAGATATCCCAATGATCCATATATCTGAAGTCCTCCCGCCTACACCAACCCTGCAGCCACTTCTTCATCTGCACTCAGTCTCTGTTCCTAGCCACACTAGCCCATGACACCGGTAGCAATCCTAAGGTTACTACACTGCTCAATCTGCCCTTTAGCTTCTAACCTAACACCCTACATTCACTTTTCAGGTCCTCATCCCTTTTCTATGCTATGACTTTGGTGCTGATGTATATCACGACTTCTGGCTGCTCTCCTGACCTCTTAAGAATCCTGTAGAATCGATCCGAGACATCCATTATCCACGCACCCGGGAGGCAATTTACTTTATGTTCCCGAGAGGGAAATTTATTTTTTATCTAACACATGCCATACCTTCCCTTAGGATGTTTGACACACTAATTGCAAAATTTTCAATCCTCTGCTCTGACATCACTCACCCTCCAAGACAGAAAGGAATATTTGAAAATCTTGGAAGCTGGTTATCGCTCTAAGTATAGAGAAATCAACAAAGCTGCTGCACACAAAGCAAAAAAAGGACTGATTTTGTGCAAGTGCTTTTCAAACAGAGAGTTTGGCTACAAAGCACAAAGCCATCATTCACAGAGCTTTTTCTGGGCAGATATGGTAAGCAGGTGTACCTTAGGAATGTAGGCACGACATACCCTTCAGTAATAACAATAGTCTGGGCCAAAATATACTCAGACATTGGGTAACATTTCCCTGGGGCACGAATAAGCTTGTAGCACATTTACAGAAATACAAATCCTGCTGGGCACAAAGGAAATGAATAACTGGGTGGAACCTCTCCTGGGGTAACAAAGTCTTCAGATCCTGACTGGTTAGCTGGTATTCCCAATCCAAATATCGGAACAGAAATTACAGCACAGGAGGAGATCATTTGGCCTGATGTGTGTGTTTTGTCTCTTTGCACAGACATCCAAAACCAAGCTTACTCCTTTACTTGTTCAGTCCACTGTATCTACTGATTGTGCTATTAATCTAATTTGTGATTGAAAGATGCAATGTGCCTTCATTCAACCACACACCACAATAATTTTTTCCTCCATTCCAAAACTCCTCTAAGAAAATAATTATTTCTTAACTTTTCTCCTCATATTCAGCAATAATTTTGAGTTATTGGTTCAATGTTAAACACATTCTTACCATATTCTGTGGTGCTCTATGCACTGGACAGGACTGTACTGTGCGAAAGTGAGGACTGCAGATGCTGGAGATCAGAGTCACTAATCAGAACTGTACTGTGCACACTGGACAGGAACAGTTCCCATTGTGTGTACACTGGGTAGGAATACTTCTCATTCTGTGTAGACTGGACAGGAACAGTTCCCATTCTGCGTACACTGGACAGGAACACTTCCCATTCCATGTACACTGGACAGGATTGGTTCCCATGCTGTGAACATTGGACAGGAATAGTTCCCATACTGTGTACATTGGAAAGCAACAGTTCCTATTCAGTGTACACTGGATAGGAACAGTCCCTATAATATGTACACTGGAAGAAACAGTTCTCATTCCGTGTACACTGGACAGGAACAGTTCCCATGCTGTGTGCATTGGACAGGAACAGTTCCCATGTTGTGTATACTGGATAGGTACAGTTCTCATTCTGTGTACATTGGATGGGAACAGTTCCCATGCTGTGTACACTGGACAGGATCAGTTCCCATGCTGGGTACACTGCACAGGAACAGTTCCCATTCTGTGTACACTGGACAGAATCAGTTCCCATGATGTGTACACTGGATAGGAACAGTTATCATGCTATGTGCATTGGACAAGAATCAGTTCGCACGATGTATACTCTGGACAGGAACCATTCCCATGATGTGTACACTGGGCAGGAACAGTTCCCATTCTGCATACACTGGACAGGAACAGTTCCCATACTATGTACATTGGACAAGAATAGTTCCCATGATGCATACACTGGACAGGAGATTCCGATGATGTGTACACTGGGCAGGAACAGTTCCCATTCTGCATACACTGGACAGGATCAGTTCCCATGCTGTGTACATTGGACAGGAACAGTTCCCATGCTGTGTATATTGGACTGGGATAGTCCCCATAATGTGTACACTGGATAGGAATGGCTCCCATGCTGTGTACACTGAACAGAACCAGTTCCCATGCTGTGTATATTGGACTGGAATAGTCCCCATAATGTGTACACTGGACCGGAATCCCATGCTGTGTACACTGGACAGGAACAGTTCCCAAACCGTGTATATTGGACTGGAATAGTCCCCATAATGTGTACACTGGACAAGAATGGCTACCATGCTGTGTACACTGAATAGAATCAGTTCCCATGCTGTGTACACTAGATAGGAACAGTTCCCATGATGTGTCCACTAGATAGGAATGGTTCTCATGATGTCTACACTGGACAGGATCAGTTCCCATGATATGTACATTGGACAAGGATCAGTTCACATGATGTGTACAGTGAGCAGGAGATTCCCATGATATATAAACTGGTCAGGAACAGTTCCCATGCTGTATACATTGGACAAGGATCAGTTCTCATGATGTGTACACTGGACAGGAACAGTTCCCATGCTGTGTATATTGGACTGGAATAGTCCCCATAATGTGTACCCTGGACAAGAATCCCATGCTGAGTGCATTGGACAGGAACAGTTCCCAAGCTGTGTATATTGGACTGGAATAGTCCCCATAATGTGTACACTGGACAGGAATTTTTCCCATGCTGTGTACATTGGACAGGAACAGTTCCCATGATGCGTACAGTAGACAGGAATGGTTCCTATGATGTGTAGACTAGACAGGATCAGTTCCCATGATGTGTACAGTGGGCAGTAGATTCCTATGATATGTAAACTGGTCAGGAATAGTTTCCATGCTGTGTACATTGGACAAGGATCAGTTCGCATGATGTGTACACTGGACAGGAGATTCCCCTGATGTGTAAACTGGTCAGGAACAGTTCCCATGCTGTGTACACTGGACAGAATCAGTTCCCATGCTGTGTACACTGGACAAGAACGGTTCCCATGCTGTGTACACTGGACAGAATCAGTTCCCATGCTGTGTACATGGGACAGGGAGTCCACCCATGCTGAATATACTGGACACGGTTAGGTCCTATACAATGAAAGCTCCATGTAAGGACAGTTGTGATATGGGTTGATAACTCTGGTTAGCTGTATAGTTACGCAATGTCAGATCACATGATAATCCCCCATACTAAATATCTTTGGATATATTCTATTCAAAGGAAACTGAAAATCAAATTATATGCAGAAGAGGGAATTGAAGAACCACACTGGCCATCTGACACATTATGTCTGCTTCCATAAGATTATGGGGAACAGCTTTATTCCAGGAACCAGATTAATTACATTACACTCCCTCTAGGGCAAACATGTCCTTCCTTTGGTAAGGAGCTAAAACTACACCATCCTCCTGGTGTGGCTTTGCTAATGCTCTGCATAATTCTAGTGAGATTTCTTGGCTCCAAGATCTGACTCCATACTGCCACTAGCTTCAGTGCTACAAGAACCTCGAAACTTGGCACAGCTGTTGTTTACCAACTGCAAAATGCAACTTAGCACCTAACACTGATTTGATGCTTGTCTGTCATTCTGGATCTCGCAAAATGTTTTTGCTTAAACGTTTTCAGCTAAACATTTTCTACCTGCACAAGGGGCTCCCATCTTCCATCACTATCATTCTGTAAAAGAATCAATATACAGCTTTCAAGTGAGATTCTTCTGACTTTCTTTCACTGCAGTTGCAGACTTAGTGGACCCTGTTAAAGATTCATATTATATTATATTCATACTATATATAACACAAAGGTGTCCACTCTAACAGTTTTGCCCACTGGGGCTGTAAAAACAAGTCACCTCGTCACTTGCCTATCCGTTATACTCCTGCAAATTTTTTCTCTTCAAATAAAGACCCTATTTCCTTTTGAAAGCCTTTTTGACATCCTCCAGACTATCAGGCAGAGCATTCCAGATGATAACTACCTGCTGCATAAAAAAAACTTTTCCTCCTGTTACAGTTGCTTCTTTTTCCAAGCACTTTGTCCTTTGGGTCTTGACAAATCCAGCAGTGGGAATAGATTCTCTCCATTAACTACACTGTCTAGACCTATCATGATTCTGAAAGTCTCTATCAAATCTCTTCTCAATCTTCCCTTCACTAAGGAGATGTTTGGCACATAATGCAAAAAAAGCTGACTTTGTGCGAGTGCTTTTCAAACAGAGAGTTTGGCTACAATGAAGAATAACCCCTGCATTGCCAATATCATCTCTGAAAGATATCTCACCAATTATAGGAGTCAGAAGAAAATGGTGCTGCATTTTTTACAAGGAATTCAGTGGAGTTTGTTAGCATTATTCAATATGGATCTGAAAGAGTTAATACTTGCTGAGTGCATTAAGCACCACTCAATATGATGATGTCAGGAGGGTTTGGTGAGAGTGCGAAGTAGAATATCATGGGAGACAGAACAAAGGCTAGGTTCTCCTAATAGTTTTTGTAATAGTGCACAGCTTATTCTTAAAAGCTCTAAGTAGCTGCAGAGATGCAGTAAACTATATCTTGTTTACTTTATAAGGGTCTACTTGTTAGACCAGAAGGTGGCTCTCCTGGCACATTTTCATTTTATTAGATCATGAAATGCAGGCATTGTTGGCAAGGTCAGTACTTATTGCCCATCCATAATTGTCTTGGAGATGATGGTGGTGAGGTGCCTTCTTCAACTGCTGCAGTCCTAGTGGAACGTGGATGTCCATGGGATCATTAAGAAGAGAGTTCCAAGATTTTGACTCAATGACAGTGAAGAAATGGTGATGTAGTTCCAAATTAGGATGTCTGGCTTGAGGGTATCTTGCAGGTGGTGGGGTTCCAAAGCTTCTTCTGCCCTCGTCAGACAGTCAGAGGTCAAAGTTTTGAAAGGTGCTGCCTAAAGATGCTTGGTAAATGGTTGCAGTGCATTCATTTTGTAGGAGGTACTCAACACTGTCACTGAATCAATAGTGAACTGAATAAACTTGAAGGTATTGGATGGGGTGTCAGTCAAGTGGGCTGCTTTATTCTGGATATTTTTGAGTTTCTTCAATATGTTAGAGCTGTATCCATTCAGGCAAATGGAGAGTATTCCATCAGACTGCCTTATAGGTGTTGGACAGGCTTTGGGGAGTTAAGAGGTGAATTACTTATTGCAGAATTCTTAGCCTCTAATTCGCTCTTGTAGGTACAGTATGTATGGCTGTTAGAGTGGAGTTTATTATCAGCAGTAACCCCCAGAACACTGATAGTGTGAGATTCAGCAATCGTAATGCAATTGAATACCAAGGATGATGGTAACATTCTTCTGGAGATGGTCATTACCTGGCACTTGTGTGACACGAATGTTACTTGTCACTATCAGTCCAAGCCTAGATATTATCCATGTCTTACTGTTTTTGGGCATATATCTATGAGTAATCCAGGAAAAATCCAAACTGAGGGCCATTAATCAAGTTATTCCTTTGCAAGTATATTTGTGTGGCCTGAATATTATTTGCCAGTTTTTACCTCAATCCTGAATGTTCTCCAGATCTTGTTGCATTTGAATATGGACTGATTCAGTATCTGAGGAATGGTGAATGGTGCTGAACATTGTGCAGTCATCGATGAACACCCCCACTTCTGACCTTATGATGGAGGCAAGGTCATTGATGAAGCAGCTGAAGAGGTTGTGCCTAGGCCACAACCCTAAGGAACTGCTGTGAGGATATGTTACACCTTAGATGGCTGACTTTCAACCACACAATTTTCTTTCACGTCAGGTATGAATCCAACACGTCAGGTGTTCCCCCTGATTTCCATTGATTCCAGTTTTGCTAGGGCTCCTTAATGTTACACTCGGTGGAATGCAGCCTTGATATCACTTCACTGTTACCTCAGTCACTATCACCTCACCTCTGGAATTCAGCTCTTTTCACCATGTTTGAACCAAGCTTGTAATGAGGTCAGGAGCTGAGATGCCGTGGTGGATCTCAAACTGGGCATCACTGAGCAGGTTATTGCTGACTAGGTGTTACTTGAAAGGACTATTGATGATAATTTCCATCAATTTACTGATGATCGAGAGTAGATTGATGGGATGGTAATTGGCCAGGTTAGATTTGTCCTTCTTTTTTGTGTACAGGGCATTTGGGTAGATGCCAGTGTTGTAATTGTACTAGAACAGCTTGGCTGGGATGTAGCAAATTTTGAGGAATAAGTCTTCGGTCCTATTGCTTGAATGTTGTCAGGGCACTTGGCCTTTGCACTATCCAGTGCCTTCAATCATATCTTGATATCAGAAGGAGTTAATCAAATTGACTGAAGATTGGCATCTGTGTTGTAGGTTACCTCTGGAGGAGGTCAAGTTGGAACATCTATTTGACACTCTGAGCTGAAGATTGTGCAACTATTTCAGCCCTATCTTCTGCAATGATGTGTTGGGCTGTTCCATCATTGAGGATGGGGATATTTGTGGAGCCTCCACCTCCAATGAGTTGTTTATTTGACCACCACCAATCATGACTGGATGTGGTAGGGTTGCAGAGCTTATATCTGATCCATTGGTTGTGGGCTCACTTAGCTCTGTCTATCACTTGCTACTTATGTTGTTTGAGATGCGAGTTATTCTGTTCTGTCGCTTCACCTGATTGACACCTCATTTTTAAGTTTGCGTGATGCTGCTTCTGGTATGCCATCCTGCACAGTCTATTGAGTAGGATTGATTCTCCAGTTTGATGGTGAGGGGTATATGCTGGGCCATGAGGTTACAGATTGTACTGGAGTGTGATTCTGCTGCTGCTGGTCCATAGCTGGATGTCCAGTCTTGAGCTGTTTCATCTGTTTGAAGTCTATCCAGTTTAGCCCAGTGATGGTGTCACACAACACAATGTAAAATATTCTCAATGGGAAGGCAGAACTTTGTCTCCGCAAGGACTGTGCAGTGGTCACTCTTACTGTTATTGTCATAGATAGATGCATCTGTGCAGGCAGATGGGTGAGGATGAAGTCAAGTATGCTTTTCCCTCTTATCAGTTCCTGTAGTCTCAGTCTAGCAGCTATGTCCTTTAGGACCCGACCAGCTCAATCAGCAGTATTGCTGCTGAGCCACTTTTGGTGGTGGACTTTGAAGTCACTCACCTAGAGTAAATTCTGTGCCCTTACCACTCTCAATGCTTTCTCCAAGTGGCATTCAACATGGAGGAGCACAGAGTCATCAGCTGACAAAGAGTGATATGTGGTATTCATCATCATGTTTCCTTGCCTATGTTTGACTTGATGCTATAAGGCTTCATGCGCTCCAAAGTCTATCGTAACTCCCTCCTGACTATATGTTGCTGTGCAACCCTCTCTGCTGGACCTGTCCTGCTGGTGGGACAGGACATACCCAACGGTGGTGATGGTGATGTCTGGGCTTTGTTTGTAAAGTAAGACTCTGTGAGTATGATTATGTCAGGCTGTTGCTTCATTTGTCTCTGAAACAGCCCTCCCCATTTTGGCACAAACTCCTAGATGTTAGTATGGAGGACTTTGCATGGTCAATAGGGTTGTGCTTGCCATTATCATTTCCTGTGCCTTAGTTGATTTCAGGTGGTCTATCCAGTTTCATTCCTTTTGTGATTCAACTGAATGGCTTATAGACCATTTCAGAGGGCAGTTAAGAATCAATTACATTTCTCTAGGTCTGGAGTCACATGTAAAGATAGCAGATTTCCTTCCGTAAAGGACATTATTCAATCAAATGAGTTTTCTGACAATCGACAATGATTTTGTGGTCATCTTTAAGCTTTTAATTGAAGATATTTTGTTGATTTCATCATCTGCCATTCTCACCTGCTCAGTTTGAATTCCAACAAAGAGTACTCAGCTCCAGACTTCATTACAACCACAGTCTAATCAGACAAAAGAGCTGAATTCCATTGGTGAGCTGAGAGAGCATGCCCCTGACATCCAGGTAGCATTTGATGAAGTACAAAAAAGCGTGAGTAAAATTAAAGTTAATGGGAATCAGGGAAAAAACATTTCACTAATTGGAGCCATACCTGAAGTGAAGGAAGATGGCTGTAATTGTTGGAGGCCAATCACTGCAGGAATTTCCCTGGGTGTTTCACATGCCCAGCCATCTTACATTACTTTACAAATGCTTCTTTCCATTGTGAGGGCAGCAGTGGGAATGTTTCTGATGTTTGGATTGTATTCAATTCCATTTGTCACTCCTCAGATAATGAGGTAATCCATTCCCACATAGAGCACAACGTAAACAACATTCAAGCTTGAGCTGATAAATAGCAAATAACATCCATAACACACAAGTGGATATAATGACCATTTTCAACAAGAAATATTCAATGGTGTCAGCAATGTTGAATCCCCAGTGTCCATATCAGAAGCTTAACTGAACCATTATAGCTACAGAAGTAGGTTAGAATTGCTTGGCTTGTCAGACTTCTTCCAGACTGTCCACAGCTGACCCACCAGCTCCAAGGCACAAGTCAGGAGTGTGATAATATATTTTAACCAGCCTAGATGAGTGTAGCACTGACAGTACTCAGAACGCTCAATGCCATCCAAGACACAGCAGCCTACTTGAGCGTAGCTCATCCACCACCTTGAAAAATGACTCTCTCCACCAGAGTACCATTTCCAAGATGCACTGCAGCAACTCACCAAGGTTTCTTCAATGGCACCAGTCAAATCCATGAATTGCACTATATAATATGCTAAAGGCAGGCGATGCTTGGGAATACGACGACTCCAGGTCACAAACCGTCTTTACATAGAATTATATTGTTTCCTCTTTACAGTCACTGGGTCAAAATTGTGAAACTCTCTCCCCCACAGCAATCTGGGTCTAAGTACATTGTAAGGATTGTAGAGGTCCAAGAAAGTGGCTCCTCGCCATCTTGCCATGGAAAATTAGAAACAGGCAATAAGTGTTGGCCAAGCCAATTACTCTCTTATTCTGTGAATGAATATTTTTAAAAAACTGTTATCCAGGAGGCTGGGTTGCTAAGTTGTAAGGAAATTAGTTTATTGTATTATGAATTATCATGCCACATTTGATCTTTCCTTTATTTCAGGTAGATAGCAGATGATAATAGTCTCTGATGTCTTCCTGGTTGTTAATGATTTCCACTGTTTAGTTTTGTGCAACCTAATTGGTAAGAGATTGTAATTTGTCACAAATAGTTTCATTATTTCTAGGTTAGAGATTTGGAGATCAGCCAGAATTCTTGTCCCTCATCATAAGTCACATTTCTCAGTTGGAAAATGAGTGCTGATGTGGCTGGTGAGAGGCTCTCAGAACTCTATAGCCTGAAACATTTATTATCAGATGGGATAGAAAGAATAAAAACACCAGTTAGGACCCAGTTAGGTCCAAAATCCATGGAACCTGAGCCCAACAGCCATGGGACAAGACCCTGTAACCATGGAACGATATTTAAGTGGCCCTGGTCTGTACCATACCATCTCTCACTGAGGAGAGGGAAAGGATTACATTAAAAAGTGAAAGGAAGCGCTGGAAAGTAAGCTGCTTCATACAGTCTCACCAATAGCAGTACTGTCATCCCAGTATCATAGTGCAAGGAAACTGAGCATAAATTGGGTTCAGCTGAAAGATGTAACAGCGGCAGCTCACACCACATCAGAAGCTTGCAGACTTACAAGCAGTGAAAGAAGTGAACTGTCCAGGTATCAATCACTCACTCTTTTTTCACCAGGCAGCATTGAGCTTATTAATGACAAATTATGAGTGAAAGGTCCAATAATTAATGCCGAACAAAGCTTGGCAAACGGTGCATTGCCTGTAATGTGAATAAGCCACACAAATACCTTCAGGCTCAATGCAGCTGCCTCTAACAAAAGGTCCATTTATAGGACACAGTGTGCGCTAGTAACACTGCAAGTTCTTTTTGGGAGTGAAATAATAATAGTAAAGAGTTTTTTTAAAAATTGGAAAATAATTAGAGATAACCAATTATTTGTTGGCAATAGCACAAGGTGTGGAGAGCTGCATCTTTTAATCTGCTTTTAATGGAAGGTTCATCAAGAGGATTTTAAGTACTTTATGATATTAAAGAGAATTGAGCAAAGGCTGAGAATCATGGAGAAATGGGTGTCTAAAGCATTGTGTCACTAGTATATGGAAGGTGAGGCCTAAGACATTGTATCACCCAATATATTTATGTTACTTTTATCTCCTTCTCAGACTGTGAATCCTACTGCAAACCTGTGAAAGGAAACCTAAAGATCAACATGAAAAAGTACTGCAAGAAAGACTATGGTAAACAATATCACTTCACTTTTTATTCCTCATTTGTTGAAAATAATGCTGAAATTAATGCTTGCCCTGAGTAACATTGCAACATTAATCCTGTTTCTGCAGAGAAGCATGTTGGTCACACTCTGCTATTCTCCAAAGATGAATATGTATAATGAAAACGTCTAGCAATCATGCTCATGTTAATAACTAGTCAGCACAGAGCTCAAAAGGATTGTTTTTGACTAATTTTGTTGAACTCTTTGATGAAATAACATAGAGTGTACAAGGGAAATGTAGTTAATTTAATTTTTTGAAATCAAAGCTCATTGATAAAGTACCACTTATACTCATTACTAAAGTTAGAGCACATAAACTCAGAGGATAGGTCTGAGAATGGTTAGCAAACTAGCTACAAAACTAAAGAGAGCAGGGGTTGGGGAAATACTCAGATGTGCAATAGGTTTGAGGTGTCTTTCAAAAGGATTGGTATTGGGACAACTGTTGTTCACCATTTACATGAACAAATTGAAGTCATGAATACAACGTACAATTCCAAGCTTTATGGACCATGCTTGATTAATGTAGGTTAGGAATAGTTAAAATGGAGCAAATCTGCAACAAAATGTAAGAGGGTCCTTTGCAAATCTGACAAAATTGATCCTTTAACTGCTTTAATTGGCTTTCCATTACAGACATACAGGTTGCCAGCATTGGATTTAGCCAAAGGACTGTAGGGGCGGATGGGAACTTGTTAGCAAACTGCGCCATTTTTGTTAAACTTGCTTTCCACCCATCTCCTTCAAAACTATTTCTAAGCATCTTGGATAAACTACCCCATTATACCCATTTTGAACCTGCATAATTGCAGAAAAAGAAACTAATTTGAATTGGCAAATGAGTAAAATAAGCTTGCAGGGCTGCACAGGTAAAGTCCACAAGGACTCATAGCAATTTTTATAGATGCCCCACAACAAACATCCTATCTGGATGCATCACAGCATGGTATGGCAGCTACTCTTCCCAAGATTGCAAGAAACTACAGAGTCATGAACATAGCCCAGCCTATCATGCAAACCAGCTTTCCATCCATTAATTCCATCTATACTTCCATGGGAAAGCAAGCAACGTAATGAAAGATTCCTCCCACACCCGTTATGCTCTCTTCCATCCTCATCTGTTAGGCAGAAGATATAAAGCTCCGTACACATGTATAAACAGATTTAAGAACAGCTTCTTCCCTGTTGTTATCATACTTTTGAATAGGCCTCTCTAATGTTAATTTTGATATCTCTCTCTCTCTTTCTCTCTCTTTCTCTCTCCCCCTGCACCTTCTCTGTGGCTGTAACACTATTCTGCACTCTGTTCCAACACCCCAGTGCAATTTTTATGGTATGATCTGTCTGCAGAGCATGCAACACAACACTTTTCACTGCACCTCAATAGCAATACATCAAATGCAAACTCAAAAAGTCTTGGAATGGGACTTACTGGCTTGCTGTACAAACAGCTGATGTAGATTCAATGGGTCAATTAGATACCTTCTCTCCCCAGTGAGGCCATGATTCTTAGAACATATGTTTACGTTTGCAAAATTGACATGTATTGTGCAAATTGACTCGAGTGCATCTAAAAATGAGGTGGTGAGTTTTACAAGGAAGGCTAAGGAGGTCACTCCTTAGATATCAATGGGGTAGAGGCTTGATGAAGAAACTATGGGCCACAAATAAAAATCAGCAATAGGCAAACTACTAAATTAGAAATTTAGAAAATTGGAATATGATTAAGCATAATTAATATAAATTTATGAAAGTGAAATTGTGTTTGACAAACTTGTTAGTTTTTTAGGGAAGTAATTATGAGATGGATATAGGAAACCAGTGAACTAATTAGATTTCCAATGAGGTGACACTTATGGGGTTACGCGACGTTAACATGGGATTTGGGGCAATGTATTTACACAGATTGAGGTTTAGTTAATTGGCAGGAGAGATAAGTAATAAATAGAACACTCTCAGGTTAACAAGCTGAAACTCATGAGAAAGTACAAGAATCAATACTTAGGCCTTACCTATTCACAATCTAAGGATGGGCAATAAACATTGGCCCAGTAAGCGATGTCCATATCCCATGAATGAGTTTAAAAGAAAACTATCAATAATTTAGATGAGGAGACTGAATTTGGTAATTATGCAAAATTAGGTTGGAAAATAAACAGTAAGGAGGATGCCAAGATGCTTCGACAGGATGCAGACAGATTGGATGAGTAGGCAAGATGAAATACACTGTGCTGAAGTGTGAAGTTCTTCAATTTAGTAGGAGAAAAACATTTTTGAAATAGTAAAAGACTAAGAAATGTTTGCATTCAGAGGAGAGTAGGTATGCTTGTACAAGATTCACAAAATATTAACATGCAGGTAGTGAGCAATTAGGAAAGGCATGTGAATATTTGCTTACAGAGGGATTGAAGTATCATTGAATAACGAGATCTGACCTCAATTATCCTGTGCATTGGTGAGACGACACCTGAAGAATTGTGTGCAGTTTTGCTATACTTACTTAAGGGAGGTACTTGACACATTAACAGGTCTTTTCTGCACCAGAAAAAATACCAATGATCCAAAAATGTGAATCCTCGCCCACTGCATCATCTCCTCAGCCACTGATTTATCTGTCTTAGCATCTTATTCATACCCTCACCCTGACATGGCATGCAGAGTAATTGCTGCTTTTTAACCTCCTACCTAATTACCGGTATTCATTCTGCAAAGCCTCAACCTTTTCGCGAACAGTGTCATTCTGACCAATGTGTAAAGCAACTTCCAGTTTCTCACTCTCCCCTTTGCCAATATGCTGCAATTCCTTTAAGATGTTGTTGACCCTGGCAACAGAGAGGCAACACCCCATCCTGAATTCACGGCTATGGCCACAGAATCTCCTGCCAGTGCCCCTGACAGGAGAATTCCTTACAATTATTCTTTTTGCATCTTGACAAACCCTGCTTAATATAAGATTCATTCTTGGTGCCCGAGATCTGACTGCCATTACTACTTTCCTCTGAGTGTACAAGGGAAATGTAGTTAATTTAATTT
>NC_057730.1:24970922-25109065 GCF_004010195.1 Chiloscyllium plagiosum
TTGTTAGCAAACTGCGCCATTTTTGTTAAACTTCAACAGTTTCAAAAACGGTATCTCTGATTGAGACAGGAATAGCCACAGTGAACTAATAGAAAGATAAATGAAGATTTTTCTGAATTAAAAAAGAACAAATTAGTTAGGAAACACAGGCAAGAGCAAGTCAGAGAATGAAGTAACTCTGAAGAATTAAACTGCATTTATTTCAATGCAAGGCATCTTACAGGTAAGGCAGATGAACTCAGGGCATATATGGGAACATGGGACTGGGACATAATGCTATTACAGAAACATGGCGGCGGGCGGGACAGGACTCACAACTCAATGTTAGATGCTATATGAAGAATAGAAAGGGAGGAGAGGGAATGGCCATTTTTGATTAAGGAAAACATTATTACTGGACTTAGGATGTTTTTGAGGGATCGTCTAGTGAAGCTATATGGGTGGAACTCAGAAATAAGAAGAGAATGATCACCTTGATGAGATTATACTATAAATCCCCAATAGTCAGCGGGAAAGTGAGAAGCAAATATGTCAAAACATTGGAGATAAATAAGAAGCATAATAGAGTTGTAATAGTAGAGGATTTCAATTTTCCAAACATTGACTGGGACTGCTGTATTGTTAAGAGCTTGGACATAGAGGAATTTATAAATGTGCTCAAGAAAATTTTCTTTATCAATATGTAGATGTGTCTATTTGAGAAGGAGCAAAACTTGATCTTCTCTTGGGAAATAATGCAGGGCAAGTGACTGATATGTTAGTGGGGAAGCACTAACTGTGATTATAATTCTATCAGTTCTAAGATAGTAATGGAAAAGGATAGGCCTTGTATAAAAGTTAAGGTTCTAAATTGGAGTAAGACATATTTTGATGGTATGAGACAGAAACTTTCAAAAGTTGATTGGAGTAGACTGTTTACAGTAAAGGGACAACTGACAACTGGAAGGCTTTGAAAAGTGAGATCATGAGAGTTCAGAGGCATTATATTCCTGTTAGAGTGAAGTTTAAGGCTGGTAGGAATAGGGAACAATGAAGAAATAAAGATATTAAAGCTCTAGTCAAGAATAAGGAGTCCTTTATTAGATATAGACAACTGGGGTCAAGTGAATCTCTTAAAGAGTAAAAGGATGTAGGTGCATTCTTGAGGGAAATCAGAAGTGTAAAAAGGGGACATGAAATAGCATTGGCAGATAAGGAAAAGGTTAGGCCAAAGAGATTCTACAAAATCATTAAGAGCAAAAGAGCAATTAGGGAGAGAATAGGTCCCGTAAAGATCAACAAGGTCATCTGTGTGCTGAACCACAGGGGATGGGAGAGATACTAAATGAATATTTTGCATCAGTTATTATTGTGGAGAATGAAATGGAGGCTAGGGAGCTCAGTGAAATAAATATTGATGTCTTGAAAGCAGTCCATATTACAGAAGGAGAGATACTGGAGATTTTAAAAAACATGAAGATGGATAAATCTCCAGGGCCTGATCAAGTGTATCCCAGGACATTATGGGAAGATAGGGAAGAAATTGCGGTGCCCCAAACAGTGATATTTGTATCATCTACAGCCATGGGTGAGGTTTCGGAGGACTGGACGGTGGCTAATGTTGTGCCTTCATTTAAGAAAAGCAGTAAGGAAAAGCCTGGGAACTATATACCTGTGAGTCTGACATCAGAGGTGAGTAAGGTGGGGATTCTGAAACATAGGAATTACATACATTTGGAAAGGCATGGACTGACTAGGGACAGTCAACATGTCTTTGTGCATGGGAAACTGTGTCTTACAAATTTGAGTTTTTTGAGGACTTAACCAAAAAGATTGATGATAAAAGAATGGGAGACGTTGTTTACTTGGACTTTAGTAAAGTCTTTGACAAGGTTTAGCATGGAAGACTAATGAGGAAAGTTAGATAAAATGGGAGTCAGGAAGAGCTTGCTAATTGGATACAAAATTGGCTTAATGGTAGGAGACAAGGGGTTGTTCTTCAGACTGGAGCCTGTGGCCAGCAGTGTTCCACAAGAATTGGTACTGGGTCCACTTTTGTTTGTCATTTATATAAACAATTTGTAAGAGAATTTAGGAGGCGTGGTTAGTAAGTTTGCAGATGACCCCAAAATTTTGGTGTGGTGGACAGTGAAGAAAGTTATCTGAGATTACAAAGGGATCTTGATCAATTGGTCCAATGGGCTGAGGAATGGCAGATGGAGTTTAATTTAAATAAATGTGACGTATTGCATTTTAATAAAATAAACAAGGGCCGGATTTATACAGTTCATGGTAGGGCTCTCAGTAATGCTGTCAAAACAGAGAGACCTAGGGTTTCAAGTGTGTAGTTCTTTGAAATTTGTGTTACAATTACACAGAGTGTTTAAGAAGGCATTTAGTATGCTTGTTTTCATTGCTCAGATTATTGAGCATAGGAGCAAGGAAGTCATGTTGAGTTTGTACAGGATGTTGGTGAGGCCACTCTTAGAGTACTGCGTACAGTTCTGGTTACCTTGCTATAGGAAGGACATTACTAAATTGGAGACAGTTCAGAAAAGATTTACCAGGATTTTGCTGAGACTAAGAATTTGAGTTACAAGGATAGGCTGGCTAAGCTGGGACTGTTTTCACTGGAGCATAGGATGTTGAGGGGTGACCTTATAGAGTTGTATAAATTCATCAGGAGTATAGATAAAATGAATAGCAAAGGTCTTTTTCTTGGGGGTGTTCAAAGCTAGGAGGCATATTTTTAAGGTGAGAGGAGAAAGATTTTAAAAAGGGACCTAAGGAGCAAGTTTTTCACTCTGAAGATGTGGAATGAACTGCCAGAGGAAGTGATGGATGCAGCTACACTTACATCATTTAAAAGACAATTTGACAGGTACATGAATAGAAAATGTTTAGCGAAATATGGGCCAAATGTAGGCAAGTGGGACTAGTTTAGTTTGGTCAACATGGACTAGTTGGACTGAAGGGTCTGTTTCCATGCTGTGTGACTTTATGACTCTCTGAGGGTCTCAGAATAAGGGTTTCACCATTTGGACTACAATTAGGAGACATTTTTTCATTCAAAGGTCGTGAATTCTCTACCTGAGAGTTGTGGATGCTCAGTTATTAAGTACAGTTGAGACAGAGGTCAATACATAAAGCATGTCCTATTTAAGATAGAGATGAAGAGAATTCTTTTTTCTCTCAGGGGAAAAGTCTGCAATCAGATCAGCCATAACCTTATCAAATATCAATGCAGGCTCAAGGGGTCAATTGACCTATTCCTGCTCCTAATTTGAATGTTTGTGTCATAAAATGCATTAAAAAAGGGTATCAGTAGTGGTAGGAAAATGGAATCCATTGAGTTAAGGAAAATGTCCTGGAATGGATACAGAATTGGCTCAGTGACAGGGAGCAGAGAGTGTTGGTGGATGGATGTTTTCCAGAAGATTTGTAGCAACATTCCCAAGGGTCAGTTTTAGGTTCATTACTCTTTTCAATTTTTATAAATTACCTAGACTTGGGGTATAGGAAATAGCATTATAACATTTGTAGATGTTACAAAATTTGCCAGCTAATAAATATTGGTGAGGATAATGTTAGGCTTTGGGACAGGCAGAATGGTGAAAAGAGCAAAAGCATGGCATGTGGAAATCAAGACAAAGAAATAATACAATTAGTAAAATGATGATACTTTAAAGGTATGTTTCTACCTATCCTTATAGTGACTGAAAATTTTTAAATGGTAAAAGAATGAATTCACAACAATGACAACTGAAACAAATCCTCTGGACATGATTTCACTTTTAATAATTCAAACATTAATTAAGAGGTGATGGATATTTTTAAAAAGGCAAATTTTCCTTTAATTCATCAATAAAAAGATGCAACTCATTTAGTTACAAGGCCTCACAATACTTCCTGCAGAAGCATAGGATCATATGTAATCTCAATTTTTCCAGCACAGCTTCTGTTTTGAAGGAAGTTTAATTTCCATTAGATCATTTTGGTTCTTAAGTTATTTTTGCCAATAACCATATTCCATTCCATAGTCCCTGGACAGAGTTACCACCAGCATAAGTCTATGACCCCTCTCTCAAGTCACGATAATCCTAATGGTACTTAATTCCTAAACATTCTCTTTCCTGATCCTTTTAAATACACTGATGCGCTCTGACACCACTTCAACAGCATCAAACCACACTCTCTCAGTGGTTAGCTTTTTACTTATAGTTCTGTCCTTTCCTACTGTACAACACATTTTATGTGCTCTCTAAGACCTGCTTCAAGAGCAAGATCTGGTTGAAGACTGACAAACAGAAAACTGTCTATCCAACGAGAACCTTACTTGTTTCCTCTTTTCATAAATTCCCTGTTTTCTTAAATACCAAACACAAAAAGCCATTAACTGCAATTAGCTTTTCACACTCTGCATCTTAGCTGTTCATCCCTGTGACAACCCAGGTCACATGGTCATTTATTGAAAACTAATTATATCATAATCAGGAAGTTAATTAACCTACCTTCAGAATACAGCTTTGCTGAGAAAGGCACATCACACAAAAGAAAATAACAGGTTGATGCCACCACATTGGTTATCACAATATAAACATTTTGGAACATAAGAATTATGAGTTTGAGAAGAATATCAGACCCCTCAAACTGCTCCTGCCATTCAATATGACTATGGCTGATCTGATTGTGGTTTCAGCATCACTTCCTGTCTGTTCCTACATGGATTACAGACATAATTCTGGGCCGTTGGACCAAAGATAAATGCTTTTTCAAAGAGCCAGCTCAGGCCAATTATGGTGGGTGGAACATACCTCTCAAATTTTTATGATTCATAATTGAGAGGTTATAACTCAGGAGAGACTGAACACCCTGGGGTCTTTTCTCCATAAAATGGCAAGATGTCATGATAGAATTCAAGGAAACAAGACTGTCAAGAAACTAAGTAATTGGGTGGTGGAGGGGATGGATGTTGAGATGCTCAGGTGAGGGGATGTTGGAAAAATTAAAGAGAGAAGGCAACAATGCAGAGTAGCAATGATAACCAGAGTGTGACTGGAAGGACAGAGCATGCAAATATAACTGTGCACTTGTAAATATATGTAGTTTTTTTTTCATCAACTTAAATATGTTATGACATGTCTGGGGCAATTGGGACTTGAACCCAGACCTTCTGGTCCAGAGGCGGGGACACTACCACACTATCACAACAGCCCCTAAATGACTAAACTGTAGGGAAAACTGATAAAAAGATAGAATTAGAAGCCATTTTTCTGAGTGCATACATGGCCCAAATAGCAATGAAAGGGTATAACTTGAAAGCTATTAGGTAATTAGTGCCCTAATCAATATCCTATCCCAGAGCAACAGAACATCAATTAAGCTCTGTGATTCCCCACAGTGATGAGATAGATTTTCTTATTCCTGGTTAAAAAGTGTTGTTGCACACCAGCTGAGTTCAAAGCTGAGGTCTAGTGTTGTGCTATCTACTTCTTACCACCTGGTCATGTAGCAGCTGCAGACCAGTTCAAGACGTAATAAGGCTTTCAACAGATGGTGCCCGTTAGTGTAAAAATAGAAAACTAATGAGGCATCTGAAAAAATTCTTATGCATTTCTAAAGTTTTTTTTTGTCAGGAAACAGACTCAGAATTTTTCTGAAATGTTTTTTGGATGCTAGTGAAGAATTGTTAATGATTATCAGATGCCTTATAACTCTCAAGTGTATCCAAATTGAAAGCTGACTAACTTCTTTTGTCTTTTTCCAGCGGTTCAGGTTAATGTTCTAGATATGGAGACAGTAAATGAATGGGCAAAGTTCACCGTGAATATTGTGTCAGTTTTTCGAAGCAGAGATGAGAAGATTAAACGGGCAGACCAGTTCCTATGGATTAATATGAAAGACTTGGCATGCAAGTGCCCAAAGATCCAAATGACCAAAAAGTACCTAGTGATGGGAAACACTGACAGCGTGGCTGAGAGGCTTGGAGGCCTAGTGGCTGATAAGAACAGCCTTGTCATTCAGTGGCGGGATGTGTGGACAAGACGACTGCGGAAATTCCAACGTAAAGAGAAAAAAGGGAAATGTGGGAAAGCCTGATTGACTCATTCAGAAAAAAAACTCTGTGAGAAGCATCATGGGCCACAATGTAAATACACTTTGGTTCAAAATATTTCCCTTTCAGAACAGGCTGAAGGGCATTAGACTGTGAGGAAGGGACTAGAGGCTGGAAACTACATGATACTCAGCACAACACATTAAAAAGTTGTTGGCTGAATGTGCTTTTAAAATTGCTCAATCCTTTTCTAAATGTGGTCATGATTCCTTTCACTGGGGTGAAGGTCAGACTGCAATAGTAGCTTTGTTGTCTGATTGCAGAGCCCACATAGTATCTGACAAAGGCACATACTCCCCGTGTCCTACCCATTGGTTGGCTGGCTATTCCTATTGAAGTCCACCCAACCTCTTTTATTTTTCGCCTGTTATGACTAACATATGAGACAAAATGTGGTGGTCTATGTAAACCTGACAGCTGTGCTGAACGCAGAGTGTAAATATGGACAGGTTCCAGGAGTTTTATAACAGACAAAGCATTTGGCATGCAGCAAGTTATCTGTTAACGTTGTGTATTTTGAACTGTGATTTGAAAATATCCAATTTCAATTAGATTTTACAAAGCAAGTTAACATTGTAAACCCTTTTTGTCTGACACGCAACCTTCAGCTGAATGAAATATTTCCTTTTCAGTATTTCCTTGATCACCTTGCCAGACAATCTGTAATAACAGTATTGCAATATACTCTATCTTCCAATATACTCACCCCAACATCCCATTTGCAATGCCCTCTGATATACCCTGTTCACCCTCCGATATATACCCTCTCTGCCTTCCAAAAATACCCTCTTCACTCTCTAATATACCTTCTTCACCCTCCAATGCATTCTACTCTCCAATATACTGTAATTCCTGTATACTCTCCATGCTCTCCAATGCACCATACCCTCTGACATACTCTCCTCTGTCCCCTTTAATACTGTACCTCCTGCTATTCTGCAGCTGCCAATATACCATTACTCTCTGAGATACCCTCTCATCCTCCAATATACTGCATCTATTGATTTGCCCTCCTCTCTCTTTGATGCATTGCACCCACTGATACTCAGCACCTCCAATGTTCTGCTCCTTCTGATACACCACATCTTCTGTTACAACCCACCATGTGAGATATGGCACCCACTGATAAAGGAGTCAGTGTTGTCTCAGTAATAGCACTACCACCTCAGTGAAAAATTGTTGGTTCCACTCCACATCAGAGACTTGAGCACATAATTTCATCTAGCACATTAGTACCAAGGTCCCTCTGCCCTTCAGATGGATGTAAATAATCCCATTACACTACTTGCAGAAGAACTGATGTGTTGGCCAACGTTTGTTGTTTACCTGGCATTACTAAAACTGATTGTCAGATTATCGTTTAATTGATGTTTGTGAGAGTTTTGGTGAGTAAATTGATTGCCATCTTTTCCTGTTTATATTTTTACAACTGGAACAGCATTTTAAAAAACAAAAATTCTGCTAGACGCTTTGAGATATTCTGGAGTGCTGAAGTGTGTAACAAAATTGCATGTTTTTCCGTACTCCATCATCCATTATCCTAAATCCTACAATTTTACATTGTTCTAAATATCACATCCTCAAATACCCACATTCCTCAATGCACCATGCTCCAATATACCATTTCCCAATCCTTCAATATGCAATATACTACAATCATCCAATTTATCAGTAATGCTGCCACTAATCCCACTCACACCCCATTCATCAAGAACAACAGCTATAGAATGTGTAATCTCCACAATGTAGAGCTATGAAATGTGACGAGGATAAGCTTCAAAAGAACTTGAATAGGCTGGTGGAATGAGTGAGATGATGGAAATCTAATGAGGAGAAATATGTAGTTATTCATGAATGATAGAGAGGTAATATAAAATAAAGGACATTCTGAAGGAGGTTCAGGAGTAGAGGGATCTGGGGGATTATGTGTACAAATCACTTCCGATTACAGGGCACATTGAGAAAGTTTTTAATAAATGTTGTGGATCATGGGTTTTATAAATAAGTGCATGGAATACAAAAGCAAGGAAATCAACCTATGCATTGTGTTCAGTGGTGGGTGCCACACGTTAAGGATGTAATACCATTGGATAGAATGCAGAAAAGATTAACAGGAATAGTTCCAGGGATGAGGACTTTCAGTTTCATGAAGAGATTGAAGGTGCTGAGATTGCTTTCTTTGAAGAAGAAACGACTAAGAGGAAATGTTATTGACATATTCTAAAGGATGAGGACAGCGTAGACAGGGAGAGGCTGGTTCCATCGCTGGAAAGATCAAAAACTAGAAAACAATGAACTAAATCAATTGCAAATAAAGAGTCAATGGCGCCATGATAAATAAATGTATATTGTAAATGATTAGAATCTGGAAAGTACTGCTAAAAGTATGGTGGAGTCTGATTCAATCATGGCTTTCCAAATGTAATCAGATAATTATAATTAAAATAAAATTGCAGGGAAAAGCAGGGGAGCAGAACTTTAGAGAGCTGACATATAATTGACAGATCAGTTCTGTCGCTGCTGTAACTCTTCATTGAATCTATAATTCTATAATGTACCAATGTTACTGTGACCTAGGTCGCTGAGAAGGACAAAAGCAGCAAAGTTTCAGAAACATTATAGTTTCCAAGCTTTCCAACCCTCAACTCATACACAAGCCAACTTAAACATCTATTGTCGTTAGACCGCACGTTAACACCGCTGAGAGATCTAAGCAAGGAAATGTCAAAGTTTTGAATTTCCCCACATGTTGTAGACTTTTAATTGGTATTTCCCACTTGAAATCAGCTTGATTAACATGGTTAGATCAGGCCATAGGCTGAAAGATCACTCAGTCTTTGACTCAAGAGGGAGAATGACTTGATCCCCAATCCCAGGGATCTTTGTTTGGATGCTGCAATGTAGTCAAGGTTTTTAGCTTCTTGAAGCTGTTTTCAGCTCCCTTCAACTAGGTAGTGTCCCAGTGCTTTGGACACAAGTTAAATCAAAATTTGCCAGCTTTTAAAATGCATAAACTTCTAACAGACATCTTGGAGGGGTTGGCTACCCATCCCTTGTCCTGCCCTCATTAAAGCTAGAGGAAGCTGGGGTCCTGTTTCAGAACTTTAAAATTTTAACAACTCATGCGAATCTAATCACCGGTCTTTGTGTGTTAAAATTCACCATTTTGTTTTTTGGCCATGCCTTGGAATTCCCTATCACCATTAGCACACAGATTGCAGCAGTTCAACAAAGTAGCAATGCTCAATATATTTTGAAGGCATTTTGTGCAGATTAATGAGCATCCTCCAATACCCACATTTCCCAATAAAACATTTCATAATCACTGATAAACCTATGGAAATTCCTAGCACTCTCCAACACAGACAATAATCTATACGTGCATTGCTAGAACTCTGAAGCATATTGGATTATAACAATATGCTGACTGTAAAATTATTTTCTAAAAGTCTCACATCGATGCTGTGTATTTCAAATAGGAAATCTGTTGAGATATCCCATGGTGTTTTCATCAATGACGTATTTTTGAAGAATATTACTTGTTGCAAGTAGGAAATACAGCTGCCAGTTTTACCGCAGTAAACTCCCACAGACAACAACAAATAAATTATCAGATGAGATTTTGGTTGACTTATAAATATTGGCCAGGACACCAACAAATCTTCTCCACTCTCCTTAAAAAAGTGACATGAAATCTTTTATCACTAATTGAAAGAGAAGGTTAAGTCCTTGGTTGACTGGATCATCTGAAGGATGACATTTCCAGCTGCGCTGAACACCCTCAGTACTGTCAACTCATCATTATGTGCTCAAGTACAGTGCCATTTGCAATTTTTTTCTAACTCAGACCATTAGGCTATCAATTGAGCCACAGCGGACACTGTGAAGGGGTGGTTAATCCCCCTACTCTCCAGATTTTCCAATTCCTCCTTCTGTGCAAGAAATTTCTTTAATAGCCCACGATTTTCCCAAGTTTGTTAAACTTTGTTGCACCTGTTTGAAAGACTGCCTCATAGAGAGGGGTTACTACATGCCCTCCGTATTTGGGGCCTTCACACAGAACAAGTGGCAAGTTCTCATTGTTTGCCTCACTGTCATATCTTAACGTGCCAAAGGTTGGCAAAAGAAATAGTTACTCTCTTGTTAAAGATCAATTACATCATTAAAATATTAATGTTGTACCAATTTTAATCATAAAGGAAAACAATCTGGAATAACATAAACTGAAACTGGTTGTGTTCTTTGTTACTTGTTGCTGATCACTGATGGCATAGTCTGTTATATACTACAGTCTGCCTGACAAGCACAACACCATGTGGCCAGCACTCAGGTATACTGATGAAGGGCTTATGCCCAAAACGTCAATCCTCCTGCTCCTCGGATGCTGCCTGACCGGTTGTGCTTTTCCAGCACCCCACTCTTGACTCAGGTATACTGGACTGTAACAGGCACAAAGTGCTGAGAAATGATTGTTCAAACTTCTCATGCTGTTATTTGTTCACTATGTTATGATTTATAAGTTTTGTTGAAGTTCTGTTTCAAAGAAGTTCTGCTTTATGGTTTAGTGCAGTCAAGGGCACAATACTAGTTTCAAAGATTATGACTTCCTGTTAGGGAGAATGTAGAGGCAGCTTTACTCGTATCTAACGTGTACTTTATGTGTTCTGGAAATGTTTCTCAGAATAATGTGGAGGGAACTTTAATCAGTTTATAACCCTGATGTACCAGCTCTAGGAAAGGTTGATGACAATACAGAGGGAACTTTACTCTGTATCTAAGTCATGTTATATCTGCCCCAGCGTTAATGGCAGTCATTTGCTCAGCTGATTCCATGATTGAAGATAATGGTGTGATTTTGACAATGAATATATAAGATCTATAAGGCTTATCTTTCATTCACAGCTGTATGATTGGTTCACAAACCATAATGGTGATTGGCATTAATGGTAAATGTTGTTATCTTGATTCATCACAGTGGATGTAACAGCCTTCCAGTGTTACTCCCTGGCTTCACTGAGTAATAGGTAGTGCCACAGATGTGTGGGTTGCCATTATAACCATATCTTTGCTAGCTGTCTTCAAATCCGACTCACCCTTAAAATTATAAACTGAATAATTATGGCCTAAATTTGGAAGCCAGCTCCACAACTCCACATCCATAGCAAATACGTGGAGTTTTATGCATCCATAATTGGTATTTCCTCGAAGGTGTTTGCATTAATACATATTTTTAATTCTTTCAAGGGACGTGTAAGTTGCTGGTAACACCAACATTTATTACCACTGTCCCTGAAAATGTGGAGATGAGTCACTTCCTTGAACTGCTACAATCCTTATGGTGTAGATATGCCCACAGGACTGCTAGAGAGGATGTTCCAGGATTTTGATGCAGCGACTGTGAAGGAATAGTGATATACTTCCAAGTTTGGAAAGTTTGTGGCTCAGATCTTATTGGCAGTGGTATTCCCATGTATCTGCTAACCTTGTCCTTCTAGGAGATAGAAATCATAGATTTTGAAGGTAGTCTCACTGCAGACTTGATGAATTGCTGTAGTGTGTCATCATATAGTACTCATGGATGCCATTGTGTGCTGGTATTGGATAGATTGGTGTATAAAGTGATGGATGGGATATTGATAAAGTGAATTGTTCTGTCCTGAATAATGTCAGGATTCTTAACTGTTATTAGATCTAAACTTGCCCAGTAAATGGCATAATTCCATCAGACTCATGTCTCTTGTCTTATAGGGTGATGGACAGATTTTGGGGAGTCAGGAGATTAGTCATTTGCCACACAATTACAACTTTCTGATTTGCTGTTGTAGCCAAAGTATTTATATAACCGGGCTTGTTAAATTTCCACTCAGTGGTAACTCTCAGTACACTAATGGTGGGATTTGATGATGATAATTCTGTTGAATGTCAAAGGAAGATTAAATTCTCTCTTGTTGGAGATGGTCATTGCCTGACACTTCTGGGATGTGAATACTACTTTATTATCAGCCCAGTTGTAAATATTGTCCAAGTCTTTATTCATTAGGACATGAATTGCATCGGGATCTGAGGAGTTGTGAATGGTGCTGAACATTGTGCAGTCATCAGCGAACAACTCCACTTTTGACCTTATCATGGAGGAATCATCATTGATGAAGCTGCTGATAATGGTTGAGCCTGTGCCACCATCACCAACCATTGTCCCAGGATTGAGATGATTTGTCTCAAACAATGAGAACGATTTTGTTTTATTCTAGATATGATTCCAACCAGTGGAGTTTTCCCCAAATTCTTATTGACTTCCATTTTGCTCAGGTTCCTATCTCTTACATTCAGCCAAATGTTGCTTTGGTGTCAAGGACAGTCTCCCTCTCCTCACGTCTGGAGTTCAGCTCTTGTTCATAGTTGAATTAAGGCTGTAATGAGGTCAGGAGCTGTGTGGCCCTGGTTGAACCCAAACTGAGTGTCAATGTGTAGGTTATTACTGAGTAAGTGCTGCTTTGAAAACTTTGTGAATCACATCTTACATCCCTTTGTTGATGTGGAGCAATCAACTAATGGGGCAGTAATCAGTTGAACTGGCTTGTTCCACTTTCTGCAAAAAACATTACTGGACAACTTTCCTCATTGTCAGGTAGATGTGGCTGTTCTGCAACATTATGGCTGTGGACACAATTATTTCTGGAGCATGTTTTCAGTACTAAGTGTGGAATGGTTTCAGGGACATGGCCCTTTCTGTATTACCTTCAGCCATTTTTAATAATGGGGAATAAATCAAACTGGCTGAAGACTGGAATCTGTGTTGGTGGGATTTTAGTAGAAAGTCGAGGTAGATCATTCACTCAACACTTCTGATTGAATATGGTTACAAATATATCAACTTTGTTTCTTGCCCTGACATGTTGGGTTCCACCATCATTGGGGAGGGACTTATTTTGGGAGGGTCTTCCTCCCGTTTGTGGTTTAATTATTCACAAATTCGGATTCAAGACTGCATGTGGCAGGCCTGCTGTAGAGGCCATGGGCTGAAAGTTACAATTTGTATTTGCTAGGTCTGAGTTATTTCGGGCTTTTTTGAAGGGTTTGTTACTGTAGGATCAAACGGATTCACTTATTAACTCACCAAATTATAATTACCTATCATGCCCCTCTGGCACCTCTCAAATACAATTTTAGCTCCATCTTATAACATGCTGTTCCCAGAACATCTCATCACTCACTGTATTTCCCAGAATTCAGTTGCATCCCGTGCACCCATGCCATTTGTAAAGTTCATTGTGTACCCAGACAAACACTGCCAGCCCAGAGCTGCCCTGCAAAGTTCCTGACACCTGCCCTGGGCATGACAGACAGAGGGAAATCAATGCCGTGCTTTCCTGGAGGTCCTGCTTGATAGGGTAGTGCTGATATGGGTCTTCCTTCTGCCCACGGGGCCAGTAATGGAGGCCATGGCACTAGATCATGTCAATCTGATCTGAAATTGCCATCAGTCTCAGCACAGTAAAATGAAGGTCAATGTCCTTCTCCATTTTGTCACCTTAAGTGCCACCATCTTCTCTCCAACTCTTCACGTTCTATCTCTGCTACAGTATACCCCCCACCACCAAGGCTCCTTCTCTACTACTCTCATTATTGGCTGCAACGTCCTCCCCACTTGCTTTCATCCAGCCCAACCCCTGAGGCCGTTAATCCTGCATGCTGTCTTGCTAACAACTTGCTTGCGATACTTCCCCACCTGCCCTACCTGCACCAACAGTAATAGGTCTGCCACTGCTTTCATCTCCTACCATACCCGTCTCTCTCTATCTCTCATTCCATGAGGAAAGAAGACCCACAATAAGGCAGAAAGAACCAAGTTGGATGGTATACTGCCTGAATTTCTACTCCTTATCCCTGATGAGGAGAGGGTCCTGATTCTGACAGTCTGACCAGGACCTGGACTGGTATTGGAGGCTGCCCTTGACTTACTGCACTGGAAACCCCTGAGTGAAGGCTATTCCCCCTTGACTTGATGACCTGCACACAACTATGACAAGTTTCCTGACTTTGTGTCTGCGCTAAATGGCACAACAAGGCTGCAGTCATCTGAGTTTGGTGTTTCTATTTGAAGGGGAGAAGTGAAAAAGGCAGGGGAAGGTGTTGCAAGGCAGAGATACTCTGAGAATCCAGGTAGGTTCAGAGTGAGCATATTGAGAGCAAGTGAAAAACCTGGAGTCACAGCCTGGTCCAATCCATGAGCAGGGTGCATGTCTCTAAGTGTAAAGTGCTGTTGCTGCAATATTATAACATTAGCTACCAATGCAGTGCAGCATTGAAGTGCAGAAATATCACATAAGTCAATCGGAGATGTGCCATCAGGGTTTTTGGAGGCTGGCACATGTCAGGTACCAATGTCAATGGATGTGGGGTCCATGGAGCGTGCGCTGAGATGTTGGTGCCCAGTGTCCCACATGAAAATCATTCAGAGCAAGCAGTAAGCTGGATCAATGAGGGATTGCTTCTCCTATCGAGTTTTCCTTGATTTTCAGCATGTTTGTTGAGTTGGTCAGATGGGAGGCTGAATATTAATGAGGTGAGTAGTGGTATTAAGAAGGTGCTTATCAAACATTGATCGTTGTCATTTGGCATCTTGCTGCTACCTAGCAGGAATCTCACCACACCAATTGTGAAAAGCATAAAAGGTGGTGCGAGTTGGTATCGAGATGGGCCTTACCACATTGCCTCCCCAATTCAGTCACTCATTTTGCCATAGCCCATATCGTTGAGATGTATTTAAGATTCTGCCTACATCTTTTTATTTCCTTTACTTATCAATGTGGTTTATAAAAAAAGGAAGATACTCCTTTAAGCCAAGGAGACTGCAAAAAGATGGCAACACTTTTAAAAATCACATTTACTGGGCACATCGTGGACACATACAATGTTGTATTTTTCTGGAACAAAGAGAGCAAAAGCTGATGCCATAGAGCTAAGAGATCCTGAACAAAAGGAAAACTGGTTGACTAAAACACCCTGATTGGCTCCTCACCAATTGACCATAGTAGCAGGGAATCACCATGCATTGAAAAATCTGTGTGTGTGCGGGTGTGTGCGCGTGCGTGTTTCTTTCTCTCTCTCTCTCTCATGTGGAAACACCAGAAAGTCTTCATAACAGCTAGTTGTCTTCTTCTCACATTTTTCTGCAAATTGCCTCATGTAGGAAGAGTAGGGAGTGCAGTGTGCCAACAAGCTTGTGTTAACAGCAAAGAACTAAAGGGAATTGAAAAGAAGCAAAGAAAACAACTCATTGAATCCTGTAGTCCAGATTAGTGCTATCAAACTGTGTTTCCCTGGTTTTCTTTTTCCACACTTAAAGTTGATGCTTTGTTTGTGTGTCTGTCTGTTTGTGAAGGGGGGATCTTAAAAAGCGATAGAGTTTAAGTTGTAGAGTTATAAGTTAGTAATTCACATTTCCTAATTGCCATTGAAGTAAGACAATTTGTTAGTTAATAAACAGTTTATTTTCTTGTTAACTGCGGGAAACTCTTGAGTGTTTCATTTAACCTGAGTTCATCAGTCACATACATTTGGGGACTTTATATAGTTTGACTAAATTTTTTCACATTTTTAATGACTCCAGAAATAGTGGGGTTCGATTTCCAGGTTACCACCCCAGTAGTACCTCCTACCAATACTATCATTTACAGATGTATCAGTGACAGGTAGATTGGTGAGGACAAGATCAGGTACATTTTTCCCTTTGGTTGGTTCTTGCACCATTTTCTGCAGGCTCAGTCTAGCAACTCTACCCTTCAGAATTTGACCAGCTAGCTCAGTAAAGGTGCTGCTAAGCCATACTTGGTGTTGGATATTGAACAGCCCCTACCTCAGTTAAATCCTGCACACTTGCCACCCTCAGTGATTTTGTGAAGTGATCTTAAACATAGAGAAATATTGATTTATCAGTTGAGAGAGGGTGGAAGGTTGCCATCAACAGGAGATTTCCTTTCCATGTTTAACTTGTCCCAAGAGACTTCAAGGGGCCTGGAGTCAATGTTGAGGTCTCACATGACTCTCCTTTCTATTGTGTACCAATGTGACACCACTTCTGCTGGATCTGTCCTGCTGTTGAAGCCTGTCCCTGCATCTTTTATCTGTAGGCTGTTGCACCTGTAGCTGGGATATCTTCTATGCATGTGCAGTGCACAATATTCTCTCAGTTAATTCTAATGAATAGGAAAATTGCAGGCTTCTGAGCATATGCCAGGAAACTCCAGCCTATGTCTTCATTATGAATGTGTTAAGAAATATAATAAGGTCTGAAATCTGTAAATTTGCGTTCTAATTTTTAGCTTCTTTATTTATCGTACTTTTCAACAATTACATTATAAAGTTATGGAGTTTCCATTGTTACTATTACAGGATTAGTACAACAAAAATCTAGTTATCTAACTAATCTCAATTAATTGAACATTTCCTACATTGGGTGCCAGGACCTTGGTATTCCCATTTGAAACTGGGTCCTGAGCCTTGCATTCCCAGCATTCCAGTGTACAGTTGAATGTTGGTGGATATTGAATGATATCATGACTGCTGCTGTGTAAAGTCACAGTTAGTAATTTGAATGTTTCTGTAAATAAATAAAAAAATTCAAAATTTTTTTTTATCTTACTTGTGTATTCATTCTTAGTAGCAATATATTCTTTAAAAATTACCAGGGTTCACAAACCAAAACAAAACTAGCTTGGAGTATGAGGACGATTACACAAATAATTTATATCTCGGAGAAAGAGGCATTAATGAATGCCAAGCATAATGACAGGAGTGGACAGCCTAAGATGTCACAGAAGCACTGTGACATGAAAGAGGCCAATCAATTCACCCGGCCTCTGCTGGCTCTCTGTCGAGGAATCCAATTGGTCCATTCCCCCCGTTCTATTCCCTATAGCTCTGCAAATTTATTTACCTCAAGATAGGGTTAGGGTTAGGGTTAACCCCAATCCAAATATCTTTTTGCAATCATGCATTATTTCCTCTTTGTCATCCTCTTGGAAAGCAAGATCCAGGATATTACTCACTGTGTAAATGACCTCTTCACAATTTTCTTTCCTATCTATCTTACGTCATCAGCAAAATTAGCAGCCATATCTTCTGTTCCTTAATCTGAGACATTTATAAATATTGTAAGCGGTTGGAGTCCCAGCTCTGATCCCTCTGGCACACATATTTCAAACCTGCAATATTTTGGAAAAAGCTTTCTTGAAACTGATGTCGATGTCATAAGTTCCAACTCCTTCACCATCCTTTTATAAATTCAACAAAACAGCTACTAGATTAATTGATCACAATCAGCATCATTCTGTGCTGGCTATCTATAAGCGATTAAAGAACCTTTTTATTGTCAAATCTTTACATTCACAAATGCTAAGTTCACTGGCTATAATTGCTGAGAGTATTCTTAAATGTTTTCTTGGATAAGGAAATCACTTTTGCCATCCTACAGTCCTGTCTCACCTCTCCCTACCTAGGGGAGTTTGGAAACATATGACAAGATTTTCAACAATCCCCACCATTACTTCCTTTATCAGCCAAGAATGCAAGCCATCTGGACCAGGTCTTAGACAGTGGAAATATTGGCAGCCTTTCCAACACAAGCTGCTTGTGAGTTTGTCATCCTATCCATTGTCTCAACCATTATTTTGTCAGCATCCTCTTCCCTAACAGCCATTGCAAGGTAATGAAAGTAGTCATTATGTTTTCTATCCTTGCCCTGTTCCCATAGGTATCAATCAGCCTTTTTGTCCCTAATAGACTCTACCCAGCCTCTTATTATATGTTTATTACTTAAATGTTTGTAGAAAATGTTTGAGATTTCTTTTATGTTTACTGCTGTTGTCTCCTCATATTCTGTTTGCCTTTGTTACATTATTTAACTTTGTCTTTCAAATTATTTCAACATATTTAGCCTGGTCCTCACAAATAATTTACTTGGTATTTGCCATGCACTACATTTTTTTGTTTCATCATGTTCTGCATCTCCTTCTTTATCCAAGGAGCCCTGGCTTTGTTTCCTCGCTTTTTGTTCTTGTTGGAAACGACCCAACTTACACCTGAAGCCTCTCCTTGTGAAAGATCACCCATTGTTTTGTTAGTTTTTTTTCCTTTTAATTTTTGGTTCCATTTTATCATAGCCAAATTTCTTGTCATTCCAGAGGTGGGATCCTCATAGGTGACTATTAGTAGACAAGAGAATGTCCAAGGATGTTAGTTATATAGATTTCCAGAAATTATTGTACTGGCTGGGAAAATGGCTGAGCAACAACAGACAGAGTAGGGATAATGGGGAAATACTTTAACTGAAATGATGTGACTAGTGATATCCTACAAAGATGTTTTTGATACTTATTACCAACTTAAATGCTGGGATGGAAAGCCACTTTTACAAATAAGAGAGTGCTAGTTATGAGGAGAAGTTGAGTTTTCATTGGAAAGAAAGCAGTTGAGGGCGGACCTGATTGAGGCCTACAAAATCATGAAAGGTGGAGATGGTGGATACAATAAACTTTTTTCCAGAATGCAGGACTCAACTACTAGAGGTCAAAAGTTCAAAGTGAGAGGGAAAACGTTTAGGGGAGATATACGTGGAAAGTTTTTTTATGCAGAAAATGGTGGGTGCCTAGAAGGTGTTGCCAGCGGAGGTGGTGGGGCGGGAATGATAACATCATTTAAGATGTATCTAGACAGATACATGAATGTGCAGAGAGAAGAGGGATACAGATCCTTAGAAAATAGACAACAGATTTAGGTAGAGGATATGGATCGGCACAGGTTTGGAGGGTCGTATGGCCTGTTCCTATGTTGTAATGTTCTTTGTTCTTGTTCTTTGCTCTTTGTTCAATACCCAATGATGCAAAGCTAGGTGGCATGATAAGCATTGAAGATGAAAGCATAAAATTGCAAAGCAATATTAACAGATTAAATAAATAGGTAAAACGTTGCCAAATGGATTTAAATATCACGTTGGGTCTTTTTGTCTAAAAAGAGTAGAAGGGGTCACTTTCTTTGAAGAGCAAGAAACTGATGGAAGACTAGAGTAAAAGATGAGAAGAGTATTTTAGACAAAGGAAAGAGAAAGAATTGGGAAAGTGTTAAATGAAGTAATAAAAGACTATAAAATAGTAAAAGGAGAAGAAGAAGTATAGAAGGAGGCCATTGAGCCCATTGTGTCCATGTGACTCTCTTCAAGTTCAGCTCAGCTTGTTCCACTACACCACCATTTCTTCATTCCCAGGGTTTTATTTTCCAAGTGCTTATCCAATTTTTTTGAAAGCTATGATTGAATCTGTCTCTTATGCTTTCAGGCAGTGCATTCCAGATCCCAACTATCATTATATATCAAATGTTTACCACTATTGATTACCACCACCTTAAATTGGTATCCTCTGGTCCTTGACCATTTAAGTAATGGGAACAGTTTTACTCTGTTTTCTCTATGTCTCTCAGAATTTTGAAAATCAGTCAAATGTCCTCTCAACCCTGACTCGGGAAATCTGTCTGGCTTTTGAAATCTATACATGTAATAACTGAAGTCTCTCATCATTGAAACATTTCTTACAAATCTTGCTTGAATGTATTTTAATCCCTTAACATTGATCCTATACCGTAATAACGTTAGCAAGATATCAATACATTAGCAAATGTTATGTTGTCTGAATTAGAGATTGTAGGTATCTCAGTATGGCTAAAGGTTACTAAGGGTGCCTGAATCAGCATTGAGCCATTGATCTTTTAGTCTATAGAAATGATCTGGAGCTACCAAAGGAACTGCCCTCACTAAGCCTTGGGTACAAACAAAATCACAAACAATGTGGGAGTGGGGTGGGGTAGGGTGGGGGTGGAAGATGGGTATTTCAACTATTTGAAGGAGCAAACAATGGATCTGGAATGGTTTGGAAAGCTATGTTTAAGGTTAGGATTAATTACATAAAGAGACATATTTCTTGTTGCCAGGCCATTCATGTAAGTACCTTCCCAAGTACATTGGGAAAGCCAGTTGCCCCTTAGAAGTGGATAGCCCTTACTCTCTGCTTTCAGCGCTGATGATCCTACAGTATTTACCCAGAACACAATTTGAAGAGAGGTATAGCAAAGCCATGCAACTGATAAACGGTTGATTGTGTGGACCTGAGCATTTTATGATATCTGGATGGATTGCTATAGTGTTCACAGCTTTGCAAATGAAGAAGTTAAGTGCTCTAATCTGGCCAAAGTGTGAATTACAGGGACCAGAATATGAGAATGACACCAACAAGAGAAATAATCAATGATAACAAAGAGGACTAATATTTTCCTTGTCTTCAAATCCACCAGATCAATATTGCCTTGCATCTATTTCTCTCACTTGCTTATAACCATGCACTTAAAGCTCAATTTCGTACTGATTTATTTTAGAAAGTTACATTTTGTGATTCTGGAAATGAGTAATTTGAGACCTGATACCTGTGAGGTTGCGTGCTTGACCCTGAAACTGGTAACCCTGAATCTTTACCTCATGGTGTGCTGTAGATTCATTGATGAATTGGCCATTTTGATTAATTCATAACTCCATAATCATCATTGTATCATTTAAATGTCAATGGGGATGATAGGAGGTGAACTCAATGGAATCAAATCTTTTAGTGCAGCAGTTCAGATGTTCCTACCACATGACGATACATCAACATTTTATCCTGATGTGGCGTTGCCAATAATCAGTTGCCAATAAAATGTGATGGCTCCAAATAAAAATTCCCATTCCAGAATGATTGTAAGCTCCATGAATAACCAGTCAGTAATGGCTAAGTTCCATATACTTTCCTAAGATTATGCTTCCCCTTGATATCTAGACATGTCTTTCTGACTCCTGGTCCAATGACACTTCCCATTGGGCCATTTGAGGAGCAGAATACAGCAGATCTCATTTTCATTTCCAAAATCAGGTGGTTTGGACTGGACAGGATGTTAAAATTTTTGAATATCAAATCTGAAGGCAATGCATCCATTTCCAAGCTTTATAGAAGGAGACCTTGGATCAAACAGCCATAATGCTCACAGAAGGGTGTTGGTTATTTAAATACATTAATAAGTTTGTGTGCTTTCGATTTGTTCTGTCTTCCTGGTTTAAACTATGGCTGACCAGGTTTTCTGGGCCTCAGAAATCCCGGAAGCTCAAGACAGAAAGAGAAAGAGAAAGAGAGAGAGAGAGAGAGATGAGGACTGCTATGTGGAAGAGGTAATAGTTGTGGGCCAGGTGAAACAGGAGTGCTTCCTCCCAGCGCCAAAGCTAGCCTGCTTCACATCCCTCCCACACTTCGTCATTCCACCTCCTACATTAGGCCCTTCTGCCAAAAACACCAATACCAACACCTATGATCTCCAGTTCTGCCCCAGATTTCTCTCAGAGCTCCTGCAATCTCATGTTTAATAACTAACATTCCCTGGATCTTGGGACCCCATGGGACTCCAGGCCCTGTTATATGTGGTCTGCTTTCAGCACAGCCAACCCATTTTTACCTACTTATTGTCTGAAATATCAGCTTCTCACCTTCCATAACTTATTATCATTCATCTCTTTGTCTGTCTAACTGTCTTTTGCTAGGTTCCATCTCCAAATATTCACTATTCCTTTCCCTCCCAAGCCCCCTCTTCAGCATATATAACATGTTTCTCTAGCTACTATCAATTTGGAAGAAAAATCATTGGACTTGAAGCATTAACTCTTCTTTCTCTGCTCAGATGCTACTGGCCTGCTGAATTTATTCAGCAATTTCTGTTGGTGGGAGCTGATGAAATGCGACCCAGGAGGATTCTGGGAGAAGTCAACTCAGTCACCATGACTGCAAAGTGAATCAAGGACATAGGCTTGGCTGCTCAGGAAGCAGGTATGCAGACTAAATGGGTAGTGCCTGGAGATGGATAAAGGACCTAATTTTTGTTATGGTAGTCTGCTAAGAATAGAGAGCAGGACTGAGAGACCTGATTTTGGTGACTAGTGGATAAGGTTGTTATAATCAGCTCCTGGATTGCTGTCTGCTGTTGATAAGGCTCAAAATGGCTGGAGAACTTGGTTAGGTGGCAATGTGTGGGAAAGCAGGAATACTTCCAGTCTCCATGGTGACTATGTATGCAGGAAATGGGTTCAGCTGCAGCTCCTGATTTGCCGCTTGGAGCACCTGGATCTGCGAGTGCACTCACCATGGAGCAGCCATGAGGCTGAGAATGCTATGGATAGCACATTTAGCGAGCTGGTCACACCAACAGAGAGGGCTACACAGACTGAGGAGAGTTGGGTGACAATGAATAAATGTGGGCATGAGGAGCAGGAGAGCAGGAGTTCCTGTGGCCATTCCCCTCTCAAACAGGTAAGCTGTTTTGGATACTATTGGGGGGTGGGCTCAGGTGAAAGAAGCATCAGCAGCCAGATCAGTGTCACCATGACTGGCACTGTAGTACAGCAGGGAGGGTTGAAGGCAAGTAGTAGTGATAGGGAAGTCTATAATCAGGGAACTAATTGGTGTTCCTGTGGTTAGGAGCAAGACATCAGATGGGGTCTTGCCTTTCTGGTGCCAGGGTCAAGGATGTCTCTGAGCGGGCACAGGAGATTCTGAAAGAGGAAGGTGAACAGCCAGAGGTTGTGGTACATATTGGTACTAATGACATAGGCAGAAAGAGAAGTGAGGTCCTGCAAAGGGACTTAGAGTCATAGAGATGTACAACACGGAAACAGACCCTTTGGTGCAACTTGTCCATGCCGACCAGATATCCCAACCCAATCTAGTCCCACCTGCCAGCACCCGGTCCATATCCCTCCAAACCCTTCCTATTCATATACCCATCCAGATGCCTTTTAAATGTTGCAATCGTACCAGCCTCCACCACTTTCTCTGGCAGTCATTCCATACACGTACCACCCTTTGAGTGAAAAAGTTGCCCCTTAGGTCTCTTTTATATCTTTCCCCTCTCACCTTGAATCGATGCTGGGACCACAGTTTTTACAGTGTACATTAATGATATAGATGAAGGTATTAAAAGTAATATTAGCAAATTTGCTGATGACACAAAGCTGGGTGGCAGGGTGAAATGTGAGGAGGATGTTAAGAGAATACAGGGTAACCTGGACAGGCTAGGTGAGTGGACAGATGCAGTTTAATGTGGATAAATGTGTGGTTATCCACTTTGGTGGCAAGAACAGGAAGGCAGATTACTACCTAAATGGAGTCAAGTTAGGTAAAGGGGCAGTACAACGAGATCTAGGTGTTCTTGTACATCAGTCAATGAAAGCAAGCATTCAGGTACAGCAGGCAGTGAAAAAAAGCTAATAGCATGCTGACCTTCATAACAAGAGGAATAGAAGCAAAGACATCCTTCTGCAGCTGTACAGGGCCCTGCTGAGACCTCACCTGGAATATTGTGCGCAGTTTTGGTCTCCAAATTTGAGGAATGACATTCTGGCTATTGATGGAGTGCAGCGTAGGTTCACGAGGTCAATTCCGGAATGGCGGGACTATCTTACTCTGAAAGATTGGCACGACTGGGCTTGTATATGCTTGAGTTTAGAAGGCTGAGAGGGGATCTGATTGAGACGTATAAGATTATTAAAGGATTGGACACTCTGGAGGCAGGAAGCATGTTTCCACTGATGGGTGAATCCCGAACCAGAGGACACAGTTTGAAAATAAGGGGTAGGCCACTTAGAACAGAGTTGAGGAGAAACTTCTTCACCCAGAGAGTGGTGGGTGTATGGAATGCTCTGCCCCAGAAGGCTGTGGAGGCCAATTCTCTGGATACTTTCAAGAAAGAGTTGGATAGAGCTCTTAAGGATAGTGGAATAAAGAGTTATGGGGATAGGCAGGAACAGGATACTGATTGAGGATGATCAGCCATGAATGGTGGTGCTGCTCGAAGGGCAGAATGGCCTACTCCTGCACCTATTGTCTATTGTATGTTGACTATGCCCTCTAGTTCTGGACTCCCCACCCCAGAGAAAAGACTTTGTCTGCTTATCCTATCCATGCCCCTCATTATTTTATAAACCTTTGTAAGGTCACCCCTCAGCCTCCGACACTCCATGGAAAACAGCCCCAGCCTGTTCCGCCTCTCCCTATAGCTCAAATCCTCCAACCCTGGCAACATCCTTGTAAATCTTTTCTGAACCCTTTCACGTTTCACAACATCTTTACGATAGGAAGGAGATCAGAATTGAATGCAATATTCCAACATTGACCTAACCAATGTCCTGTACAGCCACAACATAACCTCCCAACGCCTATACTCAATACTCTGACCAATAAAGGAAAGCATACCAAACACCTTCTTCACTGTCCTATCTACCTGCAACTCCACTTTCAAGGAGCTATGAACGTGCACTCCAAGGTCTCTTTGTTCAGCAAAATTCCCTAGAATCTTACCATTAAGTGTATAAGTCCTGCTAAGATTTGCTTTCCCAAAATGCAGCACCTCACATTTATCTGAATTAAACTCCATCTGCCACTTCTCAGCTTATTGGCCCATCTGATCAAGATCCCGTTGTAATCTGAGGTAACCCTCTTCGCTGTTCACTACACCTCCAATTTTGGTGTCATCTGCAAACCTACTCACTGTACTTCTTATGCTCACATCCAAATCATGTATATAAAGGATGAAAAGTAGTGGACCCAGCACCAATCCTTGTGGCACTCCACTGGTCACAGGCCTCCAGTCTGAAAACAACACTCCTCCACCACCTCACCATTTTGAGCTAGATCTGTATCAAAATGGTGAGTTCTCCCTGTATTCCATGAGATCTAACCTTGCTAACTAGTCTCCCATGTGGAACCTTTTCGAACACCTTACTGAAGTCAATATAGATCACATCTACAGCTCTGCCCTCATCAATCCTCTTTGTTACTTCTTCAAAAAACTCAATCAAGTTTGTGAGACATGACTTCCCAGCAATCACTTCTCTAGCTTCCCACAGAGTTCTATGATACACCTGATCAGGTTCAGGAGATTTATCCACTTTTATGCGTTTCAAGACATCCAGCACTTCCTCCTCTGTAATATGAACATTTTTCACGATGTCACCATCTATTTCACTACATTCTATATCTTTCATGTCCTTTTCCACAGTATCTGCCCCATCTCCTGCGGCTCCACACAAAGGCCGCCTTGCTGATCTTTGAGGGGCTCTCTCCCTAGTTACCCTTTTGTCCTTAATGTATTTGTAAAATCCCTTTGGATTCTCCTTAACTGTATTTGCAAAGCTATCTCATATCCCCTTTTTGCCCCCCGGTTTCCCTCATAAGCATACTCCTACTGCCTTTATACTCTTCTAAGGATTCACTCGTTCTATCCTGTCTATACCTGACATATGCTTCCTTCTTTTTCTTTATCAAACCCTCAATTTCTTTAGTCATCCAGCATTCCCTACACCTACCAGCCTTTCCTTTCACCCAAGCAGGAATATACTGTCTCTGGACTCTCGCTATCTCATTTCTGAAGGCTTCCCATTTTCCAGCCGTCCCTTTACCTGTGAACATCTGCCTCCAATCAGCTTTAGAAAGTTCTTGCCTAATACCGTCAAAATTGGCCTTTCTCCAATTTAGAACTTCAACTTTTAGATCTGGTCTATCCTTTTCCATCACTATTTTAAATTTAATAGAATTATGGTCGCTGGCCCCAAAGTGCTCCACCACTGACACCTCAGTCATCTGCCCTGCCTTATTTCCCAAGCATAGGCCAAGTTTTGCACCTTCTCCAGTAGGTATATTCACATACTGAATCAGAAAATTATCTTGTACACATTTAACAAATTCCTCTCCATCTAAACCCTTAACACTATGGCAGTCTATGTTTGGAAAGTTAAAATCCCCTATCATAACCACCCTATTATTCTTACAGACAGACAGAAACAATCCTTACAAGTTTGTTTCTCAATTTCCCTCTGACTATTAGGGGGTCTATAATACAGTCCCAATAAGGTGATCGTCCCTTTCTTATTTCTCAGTTCCACGCAAATAACTTCTTCCCTGGATGTATTTCTGGGAATATCCTCCCTAAGTACAGCTGTAATGCTATCCCTTACCAAAAATGCCACTCCCCCTCCTCTCTTGCCTCCCTTTCTATCCTTCCTGTAGCATTTGTATCCTGGATTATTAGCTGCCAGTCCTGTCCATCCCTGAGTCACATTTCTTTAATTGTTATGATATCCCAGTCCCGTGTTCTTAACCATGCCCTGAGTTCATCTGCCTTCCCTGTTAGGCCTCTTGCATTGAAATAAATGCAGTTTAATTTATCAGTCCTACCTTGTTCTCTGCTTTGTTCCTGCCTGTCCTGACTGTTTGACTCACCTTTGTTCTCAACTTTACCAGTCTCAGATTGAAATCTTTCCTCACCATCTCCCTGGGTCCCACACCCTCCCCTCCCCCCCACCTTACTAGCTTAAATCCTCTCAAGCAGCTCTAGCAAATCTCTCTGCCTGTATATTAGTCCTCTTCCAATTCAGGTGCAATCCGTCCTTCTTGTACAGGTCACTTCTACCCCAAAACAGCTTCCAATGTTCCAAAAATGGGAATCCTCCTCCTTTACACCAGCTCCTCAGCCATGCATTCATCTGCTCTAACCTCCTATTCCTGCCTTCATGAGCTCGTAGCACTGGGAGTAATCCAGATATTACTATTCTCGAGGACCTCCTTTTTAATTTCCTGCCTACCCCTCTGTATTTTCCCTTCAGAATCTCAACCTTTTCCCTATCTATGTCATTGGTTCCAATGTGGACAATGACCCCTCTCTCCCGTGAGAACATTCTGCACCCTCTCTGAGACATCCTTGATCCTGGCACCAGGGAAGCAACACGCCATTCTGATTTTTTGCTGCTAGCCACAGAAACGTCTGTCTATACCTCGGACTAGAGAGTCCCTAACACAATCGATTGCTTGGAACCTGATTACCTCTCATTACATTAGAGCCCGTCTCAAGACCAGAAAGTTGGCTGTTTGTGCTACATTCCCCTGAGAATCCATTCCCCCCCAACAGTTTCCAAAACAGAATACTTGTTTGAAATGTGAGTAGTCACAGAAGACTCTTGCACTATCTGCCTAACTCTCTTACCTTTCCTGGAGTTAATCCATCTATGTGACTGTATCTGAGACTTCCCCCCATTCTATAATTGCCATCCATCACGTCTCCTTGCTCTTGTAAATTCCTCATTGCCTCTGCCTCTCCAACGGATCCATTTGATCTGATAGGATTCGCAACCAACAGCATTTATTCAGATATAATCCTCAGTAACATGTAAACTCTCCCTAAACTCTCATATCCGACAAGAAGGGCATATCACTCTACTAAAGGCCATTTTTGCTTCTTTCAATCTACAGATCCAGAAAATAGCACTGTCTTACTCCCCTACAGAACACTGCTCCAGGTTAAATTAATACTTATGGCTTTTATTTTAAGTTTAATCAAGAGACATCATTCAATAAAACATATAATCAAGAGAGAGCCGGCTCTACTCACTACTGCAGACTTGTTTTAAGGCCGTGCTTAAAATCCACTTATTTTCTTCTGTGCTGTGACCGCTCCCAGACAGGTTCCTCCAAGATCAGTTGTGAAGTTCACTGTTTTTAATTTTCCCAGATGTAGTCCAATGTCCAGCGATACATGATTTCAACAGCAAAGGCAATAACTGCTAACTCTGCCAGTTAGCAATGTGGGTTTCTTTCTCTCTTTCTCTCTCTCTCTCTTTCCTACACTGACCTCACCATGTGCTTCCTTTGTCTGTACTTCTCCCTTTTAAAAGTGCTGTTGTTTTGACTTTTTTTTTCCCAAAGTTCCCAAACAATGCAACAGCATATAAAACAGTAATTGCTGTTCCTGGAATTCGAGGAAATCACCTCCAAAACCTAAAATATTTCATCAAAGGAGCAGCTGTTACAGCCAGAAATTTTTACCATCCTCCATCTTGGATTATCCAGAATCCACCAGGCTTAAGCAGAAAGTTGAAAAGCAGGACCTCTACAGTTGTAATCTTGTGCCAATATGGCTAGGAACAGGAAGGTATTTCAGTTAAATACATGGCTACATAGCTAAAGAGCTCACACAGGAGAGAGGGCTTTAGATATGAAGATTATTAGGATGTCTTCCAGGGCAGGTGCAATCTGTAAAAGAAAGATGGGTTGTACCTAAACAAGAGGGGCACCAAAGTGCTGGCAGGGAGGTTTGCTAGTGCCACACAAGAGAGTTTAAAGTTGTCTGGAAGTACGGGGGAGGGGAGAACCAGGCCAACAAGTAAAATGACCGATAAGGAGTCAGAGACTAAGGTCAGTAAGAGGAAGAACAGACAGGGAGAGGTAACGGAACAAAGCAGGACTGGTCGTCTGAGGTGTATTTGTTTTAATGCGAGGAGTATAACTGGTAAAACAAACAAACTTAGAGCATGGATTAATATGTACAATTTAATGTTGTAACTTTTACAGAAACTTGGTTGAGAGAGGGACAAAAATGCAGCTTAACACCCTTGGATTTAGTTGTTTCAGGCAAACAGAGAGGAATGTAAAAGAGTTCGGGGAATGGTGCTACTGATTAGAGAGAATATCACAGTTGTACTGAGGGAAGACATGTTAGAGACTCATGCAGCAAGGCCATAAAGTAGAGCTCAGGAATAGGAAGAGTGCAATCATTTTGATGGGATTGTACTACAGACCTCCCAACAGGCAGCAGTGATAGGGTAACAGATATGTGGACAGATTATGGGAAAATGTAAAAACAACAGGACTGTTGTAGTGAATAATTTTAGCTTTCTTGTATTAACTGGAAATTGTTTAGTGCCAGGGGTTTGAACAGGAGGTAATTTGTTACATTTGTCCAGGATGGTTTTTTTGGAACAATATGTAAATAACCCAACTAGGGAAGGGGCATACCAGTCCTTGTATTGAGGAATGAGCAGGCCAAGTGATCAAAGTTTTAGGGAGAGCATTTTAGGGATAGTAATCATAATTCTGTAAGTTACTTATGGACAAGTATAAGAGTAGTACTTGGGTGAAAGTATATGTTTGGGGGAAGGCTAACTACCAGAATATTCGGCATAAACAGGGGAATGTAGATTGGGGGTGGTTCTTTGAGAGTAAATCCACATCTGGCAAGTGAGAATCTTGTAATGGTCAGTTGATTAGATCAGCATGCTGCTGTGAAAATTAAGGGTAAGGGTGGCAAGATTCGGGAACCTTGGATGACAAATAAAGTTGAGATCTTAGTTAAAAGGAAAAAGAGGGCATATGTAAGGTTTAAGAAACTAAAGTCAGACAGAGACTTTGAGGAATGCAAAGATAGCAGAAAAACATTCAAACACGGAATTAGGATAAGATTCTTGAGAATAGGATTTCCTCACATTTGGCAAAATATGGACTCATCAGTGATAGACAGCATGGCCTTGTGCAGAGAGTCTCATGACTCACAAACTTGTTTGAGTTTTTTGAGGAAGTAACAAAGATGATTGATGAGGATAGGGCAGTAGATGTTGTCTAATGGACTTTAGCAAAGCCTTTGACAAGGTCCCTTATAGTAGGCTGATAGAAAAAATGAAGTCACTTGGGATCTGTGGTGAGCTGGTAAGATGTATTTAGAACTAGCTTAGTCATAGAAGACAGATAATAATGTTGGAAAGATATTTTGTTGACTGAAGATCTGCGACCACTGGTGTTTCACAGGGACCAGTGTTGGGACCCCTTTTATTTGTAATATTTATACAAGTGACTTGGAGGAGAATATAGGTGGCGTGATTAATAAGCTTGCAGACAACACAAAGATTGGGGCAGCTGTGAATTGTAAGGACTGCCAGAGGCCACAGCAGGATATAGATAGACTAAGAACCTGGGCAAAGAAAAATCAGAAGCATTTTAATCTGGACAAAATGCAAGTTGATGCATTTTGGGAGATGTACTGCAGGAGGGAAGTATACTGTCAATGACAGAAACCTTACTAAGATCAACATATAGAGGGATCAAGGCTTACAGTTTCACAGATAAGTTGGTCAAGAAGGTTTGGAGCATGATTGCCTTCATCAATTGGAGCATGAGTACAAACATTGTTGCAGATATGTAGAACTTCAGGTAGGCCACATTTGGAATATTATGTACAGTTCTGGTTGCCACACCACCAAAAGGATGTGGAGGCTTTAGGAGGGCACAGAAACAACTTACTAGAATGTTGTCAGGTTTGGAGGGTATTAGCTATGAGACGAGTTGGAGAAACTTGGTTTGTTTTGATCATTGAAGGATGAGGAGCAAACTGACAGAAGTTTTTAAAAAATACAAGTATCATGAATAGAACGGATAGTCATAGTCTTTTTCCCGGGGTAGAAATGACAATTACTGCACGAGGTTTAAGGTAAAAGGGGATAATTTTAAACGAGATGTGGGGCACAAGCTTATCACGCACAGAGTGGTAAGTGCTTGGAATCTGCCACCAGAAGAAGTACTGGAGGCGAATACAATAGTGACTTCTAAGAAGTGCCTTGACAGATATTTAATAGGCAGGGAATAAAGGGATACAGACCACACAAAGGTAAAATGTTTTTGGTTTAGAAAGACATCACTTGTCAGCATAATCTTGATTGGCCAAAGAGCCTGTTCTTGTGATGTATTGTTCTTGTGTTCCTTTAAAATTATATTACTTAATTTCCAAGGCATTCCATCTTTAGCATTCCCTACCTTTGAAGCTCATTCTTTGGACATCTGTTCAATATAATAATGGCTCAACATCAACATTTGCTTGAAACATGCTTGAGGGGTTTTGTTACATTAAAGGTGTTATATAAATGCAAGTTGTTGTTATTTGGTTGGTATGTTGATTCTCTTCCTTCTTCTGATCAAACTTGGTCAGATCACATTTTTCTATTTATCTTCTGTATGTCTGTCCATTTGACTCGACTCTTCAGAATTGTGCTGTTACTCTTCTCATTTTTACGTTTCTGAGTTTTGTGTCACCTGAAAACTTGTCATTATGATCTGTATACTGAGGTCCAGGATATTCGTATGTTAACACAAATTTTTAGACACACAGGGAATCAAAGATTACTGTGAGTGGCTGGTGTTATGAAGATGTGGGTGTATGTAGAGAGTTAAAAGCTAGCAGAACTACGTGACAGCACCAAGTATTCTCAGTAAGGTAACAATGTAACACTTGGTCAAAAGCTAGATTAGATGGGTTGACTAGAAACAACAAAACAGATTCAAATTAGGCCAATCAGTTTAAATTATACCCTGAAAAGTACCAAACTCCAAACTAGTTTGAATTGAATATATTGACAATCTTAAAAGCCAATGATACAATCTGATGCTTTGGGGATATAAGACTGGGGAAAATTGAACAGTTGGGAGGAGAACTGCCAGGTCGACTGCATGTAAAGACTGCCCAAAAAATAGCTTTCTTAAAGGTATCTCTATTGACCAGTAATATGTGAAGCAGAATCTCCAAGGAAAAGAAAAGAAGACAGGAACACAAAGAAGTGTCTTGACATAAGAAGTTTTGTTTTGTAAACCTTAATTGGGATTTTTATTGGACCTGTATTGTAGAGGGGAAAGTAAAAGATAGGTTAGAGGAAGGAGTTGTAAGTAATTGTTAGTTAATTATTCTCTGTTAGGCTTTAAGAAATAAAGTTGTTAATTTTTACTTTAAATAGTTCTTGGCCTCTTGAATTTTCACCGATTACTGCATGGGATAAATCCTTGCTGTGTTTCTGGTCTAAGTTAAGCAGGATGATTTACCCCATGTCATAACAGTTTGGGGGCTTATCATTGGGATTTGAACTGGTTTAGACAGAACTGAATAGATTTGGTTGTATGAAAAATACCAACAGATTTAAACATTTGCTGGTTAGTGTCCAAGATCTTTAAATAAAACGTGGGTGATACAATTTGTTTAACTTCAGTGACTTGTAGTTGATTAAATTGAAAGTGAGAGAAATGGCTCTTAAAATTGCTAAAGAGGTTCTGGGATTTGAAGATGATTCTCAAATTTGCCAAGAACGTTTAGAAGGAAGGAAAAAGGCCATACGTTTAGAATTAGCAAAGAAGTTAGATTTGAGTTTAATCAAGGACAAAAGTAAAGCTGAAATTGTAAGGGAATTACTTAAACACTTAGGTGTGTCACAGAAAAGACAAGTTCAGTAGAGGTAGAAAAATTGAAATTACAATTGAGGAAAATGGAGTTAGAAGATAAACAGAAAGAGAGGAAAGAGAAAGAAGGTTCTCAATTCAGCAAAGAGAGAGAAGAAAGGGAGAGAGAAGACAGAGAAAGAGAGAGAGAGTAAAAAGGGAGAGAAAGTTCTTAGCTGAGCAAAAAGAGCGAGAATGAGAACTTGAGAAGTTGTGACTTAATCAGCAAAATCAAGTTAACAGGATGGAGATTAAAAGAGAAGGTAGTGATATATATAAATATGTCAAAACTCTGCCATGTTCTGATGGGAAAGTTGTTGAAGACTTCTTTATTTCACTTGAAATATTGGCTAGGCAGATGGAGTGATCTGAGGATTTATGGGTAATGCTAGTTCAGACTAAACTGGTAGGCAGAGCTAGTGAGCTACTCAGGCTGCACTGTCAGATGAAGTGTCAAGAGATTATGAAGAGGTTAAACAGACTATTTTAAGTGCTTATGAATTGGTACCAGAAGCATTTGGACAGTGGTTCAGAAACACAAAGGAGGAACCAGGTTAAGTTCGAAAGAATTAAATGTAATGGTTTTGATCAACAGGTGTGTGCTTTGACAATAGATAGGACCTTTGAGGAGCTAAGAGAGATTATTCTGCTAGAGGAGTTTAAAAACTCACTTCCAGAGATGGTAAGAGTTCACGTGGAGGAACAGAAAGTTCAGGAAGTGAGAAGAGCAGCAGAATTAGCAGATGAATACATGTTGGTGCATAAGACAAGCTTCCAGCCAGAATTTCGTCCTGTGAGGGTTAGAAGTTGGGAGAAGAGGAGATCTCACACTACGAAACCAAGAGGAGAGAGCACTGGTAAAAATTTACCACAGGTTAACAAAGAAGCCCAAGAGGGTGGAAAGGAGGTGAAAGGCCTCAGGTGTTTCCACTGTGGTAAAGTGGAACATGTAAAGTGGGACCACCATAGTGCTGGTCGTTAAAGAAAGGCGCTGTGGGAAAAGATGTGGTAAAAGAAGCTGAGCCAGTGGCATTAGTGAAGGTGGTAAAGGAGATTCCAAGAAGAGCAGAGGAGCTGCAGGAGAGTGCACAGCCGAGGCAGGGACTGGGAATGGAGTTAGTACCTGATCTCTGTAGGTAAAATTTACTCTGAAAGAACTGGGGGAGAAGGATAAGAAATTATAATTTTGAGAGATACGAGATCTAACCAGTCACTGATAGTAAGGGATGAGCAAATATTCACCCTTTCTGATGTGTTACTCGAGAGTGTGGTAATTTGTGGGATAGGTAGACAGAAATTTAGCGTTCACCTATGAAAAATGAGATTAGAGTGCCAACTTAAGACTGGGGATGTTACAGTGGGAGTGATTGACAGCATGTCAGTTCCAGGAATTCAGTTTGTTCTTGGGAATGATTTGGCAGGATCCAAGGTGGGAGTGACACCCTTGATGTGGAGAAGCCCAAGAAAGACCAAGAAACTGAGGAGTTAAAACAGAAATTTCCTATACTGTGTGGTAACCAGATCCTACTGTCATAAGTCACAGCACAAAGTGAAAAGTAAAGAGAAAGATAAAGGAGTTGAGGTTCAGTTCATGGATACCCTGTTTGATGTAAGGGTGCAGGGAAAAACCTGAACAGACAGAGTGTCAGACAGAAGTGTTTAGTCCTGAAAGGTTAAGAGACTTGCAACAACAAAGCAAGATGATACAAGATATATATGTGTGCATGTGTACTCCAAAAAGGAGGCAGAGAATATTTTGGAGGGTTATTATCTGAAAGATAGAATCTGAAGATGGAAATGGTGTCCATGGCACCTTAGTGCAGAGGAGAAATGGGCTGAAGTGCACCAGATTGCGTTGCCAGTAGCAGGAGGTGTTATGGGCACGTAAACTACCTGTAGGAGGTCACCTAGGAGTAAAAAAGACTCAGGCTAAGGTAAAAAAGCATTTTTATTGGCCTGGAATGCACAAGGATGTGGGTAACATTTGCTATATGTGTCATAATTGCCAAATTGGAGGTAAGCCACAGCTAGTAATAAAACCAACACCTTTGTTGCCAATTCCCGCATTTGAAGAACCTTTCACACGGGTTATAATTGATTATGTAGGTCCACTCCTGAGAACTAAAAGTGGGAACCAATACTTGTTAGCCATAATGGATATGTCTATCAGATTCCCAGAGGCAATTCCATTATGGAGTATCAAGGCAAAAAGGGTAGTAGAGGTTTTAGTAGCTTTCTTCACATGGTATGGGCTTCCCAGAGAGATTCAATTGGACCAAGAGTCATATTTTACTGCTAGGCTGTTTAAGGAGGTTATGGAAAGCTTAGGTATACAGGACTTTAAATCCAGGGCGTATCATCCTGAATCCCAGCGAGCTTTAGAAAGGTGGCATCAGACCTTGAAGACCATGTTGAGAACATACTGTCAGGATTACCCAAATGACTGGGATAAAGGTATCCCATTCATATTGTTTGCCATTAGAGATGCCCCAAACGAATCTACTCAGTTCACTCCCTTCAAATTAATATTCGGGCATGAAGTGAGAGGCCCTTTGCAATTGAATAAAGAAAAGTTGACAGGACCAAGGTCGGAGATCTCACACTTAAATTATGTATCAGAGATGAGGGAGATATTAAATTGAGTAGGTGTGTTAGCTAAACAGCACCTAAAGAGGACACAGTATAGAATGAAGCAGGTGGCAGATAAAAGCTCAGAGACTCAGACGTTTTCCCAAGGGGATGATGTGTTAGTACTGTTACCACTGATAGGAGATCCCTTCAAAGCCAGGTTTAGTGGTCTCTATCAAAGTAAGAAAAAGTCGAGTCAGGTGAACTATCTCATAAAGATGCCGGATAGAAAAAAAGGTATCGGTATGTCATGTGAACATGTTGAAATTGTATTATACTAGAGAGAAAGAACTGGAGAAACAGGTGTTAGTTACTACCCTGCAGAGTGAGGAATTAAATCCAGTTGATGTGGATTTTGATGTGCCTCAAAATAAATTAAAAAATGAAGAAGTCCTTGAGGAGTGGGATAGGTTAGTAAATGATCTGTCTCAGGAACATAGAACACAGTTGAAAGATTTGTTACTGCAGTATAGGGACATATGTAAGCATCAGATAGGGAGGACTAATGCTATTGTACATGAAGTAGACGGAGGAGATACTGCTCCAATAAAACAACACCTCTATTGGCTTAATCTTTTCAAAGCCAGAGAGGTTCAGATGGAGATGGAGGCCATGCTTGATGAGGACATTATCGACCTTAGCCAGAGTGAGTGGAATTCGCCGATTGTCTTAGTTCCCAGACTGGACGGGACTCAATGGATTATCAGAAAGTCAACGCTGTTACAAAATAAGACTCATATCCAATTCCTAGATTGGAGGACTGTATTGAGAAAGTCAGACAAGCCAATTACATCAAGTTGGACTTAATGCGTGGTTACTGGCAGGTATCTTTATCATAGTCGGCAAAAGAAACTTCTGTGTTTGTAACCCCTAATGGATTACATTAGTTTAAAGTGATGCCCTTTGGAATGAAGAATGCACCTGCCACATTCCAAAGACTGATGGTTATGGCTGGGTTAACAAACTGTGCAGTGTATTTGGGCGATGTAGTGATCTTTAGTCTTGGAAAGATCACATGGTACAGTTGCCAGAGCTCTTTGAACGACTATGGGAAGCAAAGCTGGTGATAAACTTAAATAAAATGGAATTCACAAAAGCAGACGTGACATTCTTGGGACATAACATCGGTCATGGAAGGTTGACCCTAGAGAACGCCAAGATGAAGGCCATTGAAGAATTTCCATGACCAACCTCAAAGAAAGAGGTGCTCTGGTTCTTAGGACTCAACAGATTCTATCGGAAGTTTGTTACAAACTTCAGCAGTATAGTGACACTGTCAACTGATTTGCTGAAGAAGAACACAAAGTTTCAGTGGACAGAACAATGCCCGGAGGTGTTCAACCATTTGAAAGCAATATGAACCACCAAACAAGTTTTAGCTACACCAAACTTTTCAAAACATTTTAAAGTCACCATCGGTGTTAGTGACATTGGAGTTGGAGCTGTACTCCCACAGGAAAGTGAGGATGGGATTGAACTGTCAGTTGGTTACTTTTTGAAGAAGTCAACATCCACTAGAGGAAATACTCCATGATTGAAAAGAACTAATGAGCTTGGTGCTGGCCTTACAACATTTTAATGTGTGTGTGTCATGAACAATGTGTCTGAGACAGTTGAATTCACAGATCACAATCCGCTTACATTCTTAGAATGCTTTAAAAACAAGAATATAAGACTATTTCATTTGAGTCTTATGTTACAGACTTATAATTTAAAAATCATACATGCTGTGGGTCCTCAGAATGTAATCGCAGATGCAATGTCATGGATTTAACTAATAAAGTTTAGATGAGATTTGCTTTTATTTAATTATTTTTATATATACACACAGTTATATAGGAAGAAGCTAAGGTGAACTTAGATTAGAGTTATCCGTATGTTAGGATAATGTGTTTAAATATTAGAAAAGAAAAATGAAGCCATATTTTCATTATGATGGTTCATTTTTTAAGGCGGGAGATGTTATGAAGATGTGGGTGTACTGTATCATTAAGAGAGTTAGAAGCTAGCAGAACTATGTGACAGCACCAAGTGTTCCCAATCAGGTAACAACATAACACTTGGTCGAAAGCTAGATTAGCTGGGTTGCCTGGAAACAACAAAACAGATTCAAATTAGGTCAATCAGTTTAAATTATACCATGAAAAATACCAAATTCCAATCAAGTACCAATTGAATTAGTATATTGAGAATCTTAATGACACAATCTGATGTTTTGGGGGTATAAGACCAGGGAAAATTGAACAGTTGGGAGGAGAACTACCAAGACAACTGCATGTAAAGACTGCCCAAAAAATAGCTCACTTAAAGGTACCTTTATCGATTAGTAACCTGTGAAGCAGAATCCCCAAGAAGAAGAAAAGAAGACAGGAATTCAGAGAAGAACCGAAAGCTGCCTGGTTTTGAGATAAAAAGTCTTTCTTTTGTAAACCTTAATCAGGATTTTTATTGGACCAATATTGTAGAGGGAAAAGTAAAAGATAGATTAGAGAAAGGAGTTGTAAATAGTTGTTATTTAATTATTCTTGGTGATACTTTTAAAAAATAAAGTTGTTAATTTTTACTTTAAATAATTCTTGGCCTCTCGAATTTTCACAGATTACTGCATGGGATAAATCTTTTCTATGTTGCTGGTTTAATTTAAGCAGGCAGGTTCACCCCGTGTCGTAACACTGGGAAAGTGAAGGTGAGAAGAAGACCAGTCATGATCATATTGAATTGCACAACAGATCCACAGGCTACACTCTATCCTATAGATCATAAGACAATAACAAGTAGGAGCAAAATTAGGCCATCAATCCCATCAAGTCTGCTCCCCCATTTGATCATGGCTAATATGTTTCTCAAATCCATTCTCCTGCATTCTTCCTGTAGCCTTTAATCCCCTTCCTAATCAAGAATCTATCTATCTTTATCTTAAAGACATTTAACGACTTGGTCTCCACAATCTTCTGTGTCAATGAGTTCCACAGATTCACCATCCTCTGGCATAAAAGATTCCTCCTCATATCCTCTGTTCTAAAGGGTTGTCCCTTCACTCTTAAGCTGTGCCCTTTGATCCAAGTCTCTCTTACTATTGGAAATATTTCCTCCATGTCAATTCCTTCCAGGCCTCTCAGTGTTCTGCAAACTTTAATGAGATATTCCCTCATCCTTCAAAACGCCATTGAGAAAATAGCCAGAGTCCTCAACTGCTCCTCATATGACAAGCCCTTCAGCCCCGGGATCACAATTGTCAACTTCCTCTGCACCCCCTCCAAGGCCAGCACATCTTTCCTTAAGTTCAGGATCCATCTTATTTCTTATACTCTTTTGCAAGCTGGAGGAACTTCCTTATCCATATTTGACTTGATTCCATGACACTTAGTTGGGCTATAAGTCAATTTAAGGACTCCCAGAGTAAATCCTCCTGATTCCATATACTGTGCTGCCACCAATAATGGGTCTATCTTGACTATGGGACAGCTCAAATTCAGGGATGGGAATGGAGGAGCAAAGACATTGGATGTCAGGTATGCTTTGGTAGATCTGACTATCCGGCTGTTTTTTTGACTGATCTGTTTTAGCAGCTGTTTCCAGATGTTATTGAGGAGGACTTAGCAGGATGTGCTAAGGTTAATGCCTGAGGCCTGCCTGGCTTTTATCTTCTTAGTCTTTTCTGTAGCAGTTTCAGTGTGGTTGAAGTCACATGTTAGACTGAATAAGATTGATTTCCTTATTGCACATTCCTTCTTGCACATTGGCTAAACAATGTATTAATGACAATAAGCATGAAGTTAATCGCGAAAGTGAGGACAGCAGATGCTGAAGATTAGGGTCAAGATTAGAGGGGTGCTGGAAAAGCACAGCTGGTCAGGCAGCATCCGAGGAATAGGAAAATCAACGTTTTGGGCAAAAGCCCTTCATCAGGAATGAGGCAGGGAGCCTCCAGGGTGGAGGAATAAATGGGAGGGGGGTGAGGATGGGGAGAAGGTAGCTAAGAGTACAATAGGTGGATGGAGGTCGGGATGAAGGTGATAGGTCAGAGAGGAGGGTTGAGCGGATAGGTGGGAAGGAAGTTTGGCAGATAGGAAGGTCATGAGGATAGTACTGAGCTGGCAGGTTGGAACTGGGGTGAGGTGGGGGAAGGGGAAATGAGGAAACTGGTGAAGTCCACATTGATGCCCTGCAGGTGAAGTGTTCCGAGGCAGAAAATGAGGCGTTCTTCCTCCAGGCGTCGGGTGGTGAGGGAGTGGCGGTGGAGGAGGCCCAGGACCTGCATGTCTTCAGCAGAGTGGGAGGGGGAGTTGAAATGTTCGGCCACGGGACAGTGGGGTTAGTTGGTGCGGGTGACCCGGAGATGTTCCCTAAAACACTCTGTGAGAAGGCGTCCAGTCTCCCCAATGTAAAGGAGACTGCATCGGGAGCAACGGATACAATAAATGACATTTGTGAATGTGCAGGTGAAACTTTGATGGATGTGGAAGGCTCCTTTGGGGCCTTGGATGGAGGTGAGGGAGGAGGTGTGGGTGAAGGCTTTGCAATTCCTGCAATGGCAGGGGAAGGTGCCAGGGTGGGGAGGGTGGGTTGTTGGGGGGGGAACGTGGACCTGACCAGGTAGTCACGGAGTGAACAGTCTTTGCGGACTCCATGACTTTTTGTCATTTATATAAATGATTTGGATGTGAGCTTAAAAGGTGTAGTTAGTAAGTTTGCAGATGCCACCAAAATTGGAGGTGTAGTGGACAGCGAAGAAGATTACTTCAGATTACAATGGGATCTTGATCAGATGGGCCAATGGGCTGAAGAGTGGCAGATGGGGTTTAATTTAGAAAAATGCGAGGTGCTGCATTTTGGGAAAGCAAATCTTAGCAGCACTTAAACACATAATGGTAAAGTCTAGGGAGTGTTGCTGAACAAAGAGACCTTGGAGTGCAGGTTCATTGCTCCTTGAAAGTAGAGTCGCAGGTAGATAGGATAGTGAAAAAGGCATTTGTTATGCTTTCTTTTATTGGTCAGAGTATTGAGTACAGGAATTGGGAGGTCATGTTGAAGCTGTACAGAACATTGGCTAGGCCACTGTTGGAATATTGCGTGCAATTCTGGTCTCCTTCCTATCGATTGGGTTGGGATATGTGGTCGGCATGGATGGGTTGGACCGAAGGGTCTGTTTCCATGCTGTACATCTCTATGACTCTAATTCTGGTCTCTTTTCTATCGGAAAGATGTTGTGAAACTTGAAACGAAAAGATTTACAAGGATGTTGCCAGGGCTGGAGGATTTGAGCTATAGGGAGAGGTTGAATAGGCTAGGGCTGTTTTCCCTGGAGCGTCGGAGGCTGAGGGGTGATCTTATAGAGGTTTATAAAATCATGAGGGGCATGGATAGGATAGATAGATAAAAAATCTTTTCCCTGGGGTGGGGGAGTCCAGAACTAGAGGGTGTAGGTTTAGGATGAGAGGGGAAAGATATAAAAGAGACCTAAGGGGTAACTTTTTCACACAGAGGGTGGTGCATGTGTGGAATGAGCTGCCAGAGGAAGTGGTGGAGGCTGGTACAATTGCAACATTTAAAAGGCTTCTGGATGGGTATATGAATAGGAAGGGTTTGGAGGGATATGGGCTGGCTGCTGACAGGTGGGACAAGACTGTGTTGTTATATCTGGTTTGCATGGACAGGTTGGAGCGAAGCTTCTATTTCCGTGCTGTACATCTCAATGACTCTATGCTATTTGGCTGGCGTGGATGAGTTGGACTGAAAGGTCTGTTTCCATGCTGTACATCTCTATAACTCTATGATTCTACTTTCTTGAAAGAGTTGACTCTTCCTGGAGTACATTTCCAGTAGGTGCTGACACTTATTTGGGAACAGTTCCTGAAAATATAGACTGTTTCTGGGATACAGTTCTTGAAGGTCCTAAACATTGACATACAGTATGTGTAAGTACTATTTCTCAATGAGGAATAGTTCCTGAAGATGCTGTCCCTCCCTCGGGTACAGTTCCTGATAGTGCTAATTGTCTTTCAAGTATCAGTTACTGAAGATGCTGATTCATACTTGGTGCTCGTTTATTTGACAATGGTTTCCCTCTAATACCTTAACCTATAGCCATCCTTGTCATGTTAGGTAGACACTGAGTGTCAGCAATGGTCTGAAACATTCTTGTGTTAAGTAACTCAGCATTGACCAGGGTTGAATGTGGGACCATCTGGTGTGTGTGGCACAGTGCCAGCAATGTTACGCTTTGAAAGTATTCACATATTCTGTTACATTAAAGAAACTTTTGCATCTGATGAGTGTCAGCTTTGAATTATTAACAAAGAAATAGTTTTATGCAACATATTTCCCTGAATCTATATTACAAGAAATTTCGCAGCCAGTCTGTAGAATGGAATGTTGTCCTCAGGGACTAAAGCCTTCACAGAGTTCACAGCACCAAATGATTATATCTGGCATTGTTTTCATTCTCTAATTTGCAAACCCCTGGTGTCTGTTGCTGCTGCCTGACCTGTAATACTCCCCACATGGAGAGAATTAATTGGCTTCAAAACTATCTGAGATACTGCTGAGAGGGCAGCGCTCCACTGCAACCCAAAGTATCTGTACTGAAGGTGAAGCTGCTCTATTGACAGCTTTCTGGTGATCTGGCACTGACCAAAGCAGGGGTATGAAATGGCAAGCAGTAATGCTGCACACTCTCTGCGAGTAAGGCAACATCCATGAAGTAAACATAACCACGATATAAGGAAATGACAGATTTATGAACTTAACCCTATGTTTCTCACTTCCTGCAGAAGCTGCCTACGCACCTGAATGTTCCCAGAATTTTATCAGCAGCATTTTACAGTCTCCTTTGTCACCCATAATATTCTATGGTGGTCTCCCTGTTACCCTCCCACCATCCCTGATCTGTCTGCAATGCTATAGGGGTGGGCAAGACCTAGGCCAGCCCACCTGTCCGATTGACCACTTAAGAGTGGCTCCCTGCCCAGACTCAATGAGGCTGATAGTATGAGTTCAGGGGCAGGGATTAGCTCAGAAGGACACCCCACTCAGGGTTTGGATGGGAAATGGGACAATGGGCACACCACTTTCAAGGACCTCTTTTCTATATTGGACATTCTTCCCCCAGGTGCTCCCTCCTGTCCCTACCCCACATACACTTGAAGATACAGCCCCGGTCCCCACTGACACCATCTCACCCAGGCGTCAAATCCTCACCCTACAGCTGCACTTACCTTGTTCTGGACTCAGAATCTGAAAGCTATTTGTAGTCCCAGTCCTGACTGCTGTTGCCATGGCACTAATGGGTCTGCAGAATTGCCAACTAATCCACTTAGCGGGAAACCCCATTATCCAAAATGCCTTTATTTTTAGTGTTTAGTACCTTCAGTATTTTAGTTTATTGATACTGTCAACCTTTGGCTTTTATTTCACTTCATATCTAGCCAGCATCACAACCCTATATGAAGCCCTATAGCTTACCTAGATGCCCCAGGATGTTATTCCTACAACTTTTATTAAGGCTGTGCGTAGGTGGCAAGGATTGTTCCATTATTTTACCATGGGGCATTGCCAACTCTAATATTGTCTCTAACTTAGAGTCTAAACACCCAAACTGTGGAGTAGGAGACAGTGGCAAATGACACAGAAACCACTATATATATTCGTACACATATATTCACACACAGGTAAACAATGAAAGGATTTGCATTTATATAACATTTTCACAACTTCCAAATTGCTTGATAACAAAGTATTTTAAAAATTTAATCACTGTTTTAATGCAGCAAATAGCATGCAAATTTTTTCCCCTTGTATCTATAGTCAGAATATGCTACCTTTTTAAAGAAACACTGGATATATTTACAGGAATTGGGATCAGAAATGCACAGTTCCTGACTCTGCTCAAACAGGCCTGTAACCAACAAATAGCAATGGAAATCTGGCACAAGAAAGGGTTTAAACTAGCAGGAATGTGAGAAGCTGAGCAGGGTGACAGAGACAGGGCAAATAAGGATATAAATGGAAGACTGACAAGTAAGAAGCAAAAGTAGAAAACAGAAAAAGCAAGGGCAAAAACCAAATGGAGCCACAATGCAAAATAAAGGTGAAAAGACAAGTCTAAAGACATTGTGCCTTAATGCACGAACCTTTCTCAATGAGGTAGATAACTAGCACTGCAAATAGATATGTACTGATTAGTTGCAATTAGAAAAACATGGCTGTAGGGTTACCAAGGATGGGAACTGAACATCCCAGGGGTATTCAATATTTTAGAAAAGACAGATAAATCAGGAGAGGAGGTGGTAAAGGATTAAAATCAATGCAAAAACAAGGAGGGATATTGTCTCAGAAAATCATTACATGAAATCTGCATGCATGGGAATAAGAAATGTCAAGTGTAAGGAAATGGTGTTAGGAGTTTTCTGTAGGCCATCAAACAGTAGTAGAGATATAAGGGAAGACATTAAAAAAGAGATTAGAGACAGGTACAATAAAGGTATAACTATAATCAAGGTTACTTTGATCTACATGTGGGTTGGACAAACAATAACACTGCAATAAAACTATCTAGGAGGAAATTCTTGATTGTATATGTGATAATGAAGAACCAAACAGAGAGCAGGTTATCCTAGTCTAGGTATTGTGCAATGAGAAAGGATTAGTTAACAATCTTATTGGGTGGGCTCCATTGGGGAACAGTGACCATAAAATGATTGAATTATTCATTAAAATGGAGAGTGAAAATGTTGAATCTGAAACTAGGGTCCTGAATCTAAATAAAGGGAATTACAAGGCATGCGTCATGAATTGGCATCAATGAATTGAAGAATGTTGCTAAAGGGTTGACAGTGGATAGGTAGCAGTTAATATTTTAAAGAATGTGTTCATGAGCTGTAGCAATTATTCATTCCTATCTAGCATAAAAATAAAACAGAAAAGGTAACTCAACCATAGTTTACAGAATATGTTAGAGAGAGGTTCAGATCCAATAAGGAGACATAAATTATCAGGAAAAGAAACAAGCCTGAGGACTGAGAGCAGTTTTGAATTCAGCAAAGAGGAATAAATAAGATCAAGAGGAGACATATAGAGTATGACAGTAAACTTTCAGAGAACAGTAAAGCTGACCATAAACGTTTCTATACATATGAAAAGATAAAAAGATTAATGAAGACAAATATAGTTACCTTACAGTCAGAAATGTCAAAAATTATAATTAGAAGGAAAAAAGTTAGATAAATTAAACACATTTTTATTCTGTCTTCAAAAATGATGATACAAATATTTTCCCAGGCAGTTTTAGAGAACTATAGATTGAGTGAAAGGGAGGGTCTAAAGAAAATCAAAATTAGCAATAAAATGCTTCAAGAGAAATTAATCAATTCAAAAGGCTGACAAACCCTCCGGGCCTGATAATTTACATTCTAAATTAATAAAGGAAGTGGTCCTAGAAATATAGAGTCATAGAGACATACAGTATGGGAACAGACCCTTTGGTCCAACCAGTCCACACCAACCATGTTCCCAAATTAAATTAGTTCCACCTGCCTGCACTTGATCCATATCCCTCCAAATGTATTTTAAATGTTGTAACTATACCACTTTCTCTGGCAGTTCATTCCACAGACAACCCATTCTCTGTATAAAAATGTTGTTCCTCATGTCCTTTGTTAAATCTTACTCCTCTCTGCTTAAACAATATGTCCCCAATTTTGAACTCCCACACTCTAGGGAAAAGACCCTTTTCATTCATCTTATCTATGCCCCTGATGATTTTATAAACTTTGATAAGGTCACCACTCAACCTCCTACGCTCCAGTGAAAAATAATCCCAGCATTTCTAATCTTTTTTTATATCTCAAACCCTCCATTCACAGCAAGATCCTTTTAAATCTTTTCTGAATCCTCTCCAGTTCAATAACATCCTTCCTATAACAGGGTGACCAGAACTGCACATTATATTCCACAAGAGGCCTTACAACTACTGTATAGCCTAAACTTGACATCTCAACTTCTATACTCAGTGGTCTGAGCAATGAAGGCAAACCAAACTCATGAGCACCCATGTTGGCTAAACTGACCCCTCCACTAAATAGTCCAACTTGGGCAAGAAAGTCCCCTGAAAATCCCATCCACAGAGCAGCCCTGCATCTTGCACACACAATAGGTTTAGGGTGGGTGAGTGCGATAATAAACTGGCATGGTTAAAAAGGAGGGTGCTGAGAGTAGTCACTGGTTGTGAATAGCAACTGGTTGTGTAGATAGTTAATGTGTGTGAACATGGGTGTAAATTGTGATTAAGTATGAACAGTGAATGAGTGTGGGTCATTAGCAGGTATGGGTAGTGAGTGTATTTGATCGCCTTGCCACCTCATAGTGAGAGCCCTAGTTGTTTTACACACCGTGAGCCTCAAACTAGACTTTTCCCTGAGTATTGTGTTCACTGAAAGGGAAGTATAAGTGTAAATTAACCCTTGTGGAAATGTGTAAAATATTGTAACAATTTTGAGAGTGGTCCTGTTAGTTTCCTGCAGCAGGTTTTGTTTCAAGTTTCCCTGTTCATGTTTTGAAGTGACATATGTACTAATCAGAGCAGCACATGCTCTTTATTGTTTGGAGGTCAGAGCAAGAAGCATTAATATCAAACAGGTGAGAAGCTTGCGTTAGGAAACTGGAATGTGATGGTGTTTTGCAATCACATCTAAAACACAGCAGTCACAAACCTGGATCAAAGAGGTAATAATTTTATTTTGAAAAGGTCATTTTTTACTAGCAAAAGTCTGAAACACCATGAAATTGATTCAACAAAACCCTGCTTGAAGAATGGCAAAAACAATCTGGTAAGTTTACATTCTTGCAGAAGGTCACAGATGAAAGTCTAAAGAAAATTCCATTTAAGTATTCAGCTGCACAATTCTCAACTTTAAGTAGCTGCAGCTAATGGTGCTCTAATAGGAAAAGGGGCAGCAGGACTTTGAAGAGTGACTGATTGGAAAGAAGAAGTGGAGTTAGTATGTATATTTTAAGCAGGCGTTTAATAAGGTCCCTGTATGATCTTATGACTCTAAAAGGCACTTGTTTCAAAAGTTCAGCAATTTTGCTTAAGAGAAAACCATTGAATCATAGAATTGAATCAGGCAGACCACAAAACCTATACTAGTATCTTCAAAGAGTTATTCAACTGATTCCTGCTCATCTCCATTAGCCTCTCAAATTCTCCCTTCAATACAATAATACATTTATTTGGCATATTTAATGTAGCAAAATGTTACAAGGCAGTTCCCAGGAGTGTTATCAGACCAAATATGACACTGAGCCACGCAAGAAAATGTTAGGTCAGATGATCAAAAACCTGATCAAAGTAATTGGTTGTAAGGAAGGTCTTAAGGAGGGGAGACAAGGGCAGCTAAGCAGAAAGATTGAGTGAGGGAATTCAAGGGCTTCGGTCCCAGGCAGCTGGAGAGATGGTCACCAATTGTAGAATGATTAAAAATTGGAACTGTGCGACAGGCCCAAAGTATAGGAGCACAGGATTCTCAGATCATTTGAGGCTGGATGAAATTGTAAAAGATAGAGGAGGTCAAAGTCATGGGGACTTTTGAAAACAACGATGAGAGTTTTAAAACAGGAGCATTGATAAACTGGAGGCCACTTCAAGCCAGTAAGCATAGGGAATGAGATTCAGTGCAGAATTATTTAGGCGGCACACTTTGGAGAATCTCAGATAGTAGAATGTGAAAGGTTGGCCAGGCATGAGTCAAGTCTGGAGATGACAAAGTCATGAATGAGGGTTACAGTAGCAGATGTACTGGCAGAATAGGCAAAGTTTGATGATTATACAAAGATGAAAACAAGTTGTCTTAGTGAGCTATGGACATGTGGTTACAAACTCATTTCATACTCTGTTTTGACAGCATATTCAGTACTGCATGCACCTGCACAGACTCGTACGCTCAGGAGTATGCTCACACAGTAATTGATGTAGCATTTATAGACGTTTATTACACTTACAGACTTGCAAACACATATTAATGACAGGGAATGTGTATAAATCCAAAGAGTTCAAGTGTTGAAGGACTGAGAAGTAATCATCTTGTCAAAGACACTGCATTGTAGCAAATAGGAATTCAAATAGAGTTCAAAAACATAGAAGAAATTAAGATTCTTATAACCATTTAATTATTGACCAGATGTTGTCGGAACAATCCTGTACAGATTTTAACCATTGCAGAGTTTTTGATAAGTTGCTAACATTGTGACAATATTGTCCGAAAGTTAACATGACAGAAAGCAGAGATGAAAAGTGGGGCAGATTAGGTGTATGCTGGATCATCTGGCAGTGTTTAGTTCTCTAGCCCTGAACTACATTCCTTATAAACCACATAGAATACCTGTGGCCTTAATTTATTAATGAACAGTGATTTTTCTGCTTCCCTTCAACATGCCAATGTTTTTTATAAGGAACTGCCCTTTTTTCAGGAAACCCTTTAGGGCCAACACCTTCAAATACTGGTTAGAATCCACTTTATACAATAACAAAAGCCACACATATTGCTTCAGCTTGTGTGCAGTGGCACCAATTCAACACTACATGAGCAGAAGGCATCAATTGCAAGTGTGTCCAGTGTGTTGTTCTCAACGTATGAATTCCAGGCCTTAGTTATTATAGAAAAATGGCATTTATTTTTGGGGGATGTTACTGGTCTGCAAATCAATGGCGATCTCTGGAACCATCCTGAACTTCATTTTGAGCAGCACAAACACGTCTGCTGAACTGCAAAAACTCACTTGTTTGATTCAATCATTTACTGATGGAAACAGAATATTTTCAACAAAAGCAGAGGCCATTCAATCCATTGTGTCTGTACTTGCCAGGAGTAGAAGTTATCAAGTCCAATGTCACTTTCTAGCTCATGGGCTTATTCCTGTAGGCTATAGCACTTCAGTGCTTTTCCAAATATTTTTAAAATGTGATGAGGATTTCTGTTTCAACCACACTTTAAGGGAGTGAGTTTTAGGTCCAAGTCACCATCTGGTGAAAATGAAGTTTCCTCAACTCCCTGCTTAGTTTGTTTGCCAATTACTTTAAATCTCTGCCTCAGATCTTTTGGTTAAGGGAAATAGGTCCTTCCTACTCATGCGATCGGGACCTCTTATAATTTTATATCCATATCATTGGTTTCCCTCAGCCTCCCCTGTTTCAAAGAAAATAAACAGAATCTATCTGATCTTTCCTCATAACTAAAATTCTCCATTGGTGGCAACAACTTACAGAGTTGTACTTTCTCTGTACTTTCTCTAGTCTGATCACATCTTTCCTATAATATGACCAGAACTGTGCAGTGTACTCTAGCTTTTGTCTAACTAGTGTTTTATTACAGTTCTAGCTTAGGCATCCTACCCTTACAGTCTGTTCCTCAGCAAACAAAGGAAAATGTCCCATTTTAACTAGTTTATCTCCTTGACCTACTACTTTCAGGGATCTGTGAACATATGTTTCAAAGTCTTGCAGTTTTTCTATGCTTTTCAGTATCCTACACTATATTATGTATTCCCTTGCCTCCCCAAATGCAAGTACCTCACATTTTGCCACACCAAATTCCATTGATCATTTCCCAGTCACCTGACTGATCCATTGACAGCTTCCTCTCGTCCACAGCTTTCTCCCTGACTATTGTCAATTTTGTATCATGTGCCAACTTCTTAATCATTGCCCAACATTCAAGTCTAAATAAATGATACATGCCACAAAAAAAGGCCTAATACTGAAACCTGCAGAAATGCAATGGAATTACCATTCCAGTTTAAGACAATAACCCTTTGTTTACTGCCTCTGAGCCATATTTGAATTCAACTTTTCACTGAGAGTCATAGTGCCATACTGCACTGAAACAGACCTTTTCGTTCAACTCATCCATGCTGACCAGATATCCTAAATTGATTAATCCCACTTGCTAGCATTTGGCCCATATCCCTCCAAAGCCTTCCTATTCATACACCTATCTAGATGCCTTTTAAATGTTACAATTGTACCAGCCTCCACCTCCTCTGGCAGCTCATTCCATATACATACTACCCTCTGCGTGAAAAAGTTGCCCCTCAGGCACCTTTTAAATCTTTTCCCTCACACCTTAAACCTATGCCCTCTAATTTTGAACTCCCCTACCCTGGGAAAAAGAACTGGCCTATTCACCCTATTCATGCCCCTCATGATTTTTTAAAAACTCTGTAAGATCATCCCTCAACCTCTGATGCTCCAGCCCCAGACTTTTCAGCTTCTCCCTACAACTCAAACCCTCCAACCTCAGTAACATCCTTGTAAATCTTTTCTGCACCTTTTCAAGTTTCACAACATCACTCCAATAGCAGAGAGACCAGAATTGAATTGAGTATTCTAAAAGTGGCCTAAACAATATCCTATACAGCTACAACATGACAATCCAACTTCTATACTCAATGTGCTGACCAATGAATGCAAGTGTGCCAAATGCCTTCTTCACCAGCCTGACTACCTGTGACTCCACTTTCAAGCAGCTATCCACGTGCACCTCCAGCTCCCTTTGCATGGCAACATTCTTCAGGGCCTGACCATTAAGTGTGTAAGTCCTGCCCTGATTTACCTTTCCAAAATGCAACACCTCTAAATTAAACTCCACCAGCCATTCCTCAGCCCATCAGTCCATCTGATCAAGGCCCTGTTGTACTCTGAGATAACATTGTTCACTATTCACTGCACCACCAATTTTGGTGTCTTCCGCAAACTGACGAACCATATCTCCGATATTCACATCCAAGTCATTTATATAAAGTAGTAAAGTAGTGGACTCAACATTGATCCTTGTGGCAGACCACTGGTCACAGGCCTCCAGTCCATAAAACCACCTTCTGTCTCGTACCTTCAAGACAATTTTGCATCCAAAATGCTAATTCTCCCTGTTTTCAACATGATCTAACCTTAAAAACCAGTCTAGTATTCGGAACCTTGTTGAACACTTTCTGAAGTCAATATAGACGCTGTTTGCCGCTCTGCCTTCATCAATTTTCTTTGTCACTTGCACTTGAATCCCATGGTTTCATAGTTTTATGATATGCAGAATCCTTTTCCTAGTTCTAACTATGTCCTTGGTACCCACATGAGCCATGTCAACTGGATCCTCTGCCTCCCACTTTGAGTTCCTCTCCAGCACAGAGTAGATGTCAGGCAGGCAACATAATCTTCTGGGAACTTGCTTTCAGCTATATTCCCTGACTGTATTGTCCCCAGTGGCACTATATGCCTAGTAACTTCTCTGTTTGAATGGCTTCCTATGCCACATTGCCATTGTTCATAGAATCATAGAATCCTTACAGTGTGGAAACAGGCCATTTGGCCCAACAAGTCCACACCAACCCTCTGAAAAGTAACCCACCCAGACCCATTCCCCTATCCTATTACTCTACATTTACCCCTGACTAATGCACTTAACTTACAATTCCCTGAACACTATGGGCAATTTAGCATTGCCAATTCACCTAACCTGCAGATCTTTGGACTGTGGGAAGAAACCGGAGCAGCTGAAGGAAACCCACGCAGACACGGGAAGAAAGTGCAAACTCCACAGTCGCCTGAGGTTGGAATCGAACCTGCGTCCCTGGCACTCTGAGGCAGCAGTGATAACCACTGAACCACCGTTAGTTCATTCATCCATCCTACAGCCTCCGCTTTCAGCTATATAGATGGTAAGAGCTTCAAATCTGCTGGAAAATTTCAAGGGCCAAGGATCCTCCACTTCTACTTTCTTAATCTCCATATTTGCCCTATGGCATAATATTAACTTGCAGAATATCAGCCCTAGACTGCTTCAGTAACTGAAGAATAATGAATGGAACTGAGCAGTCATCAGTGAACCTCTCACATTTCTGACCCTATTGTGGAAGGAAGATTATTTGTGAAGTAACTAGACATAGTTTAGCTTCAGACACTATCCTTAAAATAATGGTCATTATTGTTTGGATTGATGAGCAAGAACTAGGTTTGGGTTAGCGAGTTAGGTTTTAGTCTTATGATTAGCATTCAGGGCTAATGCTGGGGTTTAGTTAGGGTTTCAGTCATTAGGGGTTGGTTAATATACCGATAAGGTAAGATTAGAAATTAGGATGAAGGGTTATGGTTAGCATTACATTTAACTTGAGGTTATGGTTATGAATATAGGATTAAAGACAGGATTCTTGGCAGTGTGGAGGAACAGAGGGATCTTGGTGTTCAAGTACATAGATCCCTCAAAGTTTCCACTCAAGTGGATAGGGTTGTTAAGAAAGCATATGGTGTTTTGGCTTTCATTAACAGGGGGGGTTGGGTTTAAGAGCAGCGAGGTTTTACTACAGCTCTACAAGTTCCTGGTGAGATCACGCTTGGAGTATTGTGTCCAGTTCCGATCGCCCTATTATAGGAAAGATACAGAGACTTTGGAGAGGGTGCAAAGGCGGTTTACTAGGATGCTGCCTGGACTGGAGGGCTTGCCTTATGAAGAGAGGTTGACTAATCTCAAACTTTTCTCTCTGGAGAGAAGGAGGAAGAGAGGTGACCTGATTGAGGTATACAAGACGATGAGAGGCATGGATGGAGTCAATAGCCCGAGACTTTTCCCCAGGGCAGGATTGACTGGCATGAGGGATCATAGTTTTAAGATATTAGGAAAAAGGTATAGAGGGGACGTCAGAGGAAGGTTCTTTACACAGAGTGTTGCGAATGCATGGAATGTGTAGCCAGCAGTGGTGGTGGAAGCAGAGTCATTAGGGACATTCAAGCAACTGCTGGACACGCACATGGATAGCAGTTAATTGAAGGGTGCGTAGGTTAAGTTACTTTATTTTACATTAGGATTAATCCTTGGCACAACATTGTGGGCCAAAGGGCCAGTTCTGTGATGTATTTTTCTATGTTCTATGTTCTATAGTTAGGGCTAGAGGAGTGGCTGGGGAGCTGGGATTAGGATTAAGCTTTGGTTTTGGGGCTGGTGTTATCAGGATTTGAAACAAATCTTCTCTTTGTTAGAATGAAGGCATGACTTATGGTAAGGATTCTGAAACATTTACAAACTCCAAAAGAAGTCTGATTGTTCATTGTGTGAGCTGGGTATTAAAGATTTGTCACCAAGGAAATCATTTTTATGCAAGGCAGAGGTCACAAAAATAACCATCATATACTTGGTGATGTATGAATGACCACCTTTGTGGATTGCCAGAAGTTTGTGGAAACAAAGGATAGGTCTCCTGAGGGTTCCTGCCAGCAGGTCAGTCAAAAATAATAAACAGAATTGATGGTTGATGTCAAGCAGTGAGCAGAGACCTCTAGGGACAAGTAGGGTCATGCTAGGGATAAGATTTAGGGTGTAGTTCCGATGAGGATGCAAATTATAATGACGCTTAGGTTTGGGGTTAAAGTTACAATTAGGCTTAGGGTGAATGGAAACAAAGAGTAAGAATAAATGGCAGGTAGTGACTAGTGGGACACGGTACTGCAAGAAGTGGTACTAGGATCCCAGCTATTCACAATAAACATTAATAATTTCGATGAGGGAACTAAAGGTAATATCTCAAAATTTGCAAATGACACAAAGCTTGGTGAAAGGGTAAACTGTGAGGAGGATGTGGAGAAGTTGCAGTGTGATTTGGATAGGCTGTGTGAGTGGGCTAATGGATGGCAGATGCAGTAAAATATCAGAATTGTAATGATGTCCACTATGGTAACAATTACAGGAAGACAAATTATTGACTAAATGACTGTAAATTGAGAGAGGGGAATCTTCAACAAGACCTGAGTGTCCTTGTGCACCAGTCGCTGAAAGTAAGCAGATAGGAGTAGGAGGCAGTAAAGAAAGCAAACTGTACATTGACCTTCATCATGAGAGGATTTTAGTACAGGAACAAGGATATCTTGCTGCAATTATACAGGGCATTGGTGAGAACTGGAATATTGTGTGCAATTTTGGGGTCTCCTTATCTGAGCAAGCATACTTTTGCTATAGTGGGAGTGCAGCAAAGGTTTACCACATTGAATGCTGGGGTGGCAGGACTGACTTATGAGGAGAGATTGAGTCAGTTAAAATCGTATTCACTGGAAAATCGAAGAATGAGGCGAGATCTCAGAAACCTATAAAATTCCAACAGGAGTAGATGGGTTAGATGTAGGAAGGATGTTCCCAATGGAAGAGAATCCAGAACCAGGGGTCATAGTTTAAGGATGAGGGGTAAACCTTTTAGAACGAGGATGAGGAAACATTTCTTCACCCAGAGAGTGATGAACCTGTGGAATCCACTGCCACTGAAAGTTGTTGAGGCCAAAACATTATGTGTTTTCAAGAAGCAGTAGATATAGCTCTTGTGCTTAAAGGGATCAAGAGATATGGACGGAGGATGAGATTATATTCAGCTTGATGGTACATTGGTATTGAGCTGAATGGTCAGCCATAATTATATTGAATGACAGTACAAGCTCAAAGTGACAAATGGCCTACTCCTGTTGGTAACTTCTATGTTTCTATGAAGTCCTTTAAAAATGATGTTTACTCTGGATGTTGACATCATCCCACCCTCCTCCGGATTCCAGTCTGGCAGCGTTGAAGTGGGAAACTCTGTTAATAACTGTTAGGAATATCCGAACAGGAGCAGGCCATTCAGCCTCCTCTGATATTCAATACACTGATAGCTGATTATCCACTTCAATCCTATTTCCCACTCTATTCCTTTATCCCTTTATATCATTGATATTTACTATAAATGTATCCAGCTACTGAGTTTCCACAGTCCTTTGGGGTAGAGAATTCACAACCTCTGAGTAAAAAAAAACATCTCAGTGACAGCCTCCTTATTTTGAAGTTATGATTCTAGTTCTATACTCCGAGGCTGAGGGGTGACCTTATAAAGGTTTATAAAATCATGAGGGGCATGGATAGGGTAAATAGACAAGGTCTTTTCCCTGGAGTCCAGAACTAGAGGGCATAGGTTTAGGGTGAGAGGAGAAAAAGTTAAAGGAGACCTGAGGGACGATGTTTTTCAGGCAGAGGGTGGTACATATATGGAATGAGCTGCCAGAGGAAGTGGTGGAAGCTGGTGCAATTACAACATTAAAAAGGCACCTAGATTGGTATAGGAATACGAAGGGTTTGGAGGGATATGGGCCAATTGCTGACAAATGGGACTAGATTAGTTAGGATATCTAGTCAGCATGGACAAGTTGGACTGAAGGGTCTGTTTCCATCTCTATGACTGTATGACTCTAACTGTGATATCTTATAGCTATCCCTTTAAGTACTTCTTAGGTTTTCATTAGATTACCTCCCATTCTTCGAATCTAGAGCGTGCAGGTCCAGTTTCCCAAATCACCAATTGCTGACAAATGGGACTAGATTAGGTTAGGATATCTAGTCAGCATGGACAAGTTGGACTGAAGGGTCTGTTTCCATCTCTATGACTGTATGACTCTAACTGTGGGAGATATCTTTTAGCTATCCCTTTAAGTACTTCTTAGGTTTTCATTAGATTACCTCCCATTCTTCGAATCTAGAGCATGCAGGTCCAGTTTCCCAAATCACTCTTCATAGAATGGTCTCACTATCCCAGGAACAAGTCTGGTGAACTTTGATTGTACTCCTTTATCTCTTATAATTTATGGGAACCAAAACTGAACACAGGATTATAGGTTCACACAGAATATAGATTCTATACAATTGAAGCAAGAGTTTGCTACTCCTGTACTCAAATTCTCTTTCAATAATGGCTAACATACCATGATTCTTCCTAATAGCTTGCTCTACTTGCATATTCGCCTTCAGTGAGTTATTGATGAGGACACTTAAGTGTCTTTGTGCATTCTACTGTCTTACCATTTAAGAAATACTATGTGCATCTATGCCTCCAAGCAATGTAGATAATCATGTATTTTTTCCACATTATATTCCACCTGCCATTTTCTAGTCCACATTTTAAGTCTGTCCAAATCTTCATGAAACCACTTTGCAACTTCCTCACAATATACATTCTCACCCAGCTTTGTAGCATCCATGAATTTAGAAATATTACATTTGGTCCCCATATCCAAATCATCAATATATATTATGAACAGTTGAGGTCCAAGTACTAATCTTTACTAATAGTATCCTACTATTCAAAGCCTGATAATGAGAGAATGATTTGTTTATTCATATCCTCTGTTTTCTGCCTGTTGGCCAACCCTTAATCCATGCAAGTAAATTGAGCCCTCTATCCAATGTGCTTTAATTGTATCAAACAGCCTTCTTTGTGGAACTTAATCAAAATTCTTCTGAAAATCCACGTCTCCCATAATTACTTCTGTTTATTAATTCTGTTTGTAAAACCCCAAACAACTCCACCATGTTCATCAAACCCAATTTCCTATTCACAAATTCACGCTCTGTGCCTAATCAGATTATTATTATCCAAGTGTTCATTTGTCACATCCTTTATAAAATATTGTCATATCCTTTAGTAATGAAGACTAACATCCCATTACCCTTCTGATTACATGCTGTACTTTTATACTTACCTTTTATGACTTCTGCTCTAGGATACTTAGAACGTCCTGCAGACTTGGAATTTTGCAGACATTCTCGAAGGAATATTCTTTTTTAAATTATTTTTGCTAAAGTGAATAACTTCATACTTCCCACATCTGCCTGATGTTTGCATGCTCACTAAACCTATCTATATTCGTCTGCATTCTTATTATATTATCTTCACAACATGCTTTCCTACCAATCATCTGCAAATGTATCCACCATGACTTCAATCTCTTAATCTAAATCTTTATTATAAATTGTAACATGTTGAGGACCCAACATGAACCTATTTTATAGTAAGACTATTAATGAACAAAATATTAGATCTAATATGGGCTGCTCTCTAGTTGGTTCCTCAACATATAGCTCTAGAAATCCAACCTTAAGACACTTCAGAAATACATCTTTCATGGCATTGATGCCCATTAGATTTACACAGTCTACAAGCAGGTTGAAGTCACTCATGAATACCACAATTTTCATGTTACGTGTTTCTCAGAAAAAGCTCAAGAAAACCCTAAGGTTCCAGCGCTGACACAGTAGGTAGTGTTGGGGCTCCTGAGTTCGTCCACTCCAGGCCAGTCGCATCCTTACCTCTCATGCCCTTTTCGTCTTTCTCTTTTTTTTCTTTTCTTCATCTTCTGATGTCGCAGAGAAGCCAGAACAGTGTGGGCAGTGCATTGCCTGCAGCAGTTGTGGTGCCTAGAGTGAGGACTCCTGGCTGCAGTAGACCCAGATTTGGAGAGTCAGTGTATGGTGATGGTGGTGGTAGTGCCCAGTACGGGGACTCTTGGTGGTGGAGCCTGGTGTGGGGGCTCCCTAGCTGCAGTATTCCTGAAGTATGGACTTTTGGTGTTAATGCTGTATCTGGAGCAGGGACTCTTTGAGACCCTGGAAAACCTGCAGATACTTTGCAGAAGCCCTGGAGCTGTTTTGAAGACCCTTTGTACAAAGGATGAACTCTATTTATGTAATTTATTTTCATTCTTTTTGTAACTCAAAATGGTGTCCGATTGTGGTAATAAAACACTTCTCACTGTATCTTCCTAGATATATGTGACAATAAGTAAATAACTCAACTAACTTTGGGATGTGGCGGCTCAATGGCTAGCATTGCTGCCTCACAGTGCCAGCGAACCAGGTTCAATTCCACCCTCAGGCAACTGTGTGGAGTTTGCGCATACTCCCTGTGTCTGCAGGCTTTCCTCTGAGTGTTTTGGCTTCCTCCCCCAGTCCAAAGATGTAAAGGTTAGGTGGGCTGGCCATGCTAAATTGTCCATTGTGTCCAGGGATGTGCAGGTGAGTTAACCATGGACAATGCAGGGGGAAGGGGGAAGGGATAGGGTTTGAGTCTGGGTAGGATGCTCTTCAGAAGTTCAGTGTGGACTTGATGGGCTAAGTGGCCTGCTTCCACATTGTAGGGATTCTATGATTAATCTTCTTTTTAATACCACACTCACAATACAATTGTTTGGTGGTCTTTAAACAACTCCTACCAATATCAATTGTCACTTGCTGTTTCTTAGCTCCCCACAAACAGCTTCCACATTTTTTCTTTTTAACTTGACATTCTCTCTTCATAATGTACTGATCCCATCTCTTGTTATGGCTGCAACACCATCTCATTTCTCAGTTTGCCTGATATCCCAAAATATCAAACATCTTTGAATATTCAATATTTTGTGGCTCAGGTAATCTACAACACAGGGTTAATCTTTGGAATCTTTTGCCCCAGAAGGTTGTGGGATCTCCGTTGTTGAGTACACTTAAGGCTGGGATGGACAGACTTTTGATCTCTCAGGGAATCAAGGGATAAATGGAATGGGCTGGAAAGTTGTGTTGAAACCCTAAGTCAGTCCTGATCTTATCAAATGATGGAATAGGCTTGATAGACTATTTGGACTGTACTGCTGCTCTTAGATATTGTGTTTTTGTGTTCAACTGCACTTCCTGGCTGCAGCCTTCACATGACATAGTGCAGCTGATGAAGTCCCTCCCCCTAACTTTGATGAGGGGCAAGAGCCTGAAGCAACACCACCATCATCAGAAGCAGCCCCATCAACTACCTCTAACTCAGCTGTACAACTCACCACGGGATAGATGGACTGATATGGTTGGAAAGAAGTAAGCTGTCCAGTACAGCATCTACAGATAGAATTAGCTCACTCAAAATGTCTGAGGACTTGCCTCAGGAGATTCAGATTCTCACTGCAGGTCATGGCTGACATCTGCAACCTCTTGGAAAAAGCCTTCTTTCAGTGGTGCTGGTAAGTGGCTTTCTCATCTGTTGTCCACTCCTATAGTCATTGTAGTCTCAAATGCCAAGTGCTGATGAGTCTTTGACAACTATCCCGGGTCCTTTTAAGTATAAATCTTGCTTTTGCCACATCTAATTCATCAGGAACATGTAAAACTTTATTGAGAATATTGAATTAGCTACTAAGAATATTTAATAATTTATTGAGGATATATAATAATTTGCCACATGATGTAATATGGTGTTGTAAATCCATAATAATTCACAAGAAATCTTTATCAAGAGCAAACAGTAATTTACCGAGCACAATACAGAATCATTTGAACACAGAAGTATGCCATTCAATCCATGCAGCTCTCTCTAAGGGCGGTCCAGTAACCCCATTGCCCACCAACACCCCACTCCATCCCTGTGGCCTTGCAAGTTTGTTTATCTTCAAATGTCCATTCAATTTCATTTTCAAATTATTGAGCACCTTTACTTCCATCACCCTCCTGGCAAGCAAGTTCCAGTCATTACCACTCGCTGTGCAACAAGTTCTTCCTCGCATCCCCACGTAAACCTTGCCCAAAATATTCAACTCATGCTCTCCAGACCCTGTGTGATCAATTAAAAAGCCCACGTTTTCTCTGTCTACCTAAACCTTATGTTATTTTCTGCACCTTAATCAAATTTCCCCTCAGCCTCCTTTCCAAGGAGAATGTCCCTGCTTCTCCAATCTACCCTCGTAGCTCGAGTCCATCATTCCTGAAATCATTCAGGTAAATCTCCTTTGTATACTCTAGAGAACCCTCTTCTACTTTGTGAAGTCTGCTGAACAGAACTGGGCACAATACTTCAGTAATGCACTAATCCAGGCTTTTGAAAGGTTCAACATAACCTCCCTGCTTTTATTCTCAAGAATAAACACGCAAGAAGTCCAAAGCCCCATATGTTTTTTTCATTAGTCTTTCAATACATCTTGACATCTTCAAAGATACATACATCCCCTCATTCCTTTGTTCCAGCGCGCTCTTTTAGATTGTGCCAATAAGTCAGTATTGCCTCTTCCTAGCCCTCCTGCCAAGATGCATCACCTCACACCTCTTCTATATTAAATTCCATCTGACACTAGTCTGCTCATTCTATGAGCCTGCCTCTGCCCTATTGCAATTGATTGGTATAATCCTCACTGACAGCCACACCTCCAAGTTTGGCATCATAGGTAAATTTTAAAATATTACACTGCATTACAATATTCAACTCATTTCTATACTGAACTTAATTGGAAACAGCCTTTTCTCACAACTAGTTGCTTTCTGCCTATAAATCACAATTTTTAAAATTCTAACCGGCATTGACTCTCCCATTTGCTTTGTCTCAGTTTTGTTAACTAGCCTTCAATGTAGTACATTTTCAAAAACTTTCTTAAAATTCATAACCTTCATTGCATTCTCTGTATAAACCTTCTCTATTACAGCAGCAAAAGAAAATTCAATTAGTCATGCATGATCTCTCATATTAGCCCTCCTTGATTAACTTGAATCTCACCAAGAAGCTATTGATTTTTTTCCCTGATTATCTTTTCCCGAATCTTCCCGCACTGGTGTTAAACTGACCAGCTTGCAGTTGATAGCATTGTCTTTATACCCCTTCTTGAATCAAGCATGGCATTAGCTACTTTCCAATCCTGCAGGGCCTTCTTCATATCTCGGTAAAATTAGAAGTTATCACAAGTCCTCCCATTATCTCCATCCCCACGTGTTTTAGCAAACTGAGATGCAAACCATCCAGGCAAACTCACTTATCCACTTTAAGCACAGTCAGCCTTTCTAATACATCCTGCCTCTCCATTTTCACCTCATCCATTCCCTTGACCATATTCACTTCAACCAATATTTTGTCAGCATCCTCTTTTTCATTTGTTCGAGGCATGTGGCAGAAATAGCTAGACCAGCACTTACTGATCATCTGACTGCCCTTGAGAAGGTGATGGTGAGCTCTCTTTTTAAATCACTGCAGTTCTAGGGTGGGGGAATAACCACAGTGCTGTTATAGAGGGATTTCTATGATTTTTGACCAGTGACACTGAAGGGATGGTGAAACAGTTCCAAGTCAAGACGGTGGGTAGCTTGGAGGAGAACTTGCAGGGAATGATATTCTCATGAATCTCCTGTGCTTATCTTTCTTGGCAGTAGAGTTGTGGTTTTGGGAAGGTGTTCCTAGAGGAGCCTTACTGAGCTAATGTAGTGCATCTTGTAGGTGATATACACCACTACCATTGTGTGCTGGTGGTGAAGGGATTGAATGCCAAAAAGTGGAGGATTAGTCCCCACTCAAGTGGGCTACTTTGTCCTCGATGGTGTCAGATGTTTTGACAGTCGTTGGAGCTGCCCCCATCTCGGCAAATGGAAAGCATTGCATCACACTCGGATTTGTGCTGTGTACATGGTACACACTACAAGATTGTGCCAATAAGTCAGTATTGCCTCTTCCTAGCCCTCCTGCCAATTACTCACTACAAGTTTCCCAGCCTCTGTGCTACTCTTGTAGCCACAATATTTATAAGGCTGAAACAGTTAAGTTTCTGGGCCACGGGAACCTTCAAGATGTCAAGGGCTCATGATGTATTCCAGCCGAGCCCTGATCTTCTAATGTTACCTTTCCTGAGTGGAAGTGGACCCACAATGCCATCTGCTCCACATTTACAATTAACATGCCAGTAGATGTTTTTTGGATTTCCCAGAGTTGAGTGTAATAATTTAATTAAAATATCTAATAATTTACCAGCAATATATGTTACGTTCCAGGGAATATGTAATAGTTTACTAAGAATGTGCAATATTCTACTAAATATATTTAATAATATAGCAAACATTTGCCATAATTTACTATGAAGGTTATCTTGAACTAGAAGCTCATACTGAGGACCCTGGGGGAACGGGTTGGGAGATGGAGGTGACCAGTATTCCCCCTAGTTTTCTTTCCAGCTGCATGAACCTCTGGGATCCCGTGCACAGCAGCAACACTCGAAACCATAAGTGAATGTAACAATCATCGTGGCAACACCAATCTGTGTATGCAGGACCAATAGAACAGCTTAGAGGGAATGTTGGAAGTGGCCTTTCCAGGAGTCAGCTGATAGGGGGTATAGGCAAACGTGAGGACTGCAGATGTTGGAAATCAGAGTCTAGGTTAGAGTGGTCCTGGAAAAGCTCAGCCAGTCAGGCAGCATCCGAGGAACAGGAAAATTGATGTTTGGGACAAAAGCCCTTCATCGGGACTGAATGACCCCTTGTGGAGTGGGTCAGAGTTGGAGGGATGTATATATGATCAGAAAGCAAGTGGTGGAAAGTCCATCACTTTTCTGACTCATCTCGATGAGGTCAGGCCGGTGAAGGGCGATGTCAGCCTTGGGCTAACTGAGATTCTTAAGTGAAGTGGCCTAATTCCTTTAGTGGCTGATTCCAACGCTGCTGACGAATGGTGGAGAGAGTGCCCAGTGACTCATTAACACTCCGCTCACAACACCTTCCAAACCACAACCTCCACTGTCAAGAAGGATAATAGCAGCAGATTCATGAGAGCACTACTGGCTGTTGTTCTCCTCCAAGTTGCTCACCATTTTGACTTGGAACTGCAATGCCATTCCTTCAGTGTCACTAGTCAAAATGATAGAATTCTCTCCCTTACAATATTGTAGGAGGGAGGCTTGCCAACAGCTACCATCTGACCACCTCCCTGTGGTGTCAGAATGAAAGGTTTGTCAGTCCCCCACCAAGGGCATACTGGCAGCATGGACTGCCCTCACAGAACTCTGCCCCACCATACTCTTCACACCAACCCTGCAATTGCTGCTCACCAGTGCCTACCTGGTTAAGCTTGCCCGCCTCTCCTCATCTACATCAGGCTCCTTAATATTGACTACAGCTCTGCCTTCAACACCATAATTCCATGCAAGTTCATCTCTAAACTCTGAGACCTAGCTCTCTGCTCCCTGCTCCCTACTGACCACGATCAGTAAGAATAGGCGACAACACCTCCTCCACCACAATCCTCAACACCAGTGCCCCACAAGGCTGCATACTCAGCCTCCTGTTATACTCCTTATACACTCACAACTGGGTGGCCAAATTCTACCCCAACTCCATTTACAGGTTTGCTGACAACACACCATTCTAGGTCAGACCTCAATAAATGATGAGGCAGAATACAGGAAAGAGATTGATTGCTCAGCGGCATGGTGGAAAGACCATCAATGTCAGCAAAATGAAGGAGCTGTTCATCGACTTCAGGGAGCAATGATGCTGAGGTGGAGATGGTTGTGAGCATCATGTTCCTGGGAGTGATGATCATCAACAATCTGTCCCGGTCCCCCTACGTTGTCCCAATCGTCAAGAAAACACAGCAATGTCTTTACTTCCTCAGGAGACTGACGAAATTTGGTATGGATTTAAAGACTATGACCAATTTTTATAGATGCACTATAGAAAGCCTCCCATCTGGATGCATCACAGCATGGTATGACAACTGGTCTTCCTAAAGCCGCAAAAAAAACTACAGAGAGTTGTGAACATAGCCAAGTCCATCACATAAACCAGCCTCCCATCCACTGATTCCAGCTATACTTCCCACTGCATTGGGAAAGCAACCAACATAATCAAAGACCCCTCCCACCCTGGTTATACTCACTTCTACCTTCTTCCATCGGGCAGAAAATATACAAGTTTGAATAGATGTACAAATAGATTCAAGAACAAGTTCATCCCGATTGTTAATAGACTTTTGAACAGACCTGCCAAATGTTAATTCTGATCTTCCACTGCACCTTCTCTGCGGCTGTAACACTGTATTCTGCACTCTGTTCTGCTACCCTGATGCATTTTGTTTGGTATGATCTGCCTGTATAGCACGCAAAATAACACTTTTCACTGTATCTTGATATAACAATAAATCAATCAATCAATTCTCCAGACCTCCAATGAGACTTCTGGCCTGGGGCCTGTCTTGTGATTGATTGGCTCTTGAAAAATGGAAAACCCTGATCACCAACAGTTAACCGCCTGATTGGTTTTCATGCTGGAGGTCCAGGAAATGGCAACAGCATGGCTATCACTGGTTTACAATCCAATGGGTTGACACCGCTTCTAAAGTCACTGAATCTAGCTGTGAGATCTGAGGAGAGATCTAAAAGAAAATGATGACAGTCTTTAAAATCAATTCAAAGGAAAGTTTTAATTGTTTCTTAAAGGTGTATTATTTTGTGTTGGCATGGTGGGCCTTGCAGAGTGGGAGAGATGGTGACATGGTAACATTACTGGATTTGCAATTTGTACTGACCTGGGTTGCAGTTTTGTTTGTCTCTTTGTGGGGTATGTGGGACATCCTTTGTTCCAGACCTACTCAGGCCCCACCCATAATGTCTGATATGTCATTGATTCATTAGTGTTGCTTCCTGCTCTTGTCTGAAGTTGGAAAATAGATTAGTTTTCCTCCGAATTTCCAGCCTCTTCTTTCTGGTACCCAATCTATCCCTGACTCTTCCCTTCCCTTCCTTGACTTCACTGTTTCCATTCCTGAAGAGAGGCTGTCTTCTAATATCCATTACTGACCCACCCACTTCCACAATTACCTTGACCACACTTCCTCACATCCTATTTCCTACAAGTATTCCAGTTTCTCCATCTCTGTCACATCTGTTCTGATGATGTCCCCTACTACCGAGTGCCTCAAACATATCCTTCTTTCCCCTCAACAAAATATCCTTCTCCCACCAACACCACTCCCCAAACACTCTGGTTGACAGGGCCGTCACCATGTCCAACTCATCTCCTGTCCTTCTGTCTTCATCTTTTTTCCTCACTTTCCACCCCACCAGCCATTCCCCCCCCCCAACTCCAGCAGAATATCACCATCAAATATGCCTTCCCTTCCCCTCCACTATCAGTGTTCAGCAGGGACTATTCCCACTGTGATTCCCTGGACCTTTCTTTTGTCATTCCTAACACAGCTGAAAATGTGTTGCTGGAAAAGTGCAGCAGGTCAGGTAGCATCCAAGGAACAAGAGAATCGACGTTTCGGGCATAAGCCCTTCTTCAGGAATGAAGGGGCTTATGCCCGAAACGTCGATTCTCCTGTTCCTTGGATGCTGCCTGACCTGCTGCGCTTTTCCAGCAACACATTTTCAGCTCTGATCTCCAGCATCTGCAGCCCTCACTTTCTCTCATTCCTAACACACCCTCACTCCCCGATAGCGCATTCCCATGCAATTATGAAAGGTGTAACACCAACTCATTCACCTTTTTTACAACCATTATCCCAACCTTTGTCCTGTGCTTTCGGTACACTCACCATTTGTTCCACAAGATATTTCAGTCTTTTTCAGTTCCATACTGGACTCAAAATGTTAACTCTGGTTCTCTCTCCACTTACACTGACAGACTTGCTGGGTCCCTCCAACACTTCCTGTTTTTATTTCACATATCCAGTACCTGCAATATTTCACTTTTATTGTTAAGCCAGAAATGCCAGAATAATTGTCGGGGAACCTGATCTCAAATCCCATCATTGTCGCAAGTGAATTTGACTTCATTTAATAAATCTGGAACTAAAACCTGGCTTCAGTGGAGACGACTTTCATTGACTGTTGCAATAATCCATCTGGCTGGCTAACACCCTTTGGGAAAGGAAGCCTGCTGTCCACGTTCAGCCTGCCTAAAGCTGACTACATGCACACAATGTGGTTGACTCATAACTATTCATTGAAACATCCTAGCAACTTATTTAGGTCAAGGGCAGTTAAGGACAGTCGAAGATACTGCCCTTCCAGAGATGCCTACATAACACAAAATGAATTTTAAGCAATAGAATGTGTTCTGATTAATGGATTTCTGGGTTTGGATTCCTGTGAACTATGTTGGGATTAGTAGGATAGTGCATAGAGGTTAGGAAATTGTTACTCACATCTAAACTGGACATGGCCACAAAAACTGTCTGCCTGGAAAGATCTCTAGCCCCTTAAGATGATATAAACTTGACTAAATTACCACAGACAGCAAAACTAATTCAGCAAACTCAAATCTAAACCTAATTTACAAAATTAAACTCAAAGGCGATTACCACAGACTCAATTCCTAAACCATATATTAACTTGTTATAGCCCATATCTTAACTTGTTATAAAACTACCCACTAATCTCAATCTCTTAAACACTAAATACAAATCTTAAATTTATATTCTACCTGTAGCCCTAACCTTAAACCTAATAACATGAGTCCTAACCCTATCAGAAACCAAATACCCTAGCGAATCACTCCTATGCCCATACCCTAACACTAAACCCTAATCTTCAACCCAACAGATAAACCTGAATCTGAACCACAAAACGTAACCAATCTTAAACTTACATCACAAACCCTGGGTTAAAATTCCTTTGAAATCTAGCTCAGTAATTCTAGTCTCCTTCACCATTTCACCAGCCCTAACACTAATGATCCAAGTCCGAGTATAAAATCTTCACCTGAAAATTCATCCATGTTCACAATTATGAGCATAGGCATGACTGCTGTTTGAACTTGATATAATTTAATGAGATATGCCATGAATATTAGTAATTAAGATATAAAACTTCAATGATAACAGTAGCAGGAAAGACACCATTGAAGATATTGGTGAAACAAAAATAGCCTCAAGATTTTGTTGGTCTTTTAATGTAAGGCATTTTTTCCATTTCGGATTGAGTTCCTTTGATCAGACAGTTCTGGGTCTATCCTTGTGGAAGCAATTCTGAAAATGGTATGAAAGTGCTACTGAGTCACTAAAATAATCTGTCAAATTTAATTTTTCTTTCAAACCTCTCTTGGTCTGTTTGAATTTGCTCTTAATATTGTTTTGTGACAGGTACAAAGGGAAGGCTTTTAGAAAATATCTTTCCCTAGGTTACTAGAATGGTGCGGAGGTGGGAAATGTTGATAATCATTTTCTTGAGTCAAGCACTACTCTAAAATTTGTGTCTTTTTTAGGTTAAAATAATCCAAATCTTGATAGTAGGTGCTGCATTTTCTGTTCAATGGGGGAGTGTTCAGGGCTTCCCCTGAGCAATGTGAGTCTGGAGTTTTTTTTTAGTTTAGATTACTTACAATAGACAATAGACAATAGGTGCAGGAGTAGGCCATTCTGCCCTTCGAGCCTGCACCACCATTCAATATGATCATTGCAGATCATCCTTAATCAGTATCCTGTTCCTGCCTTATCTCCATAACCCTTGATTCCACAATCCTTGAGAGCTCTATCCAACTCTTTCTTAAATGAATCCAGAGACTGGGCCTCCACTGCCCTCTGGGGCAGAGCATTCCACACAGCCACCACTCTCTGGGTGAAGAAGTTTCTCCTCATCTCTGTCCTAAATGGTCTACCCCGTATTTTTAAGCTGTGTCCTCTGGTTCGGCACTCACCCATCAGCGGAAACATGTTTCCTGCCTCCAGAGTGTCCAATCCTTTAATAATCTTATATGTCTCAATCAGATCCCCTCTCAGTCTTACAGTGTGGAAATAGGCCCTTCGGCCCAACAAGTCCACACCAACCCGCCGAAGTGCAACCCACCCATACAATCTTACATTTACCCCTTCACCTAACACTACAGGCAACTTAGCAATGGCCAATTCACCTGACCTGCACATCTTTGGAGGAAACCCACGCAGACTCAGGGAGAAAGTGCAAATTCCACACAGTCAATCGCCTGAGGCAGGAATTGAACCCAGGTCTCTGGCGCTCTGAGGCAGCAGTGCTAACCACTGTGCCACCGTGCCGCCCACAAGATGTGGAAGTGCTGGTGTTGGACTGGTGTGGACAAAGGCAGAATTCACATGACACCAGGTTATAGTCCAACAGGTTTATTTGAAATTACAAGCTTTTGGAGCACTGCTGCTTCATTAGAAACCTGATGCTCAGAAAGCTTGTGATTTCAAATAAACCTGTTGAACTATAACCTGATGTTGTGTGACTTCTTTGGTTTTCAATAGTGATCTAACTCCTGGATTGTATCCTTTTCCATTTGTGGAAATGGTTCATTGAAATTTATTTTGTGTGTACAATTTTGTGCTTTTAGAAATTTACTTTTTGTCACTTTAATAGTATTTTCTAAGTAACCTGCTCAGAGATGTTGTTACACGCTTTTGTAGCAGGTAGGATTCAAACTGGGCCTCCTTGTTTAGAGGTATGAACCACAAGAGCTTGCAACTTCAATCATAATCGCAGATATTTAATTGCGTTCAGTAGCCTTTGTGATTAACACAAATGGATAGCCCTACCTTCTTGCATTTTTCCAGGAGTTATAATTCGTACAGGACTTGAGGAGAAAGATTACATTTGTTTCCTGAAAAGCTGTCCCTTTGTGTGATTGGATTTGTGCATCATTTTACTTGCACAGAGTAGAGACAGCAAAATGAAAACTGATTTAACAGATTTGATTTTAATAACCATTTGGTCAGACTGTACTTGAGTATTGCTGAAACAAAGAGATGTATTATCGAAGCTTCTTGTTTTGCATTCATCAGGATAGATGCAAGAACACCAAACATCAAAAAGAGCAGCAATTTATACTGCACATCAGAAACATGATGATTGGTTGACAAGTGAACACTGGTTAAAGCATTACCATGGAGAATGCACCAGGGAACACTTTTTTGCCCAAGTCTTTGTTTAAATTCAAAAAAGGCAAATTAACTCTGATTAGTTGCAGCATTGCCATGGAGAAAGTACCAGGAAACTGCTGGCTCCCATACTCTTGTATAATTAGAAAGGGCACCATGCCAGGACATATTCTTTCTGTTTGCAGAGAACATGATCCTGTGTATGTAACTTCTAGCACGCATAAGTGAACCACATTGTGATCTTACCTGATAATTTGAAATTGCTTGTTACCATTATTATTAGTGCACTCATTGTATACACTTATGGGTGAGGTGTTGTCAGTGTGCCTGAGGTTTTCAGCCTGATTTGGTCTTTCCTCTGTCTTTGTGGCAGTGTTTGTGCACCAGGGTTTCAAGGAACTCATTTATGCGGAGCAGTTTGTTGGTAGTCTAGGGATTATTCAATATGGTTAACGTTTGCAGCTGGATTACTTATGATCTGTCTCATTACGGCTTGCTGTAACTGTGTGCCCTTGTAGCAACTGGAACTGTTAAGCCTGGACTTCTAGGGTGCAATGACTTAGACTGATACCAATAGGAAAGTGCTACCCATAGATTAGGTGATAGTCAAGCTATCTCACTTGTGTCAAAGAGTCTGGTGCTGGAAAAGCACAGCAGGTTAGGCAGCATCTAAGGAGCAGGAGAATCGATGTGTCGAGCATAAGCTCTCAATCAGGAATGAGTCACATCCCACATCTGTTCTGGGTGGTCCATGCAGTTACTAACAGTGAGACCAGGTGAAATGTATGTATTTTAAAATCACCAATTGTTTCATTATCTTAAATGTGTCCTTAAGTTTTCTTTTATTCCCATTTACTGCTTTGACAACGACTTCTTGAAATTGTACAGTTAATTCAGGTTGAGGTTCATCTGATTGACTTTGTGATGTTAAATTATAATTTACCTTATTTCAAAAGCCCACCCTTCAGGATCTGAAGCCTTCTTTTTTCAAGGAACTCCTTGTTGGGTTAGCTGGTTTTATGCAACATGTTTTATCTGATTGTCATTTGGAGGCTATTCCTGATTGTGGTGGATTGTCTAGTTGTTTTGTAAGTGAGTCTAGCTGTGAATAACAAAGCTCTCTCTGGCGAGTGGAATTCCATATGTACCAGAGTTAAATTGAGCAAAGCCTGTATGATGTCCATACAGTGCTAGCCATCCAGTGAGTGTAGGACACACAGAAATGGGGTGACAAAATGTTACTGTAGGATTTCCTCAAGCCGACAGTAGTGTCTGTACCTCTAAGTCAGCTGGCCTGGATTCAAGCCCCACCTGCTGCAGAATTTGTAATAGCGTCTCTGAACAGGTTGATTAGAAAATATCTATCACAGAAGTTCATCTTTGGTGTCTTGAATTCACTCCATTCAATCCCATGTTGGAATCATTCTCTGCTACCAGCCTCAAAAATGTCTTTTTGGTTCAAAAGCTATTTTGCTTTGAATAATTCTCTCTGATGCTGCAATGTGAGAGTTTCCTCAGACAGAATGCAAGGAGGTGACTTCAGAAAATTCTAGAAGAAATGGGTGCCTCCGCCCATTATCTATGATTAGTGGAAGATTATGTCTTCTCCCTAAGTGGGTCAAACTGCATGAAGTTTTAACAGAGTGTTTTGTTCCATTTGAAAGCAATGGGCTGCATTTTGTGCCATAGGAAAGAAGCAACCTGCATTTTCTTTTGTAATGCAACACTGCCATCTAGTGACACTGCCTCTTTTATTTGGTCCACACCACTGTCTGCCTGGTTTCATTTACCATGTCCTGCATCCTCCATAAAGTGGCAATCAAAGGCTTCTTGAAGTGATTATAACAAGGTTAGCCAGGTGGACCGCATAGAATATGAGTTCCCCAACTGGGGCTGTTTATCTGGCCCAATCAGGGAGCCCTGGCTGACAGATTAAAAACAAAATTGTCAGAGGTTCTGTTCACTCTGAGACCCAACTCTGAGGGAGTTGAATCAGTGTCAAGGACACTGCATATATAAATAAAGGGTGACTTGGTGACAGGATACCAGCCACTGTTGAGGTTTTTCAGCTGCGATGAGAGAAAAGCATGCTTCTGAAGAAATTCACTGTAGACAGGAAAAGAGTCCCAATAGACCGAAAGTGAATAAGATAACTCATAGGCTGGTATCGGGGAGAGTGCACACCCTGGCAAGGCCACCTACACCTCGTTTGGAACAGTAACATTGTTTAGCATCGTGCAAATCAAACAAATCAAAATAAAAATTGAAACAACTGCAATTGCTGGAAATCAGAAGCAAAAACAGAAACTGCTGGCAGCATCCACGGAGAGAATTCAGAGTTAACATTTCGGGTTGAGTGATCCTTCCTCAGAACTGATCCGAAACGTGAGCTCCAATTTCTCTTCACGGATGCTGGCAGGCCTGCTGAGCTTTCCCAGCAATTTCTGTTTTTGCAATTAAAATGAACGATTGGTTAAATGGTCACCCTGTTCTAATGGAGGTTGATACTGGCACAGCCATTTCAGTAACCACAGAATCACTCTTTAATAAAATTTGCTGTGGACTCCAACCCTTAAGCTTATGTAAGACCTTGGCTAGACTGAGAACCTATACTGGGGAACCTTTCCAGATTGAGGGTACAACTTCATTTCCGGTCTCTGATGGGAAGCAGCTGGTTCAGTTCCCACTGACTGTAGTAAAAGACTCAGGCCCAAGCCTGATGGGGTTAAGTTGGTTGTGAAAGATTTACCTTGACTGGTTCAAAGTTTCTCAATTAGAAAATGGTTACCTGGTGAAGTTCTAATTAAATACCTGGAAGGTTTTCAGGGACAATCTTGGGACTATCAAAAGAGCTGAGGTTAGGAAGCGATTCCACGATTCAGCAAGGCCTAGCCTGTGCCATTTGTCTTACAGACCAAAGTAGAGGCAAAGATCAGAGAATGGAAAGCGAAGGAATCATCAAACCAGACCAGTTTGTGGAATGGGCAGCACTGGTCAGACTAATTGTGAACTCGGATTGGTCGGGTTGCATTTGTGGGGATTTTAAACAAATGGCAAATCACTTCTTGCAGCTGGATAAAGACCCAATCCCTCGCATAGAGGACTTATACACCAAGCTGGGAGGGGATTATCTTTCACAAACCTGGATATGAGCCATGTGTCCTTACAACTGCAGTTATTGTGGATTCCCAGAAGTACGCTACAATTAATACCCAATTGAGTTTGTACCAACATCTGAGACTGCCATCTGGAGTATCATCAGCCTGGGCAATTTTTCAATGGATGATGGAGAACATTTTACAAGGTCTACTCCAAGTCACCATTTATCCAGATGATGTGCTTGTAACAGGGAGCACTTAGAGAAGTTGGGCATAATCCTTAGACATTTCCCCCAGGTGGGAGTATGCCTTAGAAGAGAAAAATGTGTGTTCCAGTCACCCAAGGTGACCTATTTGGGCTACAAAGATGACAAGACTGAGGTACACATGTTGGAAGATAAAGTGAGGATGATCAAGAGTGCCTTGACTCCTGGATTGGAACTAAGATCTTTCCTTGGATTGTTGAACTATAACGGAGAGTTCATACATAAGCTGGCCTCCATCTTGGCACCTTTGCATAAACTCTTAAAGGGTCAGCCTTGGAAATAGTTGTGTAGCTAAACAATTGCTTTCAGGGAACTGAGGTAAGAGCTCTCGTTCCTCTAAGAGTTTAGCAAAGTATGTCAATGATGCCTCCATGTATGGCATTGGCATAGTATTAGCTCATATGTGGCCCGATGGAGAGGAGCATCCAATGGCGTTTGAATCCAGGACTTTGACTAATGCAGAGTGTTAGCATGCCCAGATAGAGAAGGAAGGTTTGGAGGATACATTTGCGGTCAGAACATTCCACCAATACCTTTATGGATATAAATTTGTAATAATAACAAACCACAAACGCCTGCTAGGGCCACTAAGAGAGGACAAGGAAGTACCGCCTATAGTTTCAGGCTGAATTCAGCAGTGGGTTCTCATACTAAGTGTGTAAAGTTACTGGTTGGAACAGCGTCTGCGAGGGCAAGTAGAAATTTGGATGCATTGATCATCCTCCCACTGGCAGATACATTAGTAGTAGTACACCACTGGCAGAGTATGGAATGGTTTGATATTTTCTAGACACACTTCCAGTCACGGCTGACAATATCAGACTTTGGACGCAGAAAGATCTGGTCCTGGCAAAATTGAAGCAGCTGGTGGTGAGTGGGGAAACTGAAGTGCCATCACAACCAGAACTGAAACCTCTTTTGACCCGGAGACACCAGATCACAGTAGAGGATGGCACATTACTATGGGGAGCCAGAGTTATTGTCCCAAGCAAATGTTGCTGCCAGGTTCTGGCTGCACTCCACTAAGATCATCCAAGAGTTTTCAAAGTGAAGATTGTTGGCAAGAAGTTATATCTGGTGGCCAGGTTTGGATGCTGACATAGCTGCATTGCTGGCACAGTGCCCAGAGTGCCAACAAAAGTAAACATTACTGCTTGCAGCTCCTTCCTATTTGATTATAGGGCCATCCCCATGCAATTAGAGTGATAGCTCCAGCAGAGTTGCTAATGGGGAGAAGATGCCACACTGGATCGTCCTGCACGTGGGGGAAGGGAGAGTGAAATGGCCTCAGGAATGCTAGTGCCAGACACAAGACTCCCCAAAGCGAGAGAGATAATTTACTTCAGGGCGTGAAGTTTGGTGTAGGAGCCACAGGACTGGCCCTGGGGTAAGAGGCCAATTGAGGTCAGGTGTAGTGACATACACAGTTCACGTTGGTTCGACAGCCCTGAACAAGCATGTGAATCATGAGAAAGCTTCAAACTCATAAACAGTGCAGGAGCAAAACGTTCCCAGCTCCTTGTCAGTCTTTCCGAATGTTACAGAACCATTGGGTTCTCCCTCTACATCAAGCGTGGAAGATATCTTGGAATCTAAGATGGACACAGCAGACATCACCTGCCTCCATGCCTTTGCGGCCCGAAGAGGAGAATGAATTTCTTCCAAGATGTTCTGAACTCAACAGGCGAGCCAGTGTGCATTACACACTGCCTGTGTCAGAGGCAAAGTTGGAGGAACTTGACCTAGTGCTAACAAAAGAACCAGCCCATGTCCTGGGACTCCTGGGGGAGGGATTTAACGATTCTAATAAGGTCAGCCAGGTGGTCCTGATAGAATATGAGTTCCCCAACTGGGGCTGTTAATCTGGTCCAATCAGGGAGCGCTGGCTGACAGATGTAAACAGGAGTGTCAGAGGTTCTGTTCACTCTGAGAGCTGGCTCTGAGGGAGCTGGACCAATGTAAGGCTACTCAGTACGTATGTAAAGAGTGACTTAGATAACAGCCTCTGTGGAGTTAATTCAATTGTCACTTGGCTAAACTACTACTTTACTATCTGTTCCTTAGCAGGCTTTTCTGACCTCAACTTCTTTCAGAAAAGTGGAGAGTACAATCCCACGGAGTGGCATTGATGAGGGCAGGGGCTGGGCGAGGAGAGCAGGCAACTCTTTTGGACCCTAGCCGCTGTAAGGGATTTAAAAATTGAATGTAGATATTTATGAAAGGACGAGAGAGTTAATGAGTGAATTGGTACAGAGGATGGGAGGGCGAAGGATGGGAGAGCTGGTAGATGGGTGAGCTGGGTGGCTGGGTAACAGATTGGGGGAGCTGAAGGTTAGTCATCAGGTCATCAGGTCAGCTGGGAAGCTCAGATCGGTTGGCTGTAATTGGGTTGAAGGGGTTCAGTCAGGCTGGATATGTGGGCAGTCAGGAAATGGGGGGAGCGGGAATGTATTCAGATCAGGTCGAGAGGACAGGTTGGGACCCAATCTGGGGAGTAGGGGGTTCAGGAGTAGTTGGGTAGAGTCAGTGGATTGAGGGGGTATAATAAGGGGGTGAGGTGGATAGGCGAAGATTTGGGATAGTCAGAAGGGACAAGTCAAACCACGCTTTATTATTCCGTTATTTTACCATTAACTTTGAGCTCAGATTTAGACCTGGACTCTACTGTGTTGTAGGGTTTTATCTTTGGAAAAAGTGTGCTAGTTTCAATGGTAGGTGAAAACATTCAGCTAGCAAGGGACCTTCCCCTTTGATCTTCATTTACCAATTCCACTAGCATCTGCTCCTGTATGAGGCAGTTAGTATGTGAAAGAGTTAACTGATCTGATGGATAACTCTGCCCATCAGAATCTAAAGGACAGTTCCCAGAAGAACCAATGTTTAAGTTGTTCAGTTTCTTTTAGTTCTGTATTAGAACATTTCAGTATCAGTAATGTGCACTTACTCTTGTCTTGATATAAGTTGATTTGATTTGTTAGTGTCATGTATTGAGATATTGTGAAAAATATTGGCTCGCATGCTAACCAGACAAATCATACCTTACTTAAGTACATCAGGATAATAGAACAGAATGCAGAATATAATGTTACAACTATAGAGAAAGATCAACTCTGACATATGAGACATCCATTCATAAGTCTGATAACAGCAGGGAAGAAGCTGTTCTTGAATCTATTGGTACTTGGTTTTAAACTGTTATATCTTCTGCCTGATGGTGGGTGGAAGAGAGTATAACCGTGGTGGGAGGGGTCTTTGATTATGTTGGCTGCTTTCCCGAGGCAGTGGGAAGTGTAGACAGAGTCAAAGGATAGAAGGCTGGTCTTCATGATGGACTGGGCTGTGTTCACAACCCTCTGTAATTGCTTGAGGTCTTGGGCTGAGCAGTTGCCATACTGAGCTGTGATGGTCCAAATAAGATACTTTCTATAGTGCATCAAGAGAAACTGGTAAGATCTTGTGGACATACCGAATCTCCTTAACTTTCTGAGGAAGTAGAGGTGTTGGTGTGCTTTCTTGACTGTAGCGTCAATGTGGATGGATCAGGATAGATTGTTAGTGATATTTACTCCTAGAAACTTGAAGCTCTCAACCACCTGCATCTCAGTACCATTAACAGAGACAGGGGCATGTCCTTCATAGAACATAGAACATTACAGTGCAGTACAGGCCCTTCGGCCCTCAATGTTTGCACCGACCTGTGGAAATAATCTGAAACCAACCTATCCTACACTATTCCAGTTTCATCCATATGTTTATTCACTGACCATTTAAATGCCTTTAAAATTGGCGAGTACTATTGTTCCAGGCAGGGCATTCCATTCCCTTACTACTCTCCGAGTAAAGAAACTACCTCTGACATCTGTCCAATATCTATCACTCTCCATCCTGAGGTCAATGACCAGCTCCTTTACTTGTTGACATTGAGGGAGAGATTGTTGTCTTTACAGCATGCCTTTAAGCTCTCTGTCCTGTACTCTGTTGTGTCATCTGTTTTGACACCGGACCCACTATGAGAACCTGACATCATTGTGAGGAGAGATTAAAGATGTCTTCAAATACTCCTACTGGTCTGCACGAGGTGTGAGTGCATGGCCGGAGCCTTTATGCACATTCCATGGCATCACTCTCACGAAGACCAATCTGGCATCTGCATAGTGACCGTGGGTACAAGTACAGCCAGGGCTGTCGGTGCAGGTGGCATCATTTCACTGATATACTCTTACATATACCCTGAGCTCTTACAATGGGACTCTCAGATTCTCTGATGTAATGCTCCTAGCTTCAGTGTCAGGTGATAAGCTGATTCTTTCATATGGATGTCTTTCCCCTCTTGTCTCAGGAACTTAGACTGACAGTAATATGAAGGAATGATGGTAGGGAAACTATCCAAGGCATTTCTGACCATTCCAGATGGTCCTACCATACCTTTATCACCAGCAGAGCCCGTTTCTGAGCATGGTATCACTGGCCCTTTTTCAATGACTTACATTTTGCATTGGTGTCTGTCTAGTTTTCCTTGCCATTTTTCAAACCACCTGGGCCTATAATTTAAGAAACACATTAACTATTTTCAAGAGATCTAATTGACAGAACAGGAGCCTTGAATTTAGAGTGAGAGTTTTAGAGAACATTTAGAGCTGTGGTATATTAAGAGCATCTTAAGAGCGTGGTTAAAGAATTGGGGGAGTAGCTATTGTAGGATTGTACAAGGCTGTATAATGCTACGTTATGATTCAGATTAGGACTTTAGACTGTTTAGGTTTTTGGGCTTGGGAGCTATTAGGGTAAGGGTTAAATTTGCTTCAGATATAGGACTGGGGACTGAATCAGTTCAGTTTAGATCTGAACACAAGTTAGATGTTGACTAGGTAGATGAGTTAACTTTAGGATTCTTTTTTGGTTTTAACACTAGTTGAATCAAATTTAATAAAGCCTTAAGGATGGTGTCAGGTCAAGGGATTTTGAGGACATTATAAATGGCAGGATTGTTAGAGTGCAGGTAGGGCCTGTTAGGCCCATCTCTCCCAGTGAGCATTATCACATTGGGCTTTTCTGCTGCCTTTTCCCCTGGAGCCCTGCACATTGATTTTATTCAATAATCCTCTGAAGCCGTCTCCAAGGCCTTGAACTAACCTGCCTCCACCACACTCCCAGGCAACTACTAGCTGTGTGAGAAAATGTTTTCCCATTTGCAGCTTTTGCAAATTATTTTAAGTCTGTGCTCCCAATCCCCCCTCTCAATTCTTGGTCCATTTGCGAGCAGGAATGGTTCTCTCTATCTACTTTTCCCAGACCCCTCTTGATTTTGAAAAGTTTAACTAAATCTCCTCTTAGCCTTCTCCTTTGGAAGGAGAACAGCGCAACTTGTCCAGACTAACCCCATCACTGAAGATTCTCATCCCTGGAGCCATTATTGTAAATCCTTTCTGTACACTAATGGATTCACAACTTTCCTTAAGTGTGGCAACAAGAATTGTACATAATCGTCCAATTAACATTAACGGCCATCTAAAAATGTTCAGCAGAATCTCTTCATTCTTGTATTCTATGCTCATTAATAAAGTCCAGGATACTAAACGCTAGTGCTTCCCAAAGTTGGTATTGACACTGGTGGGGTCATGACCGAGGGTCAACCATTCCAAGACATCAGTGAACAGCCTTCTACAAATCCCCCACCATTCACTGAGGGGGCATGATAGTTTTCAAGCCTTGAATTGGAGGTCACAGTACAGAGAAAATGTCAGGGAACACTGCTGTACTCTTTATGAGTTGCTCCCTCCATCTGTTCTCCCATCCTTAATGATTTATGTACATATTCACCCAGATCCCTTTGCTCCTGCACGTCTGCTGAAGAGGAATAGTACCCTTTGTTTTACACAATATCTTCTTGTGCTTTTATATCAAAATATTATCTCACAACTCTGCACATTGAACTTTACCTGCCACTATCACCCACTTCACCAGTGTGTCAATGTCCTTTTGAAGTTATAATACTCTCAAATTTTATATTATCTGTAAGCTTCGAAATTGTCCCCGCTATATCAAAATGTTGATAATTAAACTGTATCAGGAAAAGCAAGTGTTCCAGTTCAGACCCCTGGGAATTCTGCAAACATTCCATCAACCTAAAATATATTCATTAGCTGTTTTCTATAACTCGGCCAATTTTACACTCATGTTACCATTGTCCTTTGTGTTGCACAAACTCTAAGTTTGTTCAAAAGTCTGTTGTGCAGACTTTGTGTCTTTTGTGTCGTTTGTGTCTTGTGGAATTAAATGCATGTGCACCACATTATCACAATAATCTTCAGCAACGTTTTCTGCTGGTTCTTCAAAAATTTCCAGCAAATTACTCACCCACAATCTTTCCTTCAGAAATCTATGCTGTCCTTCCTAAATTAACAATCGTCTGTGTGATGATTAATTTTATCCGACATTATAGTTGGTAAAATGTCACTGTGGAATATCCACTAGTAACCACAAACGTTGCAGGGAGATGGCTCTTGGACAGGTTCAAAGCCTGTTGACGTCCTGTTCTCTCCAACCTGTCAAAGAAAAGCTTCTTGATTGGACCAGAAGTCTAGTCTGGAATCAGTTTTCCAAGGGGAAAATAGCACAGGCTGCTCATGGAAGATTCAAGAGAGAAATGTTGTCTCTTCTCATGTTGAGTGTAATCAGTGGAATATTTTCATTCTCTACTGTTCTCAAAGTTAAGTTTTAAAAGGGTTATAGTCAATTTGAAAATGTTTATGCATTCTGTCTCTGTAAAATAAATAGCCTACAGTTTTTGGGGTGATACCACACTGCCATCTAGTGGGTCTGTATGGTATCTGTATATTTGTATAAACAATTATTCTAAAACTCTTTTTAAGTAAAGTTAACCTGTTTATCTCAAAGCTATCTAAGAATACTGCCATTCTAATATGCTAAGTTGGAAGTTGCCATTGTATTTCCTACATTTCTATATTTAAGGATTGTGTGAGAAATCCATATGTCCCTGATGCTGGGAATGGTGTCCTCAGCATGAAGGTTACCCAAAGAGCTAGAACAGGCAGGAATGTTCAAATGACCTCTTTCTCTGTAGAGTTTACATGATTGTAGCTGCCCCATACCGAACCATTTTTCAATCAGTTAATACTTTGAAATCTTACCTGCAGTTTTGAAATCAGGTTTAAAAACAGATTGTATTGCCTTGTTTTTATTTTTTGATATCAATTGAATTATTAGTGGAAAAAATGTGGCACTCTTAATCTTAGAGAACGATATCCAAGCATTAGGGTCTCTTCCCCTCTTGTGGTCACTTACCCATTTCTTCAGTTTTATATCACTGATATCTGGCACTGGTTCACAGCCTGTACTGGCACCTGGCAGTTGCAGATACGCAACCGCCAAAGGAATTAATTTGAGTATCTATCTGGAGTTAGGGTAATGAGAAAGTGTTTCGCTGCATAGGGCTTGAAAGCCTTTTACCCATCATGCAGAGAAATTTGCAAACTTCCTCGTGAAATAGGATTATGCTGACTGTGGCTCAGCACCTCACTACAGCTTCAGTTTCTTGCCATTGGCACATTTTACAAGGCAACAGGTGGTTTCAGCCAGCTCAGTCAGGCCATCATCCACTCTTGCATAATGAAAGTCATTCATATAATTCATCTCTTGCTTGCCAAAGTAACACAACTCATTATGTTTGATGCCGAAATGTAACTTCCAGAATGCAGATCACACAGGGATCTGTGTTGAGACCTCAACTGTTCACCATTTATTAAAGACTTTGATGGAAAAAAAATGCCACAATCCAAATTTGTTGATTAGACAAAGCCAGGCATTATTGTAAGTAGCATAGTAGCCATAACATAATGCAGAAAAAAAAAAACATGATTGGTTTCAGGGATGTGAGACTTCAATTACTTGCAGAGATTGCAGAAGATGGGGTTATTCTGCTTAGGGAAGAGAAGGTTATGAGGAAATTTGACAAAGGTGCCCCATAACATTAAGGCTTTAGAGAGCGCGATAGGAAGCAGCTGTTTACATTGGCAGAAGGGTTAAGCATCACATGATTGTATTTTAAGGTGGTTACAATGATGTTTTTGTGAACAAAAATTCAATGACAGCTTTAGAAAAGTCTTTCTTTTACACCTTGAGAGGTTAGGACCTGGATTGCAGCATCATGCTAAGAAGGGGCAAATTTCAGCCTGACTTTCAAAAGGGAATTGCATAATTGCATGAGGAGAATAAAATGCAGGGCTGCAGAAAGAATAAGGATGTGGCTTGCACTAAATTGCTTTTGCAGTGAGCAGATACAGCTGGGCGGAGTGCTGCAGCCAATCTATGATTGACAAGACAATTCAGTGAGCCATTTATTTCTCAGAATTCCACGTGTTGGAGCAATACATTGCACATATAGCCCTATGTGTTCCCATTGAACTCAAATTGTCATATTAACTGTGGTCTTCAATGCTTAATTAATATATGACGACAGGCATAGGTTTCTGCATATCTGTGTTCAGTGTAGAAGATGCTGCCATTGGAGGTCTTGTGGTGCAGTGGTACAGTCCTCTACCCCTAGCCAGAAGTTCCAGGGTTCAAGTCTCGCCTGTTCTGGATGTGTACCACAACATGCCTGATCAAGGTGATTAAATATATCCATATCCATTTTCTTTCAGCCTTTGGCAGTCTGGTTTCCCTGCACTGAGCTGTCAATAGCATCAGACAAGAGGCATCAGACACTAGTGTTGGGACCACTGACAAGGGGTGGAGAAATGTTACAGTGAGACTCACATTGCACTCCAAATTAAAATCAGAATAAAGCATTAGGATGTTGAAGGGAAGATTCAACTGCCACACATGCTCAGCTTTCCCACCAGTTAGCTCTTGGTTTTAAAGGAAAGGAAAATTTACAGGTATCAAGTCATCTCAAACTGCTTTGTAACCAATGTGCAAATGGAGCAGTGTAGTCACACTTGTGACATGGGAAAATGCAGAAGACAATTTGTGCTCACCAATGTGAGAATGACAAAATTATCTACCTTTTTTTGCAGGAGGTTAATTGAGGGATTTCAGCAGAAATGCTTTGCTTTTCCTCCAAATAGTCACAGAATCTATTAAGACCAAGCTTCTACCACCTGTTATGGACAAATGTTTCAAATCTCAACAATTCCAAGTGAAAATATTCCTGTTCAGATCCCTTCAGATCTTTACCCCATGATTATCCAAAGATCTATGACCTCTGCTCCTGACAGACTTGTTTCACACTCGTCACTTGAGTAAAACCTTTCACCAACTTGAAAGCCTTTAGGTCATGTTTGACCTATCTAGCGGCTTGTCTTAAATCCTGATGATCTTTTCGTTAATATTTCTTTGTCTGTGGGATATGGGCATTGCCGGCTAGGGTAATATTTGCTAACTATCCCTAATTACCCTTGAGAAAGCTTGGAGAAGGAAAGATGAATTGCTTTCTTGAACTGCTGCTGTCCACGTGGCTTCAGTCAACCACAATGCTGTTAGGAAGTGAGCTCCAGATTTTAATCCAGCAGCAGTGAAGGGACAGTGTTATATAGTTCCCTATGAATGGTATATAATTGCCCGGGTGGCACAGTGGCTCAGTGGTTCACACTGCTCTCTCACAGTACCAGGGGCCCAGGTTCAGTCCAGCCTTGGTTGACCTTTTTATGTGGAGCTTGCATGTTCTCCCTGTGTCTACATTAGTTTCCCCCCACAGTCCAAAGATACACAAGTTAGGTGGATTGGCCATGCTAAATTGTCTGTAGTGTACAGGCTAAGTGCATTAGCCATGGTAAATGTGGTGTTGTGGGTCTGGGTGTGGTCTTCAGAGGGTCAGTACGGGCTAAATGGCCTCTTCCTGCACTGTAAGGATTTAACGATTCTATCAAGAGTGGCTTGGCTGGTTACTAGCAGGTAGGCATGTTTCCAAACATCTGCTGCCCTTGTCCCTTTAAGTAGTAGTGGTCATGGGCTTATGTGATGACATGGCGGTGGACCCTTCTGTTAATTAAATCGAACACCCAGGAAAGCTCACCTCGTCTTGTGATCTGTTAAAATACGAGTGACAGAGAACTCCCAAATTCCACTATTTAAAGGCAATAATATCAATTTGTTCTTTAACTCTAAAAGTGAACATTAAACAATAACTATTCACAAGTCTCAACCCCCCTTCCCTTTACTGCTTATTACCTGCCTCCAACTCTATAACAATATATGTTCTAATAAAACACTTATTAAAATTAAATCAATTTAATTTAAAAACCATACAGCCGCTGTAGTCATCGGTGTCTGTCTTCCTGCTGAAGATCTCCCTGGGTCGTCTTCTTTCTTTTTACTGTGAATATGTTTATATTTGATTGAGAGTGTTTCCTAATTTCTTACAAAATAATAAATTCAAACTTGATTGTGTTTTAGTGTCCTGGAGCATAATTTAAACTGATTGGTTAAGTTCAAATTGTTGTCGAAACAGCAACCAACGGTATCCATTTCACAGCCAATTGTTACATATTTTCAGCTTTCCAGTACACTCTGGGTCTGCCATCTAGTCATATCACAGGTGCTTGTAAGCTCTCAGTACAGAACAGCATTCATGCTCTCTTAAAGATACAGTACATGCCTTCAACTTCATATCTAGATAGCGCCATTGAAGAAGACTTTAAGTAAAAAGGAATTAGGAGCAGATGTAGGTCTTGTGTCTGCTTCATCATTCAATAAGATCCACACTTCCATCTATTCCCTAGCATTGTTGATTCATGTGTCTAACAAAAATCAATCTCCATCTCAAAAATGTTCAATCACCCTGCAAAGAGTTAACAAAGTGTTGATCCTATAAACAGTGAGACATAATAGTGGAAAATAAGGAAATGACTGATGAATTGAATGGATATCTAGCATCAGTCTTCACTGTAGGGGATGCATGCAACATTTCAGAAGCAGCTAGAAATCAGGTAATGGAAAGGCAGGAGGGAGGAACTCAGAAAAATCAAAATCACCAGACAATTGATTCTGAATAAACAAGTGCACGGGTCCTAATAGACTTTATCCTAAGATTTTAAAAGAAGTAGTTGTGTGATCATTGATGCACTGATTTTAGTTTTCCAAAATTCCTTTGGGTCAGAAATTGTCCTTCTAGCTTGGAAATTAGTGAGTATAACTCTTTTATTCAAAAATTGGGGGAGACAGAAGGTCGGTAACAGCAGAGCAGACCAGTCATCTTGACATCTGCTGGAGGAACATTTTAGAAGCTACTACTAAAGAAGTTATCATAGGCACACAAATAAGTTCAAGGTAATCAGGCAGCATCAAATTAGCAACGTTTGTGAAGGTTTGTGGCTCAGGTTGAGGTTTAGGGTGTAGGTTTGCTCGCTGAGCTGTGGGTTTGATATCCAGACGTTTCATTACCTGGCTAGGTAACATCATCAGTGGTGACCTCCAAGTGAAGCGAAGCTGTTATCTCCTGCTTTCTATTTATATGTTTTTCCTGCATGGGGTTCCTGGGGTTTGTGGTGATGTCATTTCCTGTTCATTTTCTGAGGGTTGATAGATGGTATCTAGATCTATGTGTTTGTTTATGGCGTTGTGGTTGGAGTGTGGTTGCAGCACAGACGAACTTCGGAAAACAGAGGAGAACCTCCTATACAATGTATTCAAGAAGAACGGATACTCAAAAAATACAGTCCGCAGATTCCTCAAGAACAAACCATGACAAGCAGACCAAACACAGCCATAAATCCTAACCACCTTACCATACATCAAAGAAGTTTCAGAAATGACAGCCAGACTACTAAGATCCCTCGGAATCCTAGTAGCTCACAAACCCACCAACATTCTCAGACAAAAACTAACAAATTTAAAAGACCCAGTACAACCCATGGACAAAACCAACGTCATCTACAAAATTCCATGCAAGGACTGCCACAAACACTACATAGGACAAACAGGAAGAAAGTTAGCCACCAGGATACATGAACACCAGCTAGCCACAAAAAGACACGATCCCCTCTCCCTCAGAGCCCTACACACGGATGAAAAAAAACACCATTTTGACTGGGACAACATATCTATCCTGGGACAGGCTAAGCAAAGACATGCCAGAGAATTCCTAGAGGCCTGGCACTCCAACCACAACGCCATAAACAAGCACATAGATCTAGATGCCATCTATCAACCCCTCAGAAAACGAACAGGAAATGACATCACCACAAACCCCAGGAACCCCATCCAGGAGAAAGATATAAATAGAAAGCAGGAGACAACAGCTTCGCTTCACTTGGAGGTCGCCACTGATGATGTTACCTAGCCAGGTAATGAAAGGACTGGATATCAAACCTACAGCTCAGTGAGCAAACCTACACCCTAAAGTCAAGCAAGTAACCAGACCAGAGTCCAACCTTAGATGTGATTACGCAATAGACAACATTTGCCATATAATCTTGAGCATACGAAGAAATACACTGACAAATTATTTAGAATTGCTTGTCAAGCTTGCAGTATGGTACACTTGTGTGTACTGGAAGCTATGTATTATTAATACACATGGCCATGTTCTTTGCCATCAGAGAGAATATGCACTTGCGCTGTAGCTGTTTCCACTCAAGAAAAATAGGTAACAGCTATTCAATGGTTCATTTCTCACAGTGCTACCCTAAACTGAGTCAAACTGCTTGTTTTAAAATTTAAACAAAGTCTGGCTGTTCACTGTCAGTTAACGTTATTTGGTGCATTCTCTATGGCAATATCACTATGAATTAAAGTCCACTTGCCAACTAATCAGTAGTGTCGTATAAATATTAGCTTTCCTGTTGAATTGACATTCTTGCAAATTGTTCTGAGAAGTGCAGGACAAAAAGCTTCTCATTATTTATTTAAGCATATTAGATGCATTAAAATATCAATATTGAGCCAGTGGAGTGAGGTACATTTAACACTTTATCAATTAACACTGCAAATACACATATAGGATTATGCACAGTACAATTCACCACAGCATAAGAAGGAAGTTCTAACTATTGAAAGCACACAGAAGAAGGCAATCAAAATAACTGAGGGAATAAAGTGCTGGAAGGATTAGATTGCAATGATCGATTTCGAGAACTGAGCATGTTCTCACTTGATGAGTAAACGTTGAAGTGACATAATTACTGTTTTTAGCACTCTAAAGATGATGTAGATCATGATGAGCTGTCTCAGCATGTCTACAACTGTATAACAGAGGACTAGCAGAGCAGATCAAGCTCCCTACGGAGACTGTAGGATTGGATTATGTTGATTCATTCAAGTACACACTGTTGCATTAGGTTATAATCGGAAGGGAAATCCCTTGTTAGTGAAATCCCTCTTCTGTTGCATAAAACCTAAAGCCAGTTGCTAAGCTCACAATATTATACTTTCGAAAGCCAGTTGATGTAAGATGATGCCAGATCCCATTCTTTACAAAGTCTTATGTTTTCGTTTTGTATAGTGGAAGATTACAAGAAATATTTCTTACCCATGATTTTGGTAAATGTCTCTTCTTAAACAAAAATGTAATCAACCTGTTTACACCTATATTGACACCCCTTCATGGCTAGCACATACTGAGGTGGAACTTGAACCTGAACCTTCTAACTGCAATATGCAAAGAAGGAGCAGGAGCAAAGCATTCAGTACATCAAGCCTGTTCTGCCATTTAATACAATCATGGTGGATATATTTGTAATCTCAAATCCATCATCCTGCCTACCTTGATAACCTTTCACCTGTTTGCTTATCAAGAATCTATCCATCACTGCCTTAGACATATTCAAACACTGTGCTCCCACCATATTTCAGGGGAAGAGTGCAAATGACAGCTGGCCTTCTGTGAGAAAATATTTTGCCCCATCTCTGTTTTAAATGGATGACCTCTTATTTTTAAAGTGATCCCCTGTTCCAGATTCTCCCACAAAAAGAAATATCCTTTTTGCATTACATTGTCAGGTTCTCTCAGGGTCTTCAATCATGTTAACGCTTCCTTTTCTATGCTCTAGCAGATACAAACCTAGCCTGTTTAGCTTTTCCTGTTAAGACAACTGCTTGGTTCAGGTTTGACTGGTAACCTTCTGTGAACTACTTCCCAAGCATTTACATCCTTCCGAGATAGAATGATCAATACTGCACACAACATTCCAGAGAAACTCGGTAGAACTGGGTTCTGAAGAAGAATCAGACCAGGTTCAAAACATTAACTTTGTTTCTCTCTCCACAGTTGTTCCTAGATGTTCTTTTCTTGATTTCTCTTTTTTTATTACTGTGCAGAAGTCATGTACACTCTGTTGTTCAATTTTAATAGGTTTTTAACTTTAGTTATTTGTGGCATTCCAGAATATATTTCCCAGTAACTTGATGAAGCACATCTTTCTCAGTACCTCAGTTTCTCCTTCCACTTCTTTTCAGCTCATTTATCTGAACGATGCTCTAACACAATCTGGTGTTCTAGTTTCTGCACCAACCCTTTCTGTTATCTGTTGCATCTTAAATTTTATTGTATTTCAGTGATTAATTTCAAGAATACTAGTTCACAGTTGGGGTTATTTAATTCTGCTCTGCATTTTCCACATAAGGTTTTGTATAATATTTGGTAGTGGAATCTCTGCCTGAGATTTGCAACCATTGACCACCACCACCAGGCTCAGACATGTTAACCATTAATATGGTTGACCTAATTACTGACATAGGTGGTTGTAGGTTTGCTCGTTGAGCTGGAAAGTTCGTTTTCAGACGTTTCGTCACCATACTAGGTAACATCTTCCGTGAACCTCCGAATGAAGCACTGGTGGAGTAGCCTGCTTTCTATTTATATGTTTGACATAGGTATTTTCCTCATCAGTCTATTCAGATATGTTATGACATACCTCTAGAGCAGGTGAGACTTGAACCCAGGCCTTTTGGATCAAAGCAAAGACATTACCATTGTGCCATAAGAGCTTTTTATTATTACTGATATAAGCTTGAACCTAGTGATCACACTCATTTGCATCAATGCCATGGGATTGAATTGCTTTCCAAGCCTGTTTATGGGAGTTTTGTATTGGACTTGCCCAGTATCAAGGTACTAATCACATAAAAGCAATATAATTAGACGGGATATGTCTGATGCCAGACGTCCATGGCAACTGCTCTAAATAGAATCCAGTTTCAGCCCCCCACCAACCCCAGAGAGAGTGTTTTAGAGATGTCCTTGAAATAATCTTGAAGAAATGAACATCCTCAGTGACCTATGGGCATCCCTGGCTTTTAACTGACGGAAGTGGTGAGGGCTTAGCGGAAAGCACTGAACAAACTAAGAGACTTCCTCAGGAATGTACAAAGGTGAAGTTGAAGCATCTGGTGGTGTGCACAAACGTCCAACAGCCCATCTATGGTCTTCTTCCAGCAGCATCTCTGCAAAATTGTGTGGAAAAAGTCAAACAAAAACTAACAAACTTAAAAGACCCAGTACAACCCATGGACAAAACCAACGTCATCTACAAAATTCCATGAAAGGACCGTCACAAACACTACTTAGGACAAACAGAAAGAAAGTTAGCCACCAGGAAATACGAACGCTAGCTAGCCACAAAAAGACACGACCCTCTCTCCCTCATAGCCCTACACACGGAGAAAAAAAAATCATTTTGACTGGGACAACGTATCTATCCTGGGACAGGCTAAGCAAAGGCATGCCAGAGAATTCCTAGAGGCCTGGCATTCCAACCACAACGCCATAAATAAACACATAGATCTAGATGCCATCTATTAACCCCTTAGAAAACGAACAGGAAATGACATCACCACAAACCCCAGGAACCCCATCCAGGAGAAAGATATAAATAGAAAGCAGGAGACAACAGCTTCGCTTCACTTGGAGATCGCCACTGATGATGTTACCTAGCCAGGTAATGAAACGTCTGGATATCAAACCTACAGCTCAGCGAGCAAACCTATATCTTAGAATCAAACTAGCTTTGTACAAGGGAAATCATGTTTGACCAATTTATTGAAGTTCTTTGATGAACTGTGTTATGGATAAAGGGGAAGTGGTACTGAATTAGGTTTCTGGAAAATAAAGATCCACATCACAACGTATTGCAGAAAATACAAGCTCCTGATAGAGGATAGCATTTTTGCATCGAAAGAAGATTGGCTTGCTGACAGGAAATGACAAGTCATCATACCTGAGTAGGTTTCAGGTCAGCAAGATTAAACAAGAGGTGTGCCTGACGGATCAGGGCTGGGACCTCAACTGTTTACAATTTATGTTAATAACTTGGTTAAAGGGACAATTGAGGAGAAAGTGAGGTCTGCAGATGCTGGAGATCAGAGCTGAAAATGTGTTGCTGGAAAAATGCAGCAGGTCAGGCGGCATCCAGGGAACAGGAGAATCGATGTTTCGGGCATACGCCCTAAAGGGACAATTGCCAAATTAGCTGATGACACACAGATAGGTAGGAAAACGTGCTGTCAAGGGGACATAAGGAAGCCTCAAAGAGATACAGACAGGTTAAGTGAGTGGGCGATACTGTGTCAGATGGAATGTAGTATGGCACAATGAGAAATTGTCCATTTTGGCAGGAAGAATTAAAAAAGCAGTTTATCCACATGGTGAGAGATTGCAGGGTCGTGAGGCGTAGAGGGATCTGTTTTTCCTAGTGCATACATCACAAAAGTCCAGTATGCAGGCGCAGTAAGTCATTAGGAAAACAAATAGGATGTTATCAGTCATTACAAGTGGAAATGAATATAAAACAAGGGAGGTTATGCTTCCGTTCTATCGGGCACTTGTGAGATTGTATCCGGGAGTACTGGTCACCTTACTTAGGGCAGAATATAAATACACTGAAGACGATTCAAAGAAGATTTATCAGAATAATATCTGGAAAGGGGCAGTTGCCTTATGAAGAAAATTGGACAGACTAGGCTTGTATTTCCTGGTGTATAAAATAGTGGGACGCAGCTGGTCTTAGCAGTGTAAACATGGAGAGGATGCTTACATTTTTCTTGGAGAATCTAGAAGGGGCCATTGTTTAAAAATCCGGAGTCATCAATTTAAATCAGTGATTAGGCCTTTTTTCTTTTCTGTCAAAGTGTCACAAGTCTTTGGTTTATCCTTGACCACAAATCACTAGATAAACTCAAGACAAAAGACGATCAATGGTGGTGAAATACCACAAACAATCCTTACCCAGTGCCACATACTGGTACAGCTGGCAAATACAACAGGGTACCAGGAAAAGTCTTCTTAGAAAAAAGTCACCAGTGCTGCAGTGCACAGACAGACTACCTCACACTGATGAAGCAAATTGATGTCAAGTTGTTTTGTACAGCCATTGCTTTGCTGGTAATGTGGCACTTGGGCATGTTGGCATTGTGTAGGCACTATGTGAGTAATCTGCTGACAGTACTTATCACCAATAAGGCATGGTGATAAACACTGAGTGGAATTTAACAGAGCTTACCGAAATGGATTTGATTGCTGGGTATCTGGGAGTTTGTGAGGAAGTACATACATCCAATTCCCAGCATGTAAACCAGCTCAAAAATGAGCCACTTAAAACCAATTATCCCTGGTCTCACCAGAGTTTAATGGTGGCTCAGAGATTTAACAGGTCTTGCACATGAAGTCTGCCCAACAAACCTATTGGGTTTGTCAGTGGCCTATCAAGCAAGGGTGCCTTGTTTACAGACATTGTAGCTGGTTGAGGAGCCTGGCATTAGGATGGCTGCAAGCTGCTAATTGCCATTCTCTCTGCTCCTCCCTCTGACCCATCCCTCCTCTCCTTCATTGCAGGTGACCCTTCCCCATGACCTCAAACCCAGATTACTTATCTGCCTCCAGGGAACCAGAGACTTTCTCTGACAAAGTCCAGAATGCCATACCAGCAGATGCCATGGTGCCCGTTTCTGCCATTGGCACTGGAGAGCTGTAGTTGGCTGGCACTTCTTGGGGACAGTATTTCTCCCCAATCAGTGCTCTTGAAACCCAATGCCTATCTGTTTTGTATCTGAATTTGCTTAAATAGCATCCGGCCTCCACAGACACTGTGTATGAGGGCTCCCACTGTTTTTGTAAGCAGTGAAGGGGGGGTCCACTCTCCTCACAGACACTAAATCCCATTTTCTCTCGAGCTGATAGATTATCATTCCCAAATGTTTACATTTCACATTACTCACTTCACGTCTAATTCATTATACCTATTTTACATTCATGGTGATACATTTTTCTCAATCTAGGCTTAGTCATCTTCATTGTAGTTAATATTATCCCTTAACTAACTTGTCAAGTATCATTAATGCATAAAAGCAATTTCTTAAGATGCTTTCTTTTAGCTGTCTGCAATTCTTTAACTATGAATCAAAAGATTTACATCATGATGTGTTATTATGGACTAATAGAACCTGACACTCCTTGATTCTCCACACATCAGTCTTCTCTATGTTACTGGCGAGAGGTTAAATGGGACCTCCACATCTCTGAGCACAAAAGAGGGAAATTACTCAGGAAACAATTCACATGCAATACCTAGCAGCAAGCCTAAGACCTCCTTTGGCAGTAGAAACTGACTACGTCATGGCTGTGGAATAAAGAATTTCAGAAGGACAAAAAAAGGAAGAAAAACAACTATAAAATGGAAGAAAAACTCAAAATGAAATAGGAATTTATGTTAATATTATAACTGGGGGAGCTGATGATGGCCCCTTCAAAGTCCCATGTCAGCACTGCCTGGGTTCTTCAGCTACTGGCTGCGTGCACACCTGATGATTGTCGTAAGGTCAGCTCTGCACTAAAATGAGTGTAAGATTAAAAGGTTTCATTGAACATAACTATCCCAGAAGGTTAGAGAGGATGTCTCTGGATCCCTACAGGCTCAGGTCCCAGTTTCATTTGAATTGATGTCACCACGATATATCTCCTTATGCACATTCTCAGTAACTTTTCTTCAAGTAAAGATATTAAATTCCCTACAGTGTGGAAACAGGCCCTTCAGTCCAAGTCCACACTGACCCTCCAAAGAGTAACGCACCCAGACCCATTTCCCTCTGACTAATGCACCTAACCCAATGGGCAATTTAGCATGGCCAATTCACCTGACCTGCACATCTTTGGACTGTGGGAGGAAACTGGAGCACCTGGAGGAAACCCATGCAGACACGGGGAGAATGTGCAAACTCCACAGAGACTGTCACCCGAGGCTGTATTTCAACCTGGGTCCCTGCACTGTGAGGCCGCAGTGCTAATATTGTTAACCTTTAGTCCATATCTCTGCCATTTCCTTATCCCCCGTCCAAGTCTTTAACTTCATTGATTGTGGAAGGTAGTGGACAGTCAGTGCATGTCAAACTTCTTCACTGAGGGCCCTCAGCTCTGAACTCGGATTCTGCATTGTCTCAGATTCCACCTGAGGATCAGGGTGCACCTCTGATCCTCTGGCAAATGACTTCTTACGTAGTGAAATCAAGGGACTTCTGTTTCTACAAATGATTCTACTTAGTTAACTGACAAGCTATAGACTCAGATTTTGGAGTCTCACTAGTGCTAACTCACTGCCAGTCCCTGAGCTATGACCTATGCCTTGGCTCCCTTCTCTAATGTAGGCAGGTCACCCTGAGTGCCTGGTAGAAGCTGTAAGCTTAGTCTACGTTGTAAGATTCTTCTTTCCATTTTATTTATTCATGGTGCAGCAGTGGTACTGAATGAGAAAGGGAGGAAAGTGGCATTTGTGGCCTACATTCCATCAAAAGCTGCATGAGGTGAAGTGCAATAATGGTGTAGGGCAGTAGTTGAGTAGAGCTAGATGAAAATGGTCATTCCTTCTCAGGAGGCGTTTTGTGATGCATGTCCGACTCTTGGATTGCCATGAGTGAACCTTGTTGAGTTTTATAATGTGGACAAATCTCTGTGAGGTTAAAAAAGGTTGGATTCACTCCTTGGCAAATTCTGGTCCATTGTCAGAAAAGGCAAACTCTATGTCTCCATTTGGCCTCTGAGATGGGACAGTTGACCTTCTGGACCTTGATCCATTGGGATAATGATAAACCATAATTTTTTTAAAAACCACCCCTTTAAACTCAAAAGGATCATTACCAAACTGTTCACATGGCCCAGCTGGAAAGAAATCAAATCAGGCGAGGTTGTTTCTGCTCCTGTCTGTGCAGCTCAGGTGGTGCAGTTTGAGTCCATGTCCTCAAGGGAGCGTGAGGTATCAGACCATCACATAGGTTGGTGCGCACTGACCTGACACTTGGAAATACCTAGATGTCCCTGGTGGGTCTTCTGGAAGAGCTCCAGAGACCATTGACTGCTCATTATAGACCAAAAGATCATCATTAATATTGATGTGATGGTGATGTTCAAAATACCACTCTGGGACAGTGTTACTGGGACACTCGTTGGCCAGCCATTGGGCAGAATATGTGGATCAGTGCACATTCTTCATTACGTTATAGAATGCCTGAGATTTCTTTGCTATGGCTAGTAATTAATGAATGCTTAAGGCTTTGAATTACTAAACACACTTTCCATCTTCTTTGATTCAGCTGTTGATCAACAGGAATCTGGTCTTTTCATAACTGTGTTGCACTGCACCAACCAGTATCAAAAGTTCTGGATTGTAGGCAGCAGTTTTGCAAGTTCCTCTGTGGTTAATAAAGTTGCCAATAGCTTGTGATCAATTTCAGTTTTAACCTGTCAGCCTAAGAATTGTTAGAGAATTTCTCACATATCCAAGTCACTGCAAGTGCTTCTTTCTCAATGATGGCATATCTTTGTCACTGGACAAAAGGCTTGGATACTTATTAAACTGGTCATCTGATCCATCATGTTCAATCCCAAATAAGACTGCTCCCAGCCCTGTGGATGATGCAGCCACTGCTAAAGTTTAACCACCAGATCCACCAGTTTCATAAACCATTAGAGTTCTGTGATAATTCTGGGTGGTGAAAATACCCTGATGGCTTCCATTGTCTGAGGGTCTTCCATGAATTCTATTGCCTGAACAATGTGGCTCAAAAATTCAATGATGGATTTTGAGAAGTTCAAATTTATTAAGTAACAATGCAGACTCTCTTTATCCTGTCATCACATTAGGTTTTAGTGGACATATGGTTGAGAATGTCACCTATTTGGCATATGACATCTTCCATAACTTCGAATATGTCGGAAATTATCTGCGGGAAAATCTCAGCCATGGATATGATGCCAAAGGGTAGGTAGTTAAACAATGGCATCTAGACTATGTAGTGAATGTGGTGAGCAATTTGAAGTCCTGGTCAAGGGAAAGTTGACAGAAACTGTTGTTTGCATTCAGCTGGGTGAAAATTATGCTGTTTGCAAGTTTTTCTCGGCATCTACAGATGCTATTGGATGCACTTGTCATTGCACTACCTTGATCAAAGGTATTAGGTCAACCCAAATGCCAATGGATCTGTTTAGTTTAGAAATTGACACTATAACTAAATAGCACACAATGAGCAGTGTGAAATTTTAAGTAACTCTCTTTCAGAGCATGATCTCAGTCTCAGTTTGTACCTTGATTTTATGTGAGGGTGGAACGATCCTGGGTATGAAGAAGAAGATGGGTTTTGCATTTGCATTCAGTATGATGTGATACAAGAGTGTTGTTTAAGCACATTTGATAACTACGTTCAATTTACAGTTGAGGTTCAGAGATCTGCGGGTTTATCTGCTGAGCAGTGAACATGGCTGACTGTAGTTAACAAACAGAATTTCAAAAAAATTGCTTTATTTTTGTGTCTTAGCATTGTCCGAAGCTGGTCTTTGACCTTGAGCCTGGTCCCTCCAGTTTATACAGTTGGACAGATGAAGGTTGAAGGGTATAATTCCTCAGCCATTTAAGACTGTGTGCCAGAATAGTGACTCCAGCCCCTGTGTTTGACTTAGTGTGTGGGATGCTCATTGACAGCAATGTTAGCACTCAATATTAACTCACCTGGTCAGTGACTTCCCCAAGAGAGAGAATATTTGCTGGTTTATCCTTGTAAGGAGTTACCTTTGGTTTTCTTAACAAGATTTTTTCTTTAATGAACAGGTTTTGTTGTGATTGCCATTCTGGTTTTCCGTGAACTGGGGAAGTTCTAACTTTCTCACAGACCCTCTTTGTGCCATCTAGGGAAGTTTGCAAAAAAGCAGTTGGCACCTTTTCTACAATTGCTGTCATGGTACGCATTTGGTTCTGCTCCATGTCTGACTAACCTTCCTGTCTGCATTCCTATATTGTCTGGGAAGTGGGTTAGGCCAGAGTTCTTTATTCACCTCGGTCAAAGCATGCTCCCTGCAGTGTTACCTGTGTGGATCGTCACACAAGCCCAGTGAACAGGTTGTTCCTACAGTCCTTCACCTGTTGCACTCTTCTGATGCTGAGCTGCTTTCCAGTTTAGTAGATAGCTAGGTTGCTGGGCTGGCTTGACTTTCACACATAGCACTGCATTGAAGCTGAAGTTCACTTTGGCTCCTTCATGCTACTTGCTTCAGATTATGTAGGTCTTGTCACCATTGCCATCATGAAGTAAGATCAGGCCTACAATCTAGTGAGTGAACAGATCTTATTGAATATAAATATATATCTAAGAGATAGTACAAAAGGACATTGCTGGAACTCTACAGACCCAGGTCCCAGTCATGTTTTTAACAGGATTTTTTCAGTGCACATTTTGACTAGATTTTGACACCCTGGTACAGTGTACAATATAAAATGTTATCATTTCCTCCCTGTGGCTTTGGTATTTCACTATGTAAAACAAGCAAGTAGTTTTACATCTATTCATTTAGTCTACTCTATGGTGATGTGGTGCAGATACCAGTCTCGCCCTCAACATCAGCAAAATGGAACAGCTTGTCATTGACTTCAGGAGGCATAGTGGAGGCCACGCCCCTGTCTGCATCAATGGTGCTGAGGTGGAGATGGCCAAGAGTGTCAAGTTCGTGGGAGTGATGGTCACCAACAATCTGTCCTGGTCTACCCATGTTACTAGATTAGATTACTTCCAGTGTGGAAACAGGCCCTTCAGCCCAACAAGTCCACACCGACCCGCCGAAGCGCAACCCACCCATACCCATTCCCCTACATTTACCCCTTCACCTAACACTACAGGCAAACACTGCGACAAAGCACAACAACACCTCTACTTCCTCAGGAGGCTAAGGAAATTCAGCAAGTCAATTGAGGCTCTTATCAATTTTGACAGATGCTTCGATTATAACACCATGGTTATAATCTCTTCCAATCTCTTCCATCAGGCAGATGATAGAAAAGCTTAAACATAGGTACTAACAGCTTCAAGAACAGCTTCTTCCCTGCTGTTATCAGACTTCTAAATGGACCCTTAAATTTTATATTTAAAGTTGATCTCACTATTTGTGCACTTTCTCTGCAGCTGCAACATTGTATTCGGTGCTCTATTCTATTATCCTTATGCACTTTATATGTATGATCTGCCTGTACTGCACATAAAACAATTCTTTTCTCTGTACCTAGGTAGAGAAAATAGTGACAATAAATCAAATAATAGATAGCTACAAATCCCAGTGGATTGTCTACAAATTGCAGCTTTTATCTGCCCAGTCAGTCCTCTGCACTAAGAGATCTCTAAGTTTGAGAAATCTTACCTATGAACAGAAAGTTGGATCCTGAACATAGGAGAAGCACTATTTAGTAAATTCTTTGAAGCATTAATTTCGGTCTTCCGCGTATGTTCCGAGTAAAGTCTATAGAAGATAAATTTGTCTTGACATGTTTTTAAATTGTAGCAATATTAACTTTAGCTCCTGATTGAGTATATGTTAGCTATGTTCAATTAGTCAATTGGAATTAAATGTTGATATAAAAGAATAGACTGAAACAGTCTTTGACTGGTATTCAGCAGAGTGTTTCTTTCTTAGCTGCAGCTCTAAAGAGGAACCTTAACTCATCTCACATTTAAAAATAATTATAGTAATGTGAGATCTCCACTTTTGTGAGTGAACAGCAACAAGATTTATTGGACATTACAACATACAGAAGTTGGTAAGAGAGGACATCTTGTCTGGAGTTTTATGGTGCTGGGCTCCAGATCTGTGTGATCTGATGTCACTTTGACATAACTCTTTTCACACATGCTTAGCAGCTATCCTTAGAATAGAACTATAATGCTCTTCACTCTACATTTTTTCTCAAATTCTTTCATGGTTGCCCTTTAAGCATTGCTTTAACATTTAATCACCAACCTTTAACTATTGCTCCATTTCCCTCCAAACCCCACAAGTCTCTTACTTTGCAGGCTGATCTCCAATAGCAATGTCTGTACACTTAGAGAACATGTGGGATGAATGGTGCTCACTTATCATTTCCTGGAAAGGCTAATCAATTGATAACGTGGAATGACAGCTTTCAGCGACGGCTGCTTGTTTTGCTGTGAAACTGATGAAGTCTTGAAAATAGTGATTGTGGAGACCAATCGATGAAAACCTCGTTCAAAGGCAAGTGTTCCCGGATAATCACTCTTGTTTTGAGTCTCTTTTCCTTCACTTTTGCTTTGTGATATAGTGATGAGTCCAGGAGATGAAGCAAAGAAGGAATGCTGTTCTGAGCCAGTTCTCCCTGTGAGGAAATGCACTCCTTCTAGGGTAGGTTTTTCTCTTTCTGTAAATAGTAGTATCACTTGCATCAGTGTGAGGTTGCTGAGATACTGAGAATGATATTGCCTACTGCTGGAGTCTGCAGTACTGTACCATTTCTGTGGTCTGTATTCAATACTCTGTGCTGCCACTGTCTCTCTTTGAGCTTGTGGTTGTAATGTTAGCTGGAATTCCTACACACTTGTGGGGTAATGCATTTTGTGCGCTTTCATTTCTTCTCCATTTCTGTGGGTACTTTCAATTTCTGTAAAGCTTTACTCACTGTGGCCATTTGACTTATCTGTGTAACTGACCGCATATTCTGCTATGGATCTTCTTCTGCACCATTTCAGCTTCTGCGTGGACTTTTGCATTCCACAGTTTATGCCTAACTGAGCCTCGAAATCCATCACACACCAACACCACCACTGAGATTTACTTCAGCTATTTCCCTAACCTCTGGACTCAGATCTCTGGGTTGGCCACATGGTTTCATTCTTTAACACTATACTGTAGCTGCATTTCACTTTGGGCGTTAGTGACCATGCCTCTGATTTAGCGGCTCTAACACCACTCCACTACATAACAACGTGAGATCTGTACTCTTGTGAGAGAAGAACAAAAGCTTTATTAATCATAATGACAGAAGATGGTAAGAAAGAACATCTTATCTGAAGCTCTCTAGATGTTGTTAGTTGACCTATACCAAATGAACCGCTGTGGTTGAAGAAAGCAGCTCACCACTACTTTCTGAAGAGTGTCCAGGGATGGACAATAAATCTTGGTCTCACCATGAATGAATTAAAAAGACCATAGGTTCCTTTTGCCCGTGCCCAGTAGCTATCCTCAAAGTAAAGACAATTCTCTTTCCAATTGTCTCACTCTAGCAGTGGCAAGTTTCTCTTTGTTGGCTTTGGCAAGCAAACCCACCACCACAAATGAACCCCATCCCAAAATCAGGATGGCGGACTGAGGGATTTCCCCCAAATTCTTTATTCCAAATTAGCTTGGATTTTTAACCTGCGTTTTGCCATTGACTACAAAATCTGGAGCAACAAACTTTGGTTTGCAATATAACCTGTAAGGGACTGCAGGAAAATAAATAATGATCACAGCTTTTGCCTGTTCTTATTTTGTTTGTAAATTGCAAGATTTCAAATGTTTAATTAGCCCACCTTAACGTGTTATTTGGAATTTCTTATTATGTGGTCTGTTTAATGCTTTTGTTTATACCTTCATGAATATAGTCCCGTATCAGAGTCATACTTGGCACTGTTTTTATCATGTGCATTAGTTTTTCCATTTTATAATTGTTCACTTTTCTTAACTGTTCAAATTCCTACAATAGATCCATAAAAGTAGAGATCAAATTTGTTGACAATTGCAACCAACGTTCGTAAGTGCCATTCACTGGTGTAAAATTAATCGTAATATTCCAAATAGCCACATCTCCTCTCCTCTCTCCTTCATTTTCTCTTCTTACTTCTTATGAAGACAGTGCCTAGCAGGTCTCCAAATGGTTTTTGTTGGTTTATGCCTGAGTTAAAACCAAGATGTCAAAAGGATAGAATACATTTATTTGACTTCCAAGTTGCTGTTCCTCTTTGAATGTGTCAATTTTGTGTTAATGCGGTGTCAACTCCTTCACCCTTTTCAAGCCAAAGAACCAGTACCCACTTTGGGCCGAGCAGTACACAGTGTGGGGATGATAGTGATTGTCGATGTGAGAGAAAGAGACAAGAATAGGGATAGATGTGAGGTTGGTTGGTCTGGGGTTGGAGAGGGACAGCAGTCTAGGGAGCAGATATCATATGATAGAGAATGGGGGTCAACGAGAAGACAAGGGGACAAGGAATGGAGGAATGAGGTTCAACTAGAGGAAAGAGGCAAACACGGGATTGGAGGATTGAGCACTGCGGAGAGTTTGAGGAGATGGTGGGAGAGAGAGACTGTGGAGTGGCCACGATCATTAGCATTTCCTGCAGGAAAAGCAACAACACAGAGAGGTTGTGCTGGGAGCACCACAAAACCATGAGTGAAGCCTTACCAGGGACATCAAATTAAAGATTGGTTTTACTGTTGGGTGAATGGGCAATAAAGGGATAGAGACAGAGGATTCTCACTGTGTTCTGGAAGCAGCACACTCTGATTGTACATCGTGAGCTCTAATCTCCAAGCTCATGTCAGGCTGATTGAGGAAGCTAGAGCTACATGGTTCAGCTGAATTCTCTCTCCCATCACTCCTCTCTCATGAGAACAAAACTCACAAATGACCCTAAAATCCCCAGCTTGCAGAGTTTGTAACAAATACACAAGCCTAAAAATGCAATCACAGCAAGATGTCCGGCAGTACAATGAGGTTTGGGTGGGTGGGGTTGACTGTTCTGGCAGCAAAGATTCTTTCTCTAAATTGCAAACATATTATTCTAAAGTAATCATGTTTCGAAGAACATCTCAGCTTTCTGTATTCTTGTTTTAAACACTTGGAATGAGAACAAAGTGAATTTAATATCATTTTCACAAAATTTGTGGTGAATGGATTTGGGTTTTAACTTTTATGCAATTTAATCCCTCACAACTTGCTCTGAAAGTGACATTAGCCTTGGTTTACAGCAGTTGTCTTGTTCAGGCGAGGTATAAAAGCGTTTTAAGTTATGTAATAAAATTTTGATTCTGCAGTTAGAGCAAGTTATTGTACACTATGTTAAGTGTAACAGCACACATGTAAACCGTTTTCCTGTTTTAGTTTGATTTGGAGAAGTAATGCAAGGAAAAGATGAGTTTACGGAGGAACCCTATCTAGAACAGACTAATCTGAAGCAACTAGGTCCTTAATCAAGAAAATGATGAAAGCAGAAATATCTACAAGTAATTACTACAGAGAATGGTGAAGTTGAAATCTGTACTTTGCAGTAAAATGCTAATTTACCAGTAGCTGTAATTTTTCATGATTATTGTGTAATCACAGAGAGACACCTAACTGTCTTGAAGAGACAGGGGTGTAAATACCTCACTGTCTTAACTTTCTTTTACCTGCTGTGGGGATTTGTTAATTCACAAGTTTTCGCTGATTATACGATCACTTCATTGAAACAAAACTGCATTCCAGAAATTAAAATTAATAGGGCCGCAATGCCCAATGCTGTCAACTCCAATAACCACATCAGTAGGTTTTCAGACAGCTTCAACATACAACACAGCACGTCTGGAAATATTACTGGAAGTTTGCCACAAAAAAATTATAACTGGCAAAGATTGAACCATCACTAATCCAGCAAGATTCCCATTGGATTCAAGAGTTCAGGTTTTCATATCAGAGTGGGGAAAAAAAGCTAATTGGGGTGTTGCATCTATGCAGGAAGGAAACAGCTGCACTGGGAATCCTCAACATTGATTCTGAAGTCCATGAAATCTCATGGGATCAGGTCAAACATGGATAAGGAAACGTCCTGCTGATCACCACCTACACTCCCACCCACGCCTTATCTCATGAATCAGTAGTCCTCCATGTTGAACACCACTTGGAGGAGGCGCTGAGGGTGGCAAGGGCACTGAGTGGCATCCGGCTGCTACCAAGTTACTCTTGGCAATCCCACATGACCACTGACTGAACTGGCTAAGTCCTAAATGGCAAAACTGTTGGATTAGACCTGTGATAAATGGAAAAAGAAGGAAAAAAATCTACTTGACCGCATCCTCACCAATCTACCAATCACAAATGCATTCATCCATGCCAGTATCAGTGGGAGTGACGACTGCACTGTCCTTGTGAACATGAAGACTTCACATTGAGGATAATTTCCACTGTGTTGTGTGGCACTACCACTGTAGTAAATGGGACAAACCTTGAACAGATCTGTCAGCTCAACACTGGTTATTCACGAGGTATAGTGGATCATCATCATCAGCAGCAGGATTGTATTTCACCACAATCTGTAACTTCATGGCATTGCATAACCCCACTCCACTCTTGCAATCAAACTGGAAGATTAACTCTGGTTCTGTAAATGCAGGGCCTTATATGGGAGGAGCACCAGAAATACCTAAACTTGAGGTGTCAACTTGACAAAGCTACAGCAAAGGGCACCTTGCATGATAAACAGTGGAAGCAGGAAGTCACTGACATGGCAAAGCAATTCCCCAACCATCTGTGCTCTGTAATCCTGCCACTTCCAGTAATGAATGGTGGTGGACAATTCAACAACTAACAGCAGGCAAAGGCTTCTCAAATAGTCCTAGATGATGGGCAACCCCAGTACATTGGTTTAAAAGATAAGGCTGAAGAGTTTGTAGCCAGCTTGAGCTGGGAGTGCTAGACGAATGATCCATTTCAACCTCCTCCAGAGGGCCCCATTGTCACAGAAGCCAATCTCCAATCAATTCAATTCATCCAATTTGATGTCAAGAAATGGCTAAAGCACTAGACACTGCAAAACTTCTGGGTCCTCACAATATTCCCTCCTCTCATTTATCTCTCCACCCTACGGGCACTCTGCCTCTATTCCTGATGAGGAATCCCAAAACGTCGATTTTCCTGCTCCTTGGATGCTGCCTGAACTGCTGTGCTTTTCCAGCACCACTCTAATCTAGAATCTGGTTTCCAGCATCTGCAGTCCTTGTTTTTACCTCACAATATTCCAGCAAACGTATTAAAATCTTCTGCTCCAGAGGTAGCTGTGTCCCTAACCAAGTTGTTGTAGTACAGTTCCAACACTGGCATCTATAATGTGGAAATATGCCCAGAATTGTACTATCACAAAAAGCAGAACTAATTTAACCTGAACAGTTATCGCCCTATCTGTCTATCCTTGATCATCAGTAAAGTGATATAAGGCATAATCGACAGTGCTATCAGGCAGCACTTGCATAGGAATAACCTGCTCAGTGACACTCAGTTTGAGGTCTGCCAGCAGCATTCTGCTCTTGATCTCATAATAAAGCATTCATCCAAATATATACAAAAGAGCTGAGGAACAGTGGCTCAGTGGTTAGTACTGCTGCCTCACAGTGCCAGGGACCCGGGTTCAATTCTTGCCTCAGGCAACTGTCTGTGTGGAGTTTGCACATTCTCCCCATGTCTGCGTGGGTTTTCTCTGGGTGCTCCGGTTTCCTCCCACAGTCCAAAGATGTGCAGGTTAGGTGAATTGGCCATGCTAAATTTCCCATAGTGTTAGGTGCATTAGTCAGGGGTGAATGTAGGGAAATGGGTCTGGGTGGGTTGCTCTTCGGAGGGTCAGTGTGGACCTGTTGGGCCGAAGGGCCTGTTTCCACACTGTAGGGAATCTAACCTAATCTGATCCAGAGGTGACATGAGAGTAATTGCCCTTGACATTAAGGCAGCTTTTCACTAAATGTGATATCATGGAGCCTGAGCAAAACTGGAGTCAATGGGAACCAGGAGGTTTCCCTCTCTGCTGCTTGGAGTCAAAGCTAGCACAAAGGAAGATATTTGTAATTGTTGGAGGTCCATCGTTTCAGCCCTGGATATCCCTGCTGGAGTTCCACAGTTGGTGTCCTAGGTCCTAAAGAAATGTTCCTAAGGCTTTTCATCTTGCAATCATCAGGATAAATGCAAAACTTCAAACAATAACACCAACTTATTAGACTAGTTTGGCAAATTGACATTGTTTCCTCGATGACAAAGCCTTAATCAATGGGGAACTACACACTCTTCAATTTCTGGGAAAATTAAAAAAGATAGCAGCTTGAATATATTCCATTGTTCACAAAGAATGAGCCTCTGTGTAAGTTTTTATGCTACTTTAAATAAGCATATATAAGCAAACAATGGCAACATGGTAGCTTAGTGGTTAGCACTGCTGCCATGGAACTGAGTTCAATTCCAGTCTTGGGCAACTGTCTCTGTGAAGTTTGCATATTCTTCCTGTGTCTGTGGAGGTTTCTGCTGGGTCCTCTGGATTCTCTATGTTAAATTCCTGCAGAGTGTCCAGGGTGTTTAGGTTGGGCGGATTAGCCATGGCAAATGTAGGGTTATGGGTCTGGATGGAATGCTCTTCAGAGGACTGGTGCAGACCTGAGATAGGTTGAATGGCCTATATCTGCAGTGTAGGGATTCTATGATTCATAAATGTGTCACTTTGCAAGATTCATTGAATATCTTATATAAGTAGCTAATGTAGCTATTGACGAAATCAGGATTATTCAGCAAATGTTCCCCAATCACACATAACAGTAGACATTTTTGTTTCCAATTTTGCAAGTGTGGGCTCATTGAGTATGGTCCATCATTTCCCTATTACATTACAAGCAATGAATAGGCAAGTATTAGGAAGTGCGGCCTAGATAACTGGAATTGCATTTACATTACAGCTCATCAGACTTCCCAAAACAGTTTACAGCAATAACATAATTTGAAGTGTAGTCACTCTTTAATGTAGAAAACAGAGAGCCAATTTACCCATCATAAGTTGCCACAAACAATAATGTGACAATAACCAGATACTCTGTTGTAGTGATGTTGACTATGAATACACATTGACCACAAATCCACAGATAACTCCTCCACTCTTTTCAAAATTATGCCTTGGAATCTTTTGGTAGAGCAGACTGGACCTTCCTTCATGTCTCACGCAAAGTATGACGCATCTAACAGTGCAGTGCTCCTTCAATACTCGATATATGTACTCAAGTCCTGATGTTGAACTTGAACCCAACATTCTGAACTCCTGAGGAACAGTGTTACCAACTGAGACACAAGTACCACTGTGCATTCTCCTCTTAGTTTTACTCTTTTAATATTTGTACAGAACAATTTATTACATTCTGCAGGTTCTAATGATACTGACAATCCACAGGTCACCACCAAGCTCCTGTCTGTCCAGAGTCTCACGAAACATACTGAAAAATGGTTCAGATACCAGGTATCGGTTATTTTCAGGATATTAAAGGCAAGGGATGGAATACTCCTCATAATAGCTTATAGTGTCCAGTTGAAATCTAAAATATATTCTCCTCATTCTTCAGAGGAGAAGCTGCCTCATTTTCCTGGAACTCATCAGGACAGAGTTCCACTTCTATTCACTGAGAGGCTGCAATGTGATGGGATCTGGTAGATGACTTTCCTTGTTTTTGCCAGAGAATCAAAATAGGGACCATTGTAGTAGTCTTTATTATGTGAACAATTAAAATGTTAATGAAAATATTTTTATCATTTGCTTATTTTTTGTCCTCCATCAGTCTTCCAGGGTCAATTTCTTCATAGCTTTCAGTTTTGGTGCTTACTCTTGGTGTGAGTATCATTTGGTTAGATTATTACAGCTTTTTTCATTTAGTTATATTCTTCTTTCTATTTTAAATAATATTTTTCATAAACTTTACTGACTTATGAATTACAGTTTAAACATTTTCCAAAGTTCCTGCTTGGTTTTTTTCTCCCATCCTTGTTTCTCAAGGATTGAGTCACAGACTTTCATTGGATTGGTCCACATTTATGTACACTGTGCTTTTTGCAAGATGGCCGACCAGGAAACTCTGCCATCAGGTATATTGGGAAGAATTTGCAGGCTGATAGTTGACCTGTTTGGCCATGTTATGAATGCACCTTCCATGCCCAATAACTCCAACTTAGGACTCTGGTTCAGAGATTTGTATGCCACCACATCTCCAAAAAACCTCCCCAAATGGATTAGTTCTCCTTGATTGTGATGGGTGTGTCTTCTATAATGTGCGTTGACTAAAATGGAATTATGTATTACAAAGAAGTCAGAGAGTCAATACTGCAACATAATAGGCTATTTGGTTTAAAGAGTCAATCCTGAATGTGACATAAAAATTATTTAATGAATGTATCATCTTTTGTTGTTTAAAATCATTTAAAATGTCTCCATATGGTAAATTCATGATATTGATCATGCCAGGAAGTCTGAAATAAAATCTTTCACCTTATTCGAGGGAAAGAAAGGCAGCACATATTCTGGTTACTAAGAACATAAAATATGTCATTAGTACCAGGTATGGTCCATTTTCCTTTAAATTCTTCAAATAAAATCCTAATATTTTCCATTAATTATAGTAAAGGACGTGCTAAAAGACTTTTTAGATTAAAATAATGGCTGTTCATTCCACCAGAAATTCTTTGTGGGTGATGTAGTATTGACGTTTCCTCTTCATATATTCCTCTTCTACAGAGATATTTCATTGTGAGAGAAGAACTTGATCTCAGAAAGATGGTGATAACTTAGAAGCTCTGGTTGCATTAGCCAAATTACAGTAATAAGACCATGGATTTTGATAATAATCAAAGAACAGTACAGCACAGGAACAGGCCCTTTGGCCCACCAAGACTGTGCTGACACATGATGCCTTTCTAAAATAAAAACCTTTGGCCTCTACACTCTCTGTATCCCTCTATTCCCTGCCTGTTCATATATCTATCAAGTAGCTTCTTAAACATTGCTATTGTATCCACCTCCTCTGGCAGTGTATTCCAGACATGTACTACCTTCCATATAAAAAAAACCTACTTCTTACATCCCCTTAACACCTTTTAACTTAAACATATGGCCCCTTGTAACTGACATTTCTATCCTGGGAAAAAGACTCTAACAATTCATTCTATCCATGCATTTCATAATTTCATAAGCTTCTATCAGATTGTCTCTCATCCTTCAATGTTCAAATGAAAACCAAACCAAGTTTGTCCAATCTCTACTCATTGCTAACACCCTCCAAACCAGGCAACATCCTGGTAAACTGTTTCTGTACCCTCGCCAAAACCTCCACATCTTTCTGGCAGTGTGGCGACCAGAACTGTCCACATATTCCAAATGTGGCCTAAATAAAGTTCAGTGCAGCTACAACATTTTTATATGCTATGCCCCAATCAATCAAAGTAAGCATGCTATACGTCTTCTTGTCCACCTTATTCATTTGTGTTGCCACTTTCAGGGAACTATGGATCTGTACACCTAGATCCCTCTGTATGTTGATACTATTAAGGATTTTGCCATTTACTGTATACTTTCTACTTGCATTAAATCTCCCAAAATGCACCACATCGCATTTATCCAGATTAAACTCTACATACCATTTCTCTGCCCAAGTCTCTAGTCTGTCTACATCCTGTTGTATTCTCTGGCAATCCTCCACAGTATCTACAGCTCCCCAACATGTGTGTTGTCTTCAAACTTATTGACCAGGCCATTGCATTCTCCCCCAAATCATATATATATATATATATATATATTACAAACAACAGAGGTGCCAGCACAGATCTCTGCAGAACACTAGTGGTCACAGATCTCCAATCTGAAAAGCAACCTTCCACTACTACTCTGTCTTGCAAGACTAAATTCTGGATTCATTTCTGAATCCATCTTAACAACTTACCATGAATCACATGTGACTTCATCTTTTGTATGAGCCTGCCATGAGGGACCTTGCCAAAGGCCTTCCTAAAGTCCACATTTACATCATCCACTTCTCTGCTTTCAATCACCTTTGCCACTTCTTTAAAAAACTCAGTCAAGTTTGTGAGACATGACATTCCTGCCTATCACTAAAAAGTCCATACTTTTCCAAATGTGAGTAAATCTTGTACGAATCTTCTCCAATAATTTCCTTACCACTGATGTAAGGCTCTTTGGCCTGTAATTTCTTGGATTATCCCTGTGGCCATTCTTAAATAAAGGAAATACTTTGGTTATTTTCTCATCCTCTGGGATGTATCCTGTGACTGAAAAGGATACACAGACTTTGCACAAGGCGCCAACAATTTCCTCACTTGCCTCACTCAATTTTCTGGGATAGATCCCACCAGACCTGGGGACTTGTCTATCGTAATGCTTCTCAAAACACTCAACAGCTCCTTTTCAATATTGACATTCTCTAGGGTATCAACATGCCCCTCCTGAGACTCACCATCCATCATGTTCTTCTCCTTTGTGAAGACTGTTGCAAAGTAAATGTTAAGGATCTCACCCACCGCCTCCCGCTCCACACATAAATTTTCTCCTTTGTCCTTGAGCGGATCTATCCTTTCCCTAGCTATCCTCTTGCTCGTTATAAAATACCTTGGGATTATCCCTAATCATGTTTGCCAAAGACATATTATGACTCCTTTTTTCTCTCCTAGTTCCATATTTGAGTTCTTTCCTGCTTTCTTTGTATTTTTCGAGGGCTCTGTCTGTTTTCAGTTTCCTAAATCTTACATATGTCTCTTTTCCATTTTGACTAATGTCTTAATTTCTCTTGTCATCTAAGGTTCCTGAATCTTGCGAACTTTATCCTGCATTTGCACGGGAACATGTTGGACTTGAACTCTAAATAACTGTCCTTTAAAAGATTCCCATATGCCAGATGTGGATTTACCTTCAAATAACCACCCCAATCTACATTCCCCAGTTCCTGCCTAATATTCTGGTAGTTATCCTTCTCCGAGTTTAATACTTTCACCTGAAGACTTCTCTTGTCCTTATCCATAATTAACTTAAAACTTACAGAATTATGGTCACTGTCCCAAACATGCTCTCCCACTGAAATTACAATTACTTGACCAAGCTCATTCCTTAAAACCAGTCTCATAAAGCCCCTTCCCTGGTTGGGCTATTTTACATATTGTTTCACAAAACCATCCTGGACCCACTTAACAATTTCGCCACCACTCACCACCCATCCAAGCTGCTACCACTAAGTGAGTTCTAGACAATTTTGGGGAAGTTAAAATCCCCCACTACAACAACCGTGTTGTTTTTACATTTCCCAATATCTGTCCACATATCTGTTTCTCTATTACTACTGGCTATTGGGAGGCCTGTAGTACAATCCGATCAAAATGATTGCACTCTTCCTATTTCTAAGCTCTACCCTTGTGGCCTTGCTGCATGAGCCTTCCAAGGTGTCCTCCCTCAGTACAGCTGTGATATTCTCCCTAATCATTTACACACCACTCCCACCTCTTTTACATCCCTCTCTATCTTGCCTGAAACACTTCAATCCTGAATGTTAAGCTGACAATATTGTTCCTCTGTCAACTAAGTTTCCATGATATCTACAAGATCATACGTATTAATTCATGTTCTAAGTTCATCTGCCTTACCAGTCATTCACTCCTCACATTAAAAGAAATATACCTCAGACCAATAGTCCTGCTGTTCCATAACCTCTCCCCTGTCTGTTCTTCCTCTTAGTCTTACTCACCTTAGTTTCTGACTTCTTCTCGGTCGTGTGACTTGCTGATCAACTGCTCTGGATTAAACCACACTGGTTTAAACCCTCCTGAGTGGTACTAGCACACCTTCCTGCCAAGATATTGGTCCCCCTCCAGCTTAGGTGCAACTCCTCCTTCTTTTCCAGGTCACACCAGTCCCAGAAGACATTCCAATGATTTACATATCTGAAGCCCTCCCTTTTACATCAGCTCTTTGGCCATGCATTTAACTTTACTACCTTCCTAATTCTTAGCCTCACTGGCACATGGCACAGGAAGTAATCCTGAGATTACAATCCTAGAGGTCCTGCTTTTCAACTTCCCATCTAACTGCCTGAACTCTTCTGCCTCATCTCTCTTTCTGCCTGTATTGTTTGCACAAATATGTACCACAACCTCTGGCAGCTCACCTTCCCCTTTCAGAATACTCTGTGCCCACGCAGAAGCATCCTTGACCCTGGTACCAGGAAGACAACACACCATCCTGGAATCTTGCTCTCGGCCACAGAAAAATCAATCTATACCTGTGACTACAGCGTTTTTGATCACTGTGGCTCACTTAAACATTGACCGTCCCTGCTGTACAACAATGCCAGTCGTGGTACCACTGATCTGGCTGCTGCTTTCCCCTGAGAAGCCTTCCCTATATCTAAAATAGAAAGCCTGTTTGAGAGGAAAGTGGCCACAGGGGACTCCTGCACTGTCTGCCCATCTTCCTTATGGTCACCGAACTCTTCTCTGTCTGTGCAGCCCTTACTGGTGGTGTAATCAGCTCAGTAACCTTGCTATCCACAACATTCTCAGCCTCATGGATGTTCCATAGTGAGTCCATCCCGAGCTCCAGGCTCTCCATGAAGCAAATCAGGAGCTGCAGCTGAACACACTTTCCCTCTTTCTAACTGTGAAGTGTTTGTTTCTGATTTCACATTGATTTTCAGAGTGTTCCATTTATTAACTTTCCAAATTGTCATTGTTTGCTTTTGTAGGTTGAATGGATCTATACACTCAAGCTGTTATGCCTCTTTTATACATTTGGATGTTTGCTAGACTTCATCTGTCTCTTGATTGTCGTTTTGTTCAACTTAAAGGAGGTGAAATTTTTCTTGGGTGATTGTGGGCGTAGATCAACATCCCTACTTAAGTATGTCCCATATTGACTTCAAGGTCAATTTATGTCTCAGATTTGTGTTATGATCTACTATAATGAGCAAGATGCTATGTCAAGCAGTTCTTTTGATATTTCAGCCAAAACACTTAATGAAATCTAATAATTCAGCACACTAAATACCAACTACAACTTGTTTCCCACAAAGACTTTTTTTGCTTTTTAATGTACAAATAACATGGGTTGCAATGACTTTAAGGTTGAGCAGACACTACTAGCAGTCATCTCTAATGTAATGATATTACTCTAAACAAATAATGGGCAACAAATGAGACAGCTGTCATTAGACAATGGTGAGCAATTGACAGAAACTAATCATCATTTTATAAAGCTAAAGTTCATCTTTTGGTCCATCAACTGAGTTATCTGTCATATTTGATTTTTCATCATGTTTCTGTAAAAGGAATAATAAAGACATTAAGATTCTTGTCTGTAAATTAGATCATTATATATTAGAATATGAAACTTTATTATTTTGGTTGGGATTTTACTCTTTGATCCTGTCTAAAACCAGTGGAGTGAAGACTAAAGGATAGTTTTGGGTGATGATGTCAGCTTTCACCTCAGAGAGCTGACTAAGGATTTATTTCTCTCTTTCTGTCTGTGATGGTTGCTAGTTCTTTCTGCCTTGTCTATCCAGCATACCCTAGTTGCTGCCAGATGTTTTGTTTACTTGGGCCTGTGGTACTGCCACTTCCTCGGGCCAGCATGAAGGAGCTGGTACTAGATACTGGAAATGGATCTGACGTGTTCAGAATGTTCCAAAGTGTTTTGCGGTTAGTGAAGTCCTTTTAGAGTGTGGTCACTGTTGTAATGTAGGAAATGCAACTATTTGCACACTGTAAGATTCCTCAAGCAACAGTGAGAATAATGAGCAGTTATGAGATTGGTTGAGGGACAAAAATTTGTTTGGGATACAAAGGATTGGAGACAGTCCTGTGGAATCAATTGCATCCATCTAAGAGGACAGTTTAAAGATTTGCATCAAATATGGAACATCCAAAGATGTGCAGGCTAAGCAGACCAGTCATGTTAAATTGCTCCATTGTGTCCAGGGATGTTCTGGTTAGATGGATTGATCATGGGAAATGTAGGCTTACTGGGATAGGGTGGGATGCTTTTCAGAGGATTGATGCAGATCTGATGGGCCAAATGGCCTCTTTTCTCCCTGTAGGGATTCTATGGTTCTATGAAAGTGTCTGACTCCGTAGCATTCCCTCAGTCATGTGTTGCTCAAGTCTTTGGAGTGGAATTTGAATTCATAACTGTCTGACATGGAAACATTTTTTTTTAAAAAGAGAGCTAATCAAATTAATTAAAATGATATAAAGCCTGATGTGTAAATATATATAAAAATCACTTCTAACTATATCGATAAAATATAAGCAAAATATTGTCAATGGTAGAGATCAGAAATAAAATCAGAAAAGTTCTGGAGAAACTCAGCAGATCTGGGAGCATCCGGGATAGAGACACTGGGCTAATTTTAGGTGTATGTGACAATTCATTTTTTTAAGAAGTCATATTGGAGTCAGTTGTTAACCTCTGTTTTCTCTCCAAAGACCTGTTGAGTCTCTCCAGAACTTTCTGTTTTTATTGTTATTGTATGTTCAACTTTCAGCTTTGAACAATCTTAAATAAAATGAATTGTTCCTGGCATAATTGTAAACCATACCTTTGATTTTCCTTGTATTTCCAAAAATTTAGAAAATGCTTCGAGAGTCTGAGCACTGGTGTAGTGTATAATCTGTGTGAAAGGAAGTGTTAAACATTAGCATCGCAATGAAGACAAAACATTAGAAAACAAAGGATCCTGAAGATAACAAACCTTTCTATCTGATCCAGGGGGAAAATACTTGAAACTTGGATACTCCTCAATTATAACCGAATCAATGTCATTTGCAGTGATGTCTACCTTAGCAATAACAATATTTTCAGAGTCCTTATATTTCTCCCCCAGTTGATCCCAGATAAAATTAATTTGCTTGCATCTTTGTGACCATGGAGCACCTTTAAGGTAAAAAAAGAATGTTATTAAGTTAAATTATATTACAATATGCAGGAGAGGAGGTGTTTTAGCAATACAGCTTCTATTAATTTCACTTTCTACCAGTTGAAGAAATGGTTTCCTGAGCATGGAATAGAGTAAAGTAATGTTGGTTGCCCTTTGTGGTTTAGTTGCTGAACACAATACATAAGTAAGCTACCCCGTGGAAGATCTTGGTCTGTATTGAGTTAGATAATCTCAATTAGGATGCTAACGCTATCCAATAATTCACTGGAAGTCCACATCTGAGAGCCATGAAGGAGGACAACATGTGGCGTTGTCCCAGTAGGTCAATTATTCTGTTGCTCTATATCATACTTGCATTTGGGTGAGGTTCTGGATGGTAACTGTTACCAATGAAAAGTTGATATCGTAGGAGAGAAAGGGAGAAAGCCCATGAGAATGAAAGAAAAAAAATGCTTATCATGGATTTGAAATCAAGAATTCCTTGACTAACTGGAAGTATATTCAAATGGGAAAAAATTCAGCTTGACCAGGAGCTCAAAACTGGGATTAGTGGATTATTGGTTTGTTACACACCCATCAGTTTACCTTTCCATTGACTTTAAACATTTGTAGCGGATGGCTGATTCATCACCACTGTTTTATACCACAATGTATCAAAGACAAGATAGGACACATCTACGATTTAGCTCAATATATTGTCATTAACTGTGTCTAGACTGTGTTTATAGACAGCTCTCAATCACTCATTGATGTTTTGTAAAAGAATAGTAATACTACATGGACACAACTAGTTCTTACAAAATACTTACAAAACAGCACAAAGACACCTTTTGAGGTATTGAATACAACTTCATCAAAGTTTGATCCAACCAGTACTTTGACAGGATTCTTGTTCCAATCTTCTGGAAGATCTTCACTGTGCTGTTGAGGCTGATGTATAAAGTAAGAATATTATTGGATAGCTCTCATAATTCAGTACTGCACAAAGGCTAGTAACTCCCTTCATTTTCCCCGACCACTGATATTTAAGGTTATAGAAAATGGAAGCTAGCTCCTGGACTTTCCTGCTGCACCCCTTACAGAGTATCCAAATTGGATTGGAGGTAATCTCACATTTCAGTCAAGTCAACACCCATACCCATGAGGGAAGGATGCAAGCTCACTGTGTTTGAGAATCAGTGTAAATTCCTCCCTCTTGTTGAGAAAATTTTCTAACTTTCTTGATAAACTTTCACAAATTCATTATAATGCATTAAATTATTTTTATTTTAGTGTTTGTTTTATGCAGTGCCAGAAATAAGATCAGCCATGATCTTGTTGAATGGTGGAGCAGGCTTGAAGGGCCAGATGGCTTACTCCTGCTCCTAGTTCTTATGTCCTTATGTACACATTTATTCACTATGCTATCTGGAAGTGCAAGTTGAAGTCATGAATAACTAATCTAAAGGCAGCTAGTTAACTCACCTCAGTTTGGAACATCCAGTTGTGGATTTCTGGCCAAGTTCTATAATGTCAAGCAACACTGTGCTAGAGAACAAATCAGGGTTTGAAATTCATTGACTGGAGGATGACATAGGATCATACACTCAAGACAATGTGCAACAGGTGCCAGGCTTGAAGGAACATCATGCCAAGGTGAGAATCGAGAAGGATCGTCCATAAGTATCAACTGCTATGCTGGGAAGCCTGTAATTCTATGATTTCTTTTGTCAATTAAGTCCAGAAAGTTGACATATCTATGTATGTTTTGTTCTCTTGAGAGACAGATAACATTTTTTCAAGAGATGAATTTCCTAAATGACTATTGGAAATAACTGAAGGAGAAGTTTTCACTTTTTTAAACTCATTTTTTGTATGTTGGTGTCTCTGGCTGACAAGTATTTATTGTCCATACCTAGTTGCCCTTGTGAAGGTGGTGGTGAGCTGATTTCTTGAACCATTGCAGTCCACCAGCTGTAGGTTCACCTACAATGCCCATTGGGAGGAAATCCCATGATTGTGATCCACCAACGGTGAAGGAATGGCGACATATTTCCAAGTCAGGCTGGTGAGTGGTTTGGAGGGGAAGTTGAAGGGGATGGTGTTTTCATATATCAGCTGCCTTGTCCTTCTAGATGAATGTGGTTGCAGGTTTGGAAGGTGCTGTCAGAGGATCTTTGGTTAATTTCTGCAGTGCATCTTGCAGACAGTACACATTGCTGTTACTGAGCATCGGTGGTGGAGGGAGTGGACATTTGTGGATGTAGTGCCAATCAAGCGGGCTGCTTTGTCCTTGGATGGTGTCAAGCTTCCTGAGTATTATTGAAACTGCACCCATCCAGGCAAGTGTGGACTATTCCATCTCACTCCTGACTTGTGCCTTGTAGATGATGGACAGGTTTTGGGGAGTTAGGAGGTGAATTACTTGCCTTTTTAAAACTTATACTGTAAAAAAATGAATTAAACTCAACATAATTCAAATATTTGCTAACCAGGAACTGATACATCAAACAAAATAAAAGTAAGTTTTGAATTAATTAATTAGCAGAACATAAATATTGCAAATTATGCCTTGCTTTTGGTAGAAATAAAATTAAAGGATCAGTCACATAGTCACTTGCAGCTGTCCAGCAGATATTCAACTGTCTGTCAATCCAGGATGAAACTTTTGATGCCTTTCCACAATTATTCCACAGGCTCCATGTTTTTGCAGTTACAACAATCACCTGAAAGGTACTCTTTGATTAATCCCCTTCTCCCTCAATTCAGAATTCCAGAGATTCCAGTCTCCAGCCCTTTTAAATGGTTCAGTCAGCTTTGCTAAAACTGTTTCTCTTACAGACAGCTTTACTGCTCCCTATCATTTCTTGCAGAACAGACAAAGCCAGATCTTGGAAGCGTTTCAATTTTCTTCCTGCCTGCTCCTCAGTACCAGCTGCATTACCCAGTGCATTACCATAAAAGGTGCTAAAACTAGCACTGGTACCTCAACAAGTTTCCAGTTGGGTATTCTCTATGGCACCCTGAAATTACATAGGCACTTCCTGAACTGAGTTGTTTGTCTAGAGTTCCAATCACACCCTCTCTACATTTCTTATTCACTTGGGATTTATAGAGTCACACAGTCAAACAGCATGAAAACAGAGCCTTCTGTCCAACTCTTAAATGGACATTTTAAAACAGTTGTCCTGCAAAATGAAAACTGAAAGAGCTGCAGATGCTATAAATAAGAAACAAAAATAGCAATTGCTGGAAAAGCTGAACAGGTCTGGCAGCATCTGTGGAGAGAAATCAGAGTTAACGTTTCAAGTCAAGTGACCATTCCTCAGAATTGAGCTCGTTAACTCTGATTTCTCCCCACAGTTGCTGTCAGACCTGCTGAGCTTTTCCAGCAATTTCTATAATTGTCCCACCAAGTTCAGCATTCACAGCAATTTGTGCAGGTCATGTGAATTGAAACAGTGATGTGCTATTGTAGACTTAATTAAAACAGATAATAAACAGGAGGTTGTACCTCAGGAAAAGTTGAGGCTGATATCCTGATTCAGCTGACAATTACAATCTGCTGGTTTAGCCATCAAATTCATAAACCTTCAATAAGTTCCGTTTTACTTGGATTAACTGTGCATGAGAACAGGGCATTGCATTGTTGTTTAAAGTACATCACCCAATATATTCTGTCATTTGGTGCATGCATTGCTTCCCATTACAGAAAAGAAGCTGCAATCAGTAAAATGCACTAAGTTCCAGGTAAAACATCTCTTCCCTTAAGTAACAATGGTGGTTATTGCCGATGCAACTCTTTGTTCTAGAATCAGTAGCTTTCACACTATTCTAAAGATGGGCAGCATCATTCAGCAATGTTATTTCCTCTGCATGCTGTATTCCCCTGCATGTGACATCAACCAGATATGCCTGGGGAACCTCAGGCATCTATACAAAAAGCAGAGCTCTCACAATATCTAACTCCAATGATAGAATTTTACCAATCTCTGAAGAGTGAGAATTAAAAAAATTTGATTCTCGTTGTCAAGAAAAACAAATTCCATTTTTCTTCTTTCAACCACTAGATGAGAATCTCACTAGTACATAGAACATATAACATAGAACATAGAAAAATACAGCGCAGTACAGGCCCTTTGGCCCTCGATGTTGCGCCGATCCAAGCCCACCTAATCTACACTAGCCCACTATCCTCCATATGCCTATCCAATGCCCGTTTAAATGCCCATAAAGAGGGAGAGTCCACCACTGCTACTGGCAGGGAATTCCATGAACTCACGACTCGCTAAGTAAAGAATCTACCCCTAACATCTGTCCTATACCTACCACCCCTTATTGATGTCACAGCATGTATCAGCAGCTCACATAGAACAGAGCATTCCATCAAATGATCACATCTGAAAGCCTCTGGGGAGTACTTCTTTGTCAAAAGAAGAGCAAATGGGGGAGTTGCTATGGTCAGTTGGGGGTTTCCATCACCCACCACACTTAGTCAAAGGCATCTTCTGATCTCAGTCCACAAGGGTTGCACAGCAAACATCAAGGAAGGATCATCAGGAAATAATCCATTCTGTTATGGGAAAGTGAGAATCTCAAGTATGGGAAATAGCACCATTACATAGAAAGGCAGAGGGGTTAATGATTGTGAGTGGCGGTCAACTCCAAATATAGGGTGGGATTTGATATATCTGAGAGTATGGGGACTGTGGGAGGGAGTGTTTCACAAGGCATCACCACATTGGTAAAAAGAGAAATTGTGTGGGATGAAAGTAGCTTGAAGAGCTGTTAGTGGTGGTGCAGGAACATGAAGGGTGATGAAGTGTCCCACGTGAATGATTAAGAAGTTCAGAAGGCAGCAAGGATTGGTAATTTGGGACATTGAGATGGATGGTAGCCATTGTGTGTTAGTGCTGTGGATACTACTAAGAACACTGAATCATTAGCCTCGGTGGGAGATTCATGCAATGGCAGGGTTATAGCGAGTGTGAGATAGTGGAGAGAAAAAAGTGACATAATCCTTGTAGAGCACATGAGATCATTGACCTTCTTTCTACATTTCCTGTGTTGCTTCTCACTGCACTGACCCCGGGGGGTGGCAGCGGATGTTACCATGACTTCTTTTGGCAGTTCATAGGAAAAGCGACAGTCTTCCTTTCCACCACCAGGATCTCCAGTTCCCTGTCTGCAAGCTAGGATGCCAAATTCCTTTCCTCAGCCATCTCTACAGTAATGGTCAAGCAACAGACTTTGAATGGCAGTTCATAGCTTTCTCTACTTGAATTGGTGTGTAGTCCGGGATTAAATATGGTGCTAAAATGCCAAAAGGACACGGCACTAGCAATCAATTCTGTCGCTAAAATTTAATAAAAAGGGCACCGGGGAATCAAGACACATAATTAATGAGGTGAGCCATGTAAGATTGCAGGAGAAAGGTCACCACGGCCCATTGAGGGAATCCTTCCATGAAACTCCTCAAAAATACTCAGCCAAAAGATGGGAAGGCTCAGTTCCAGGTTTTATTTTTGGTCTTATTCCATTTAGAAACAGAATCTTTTGAGGAATGACTGAAGGATTCCAACAACTCAATGATATGCAACAGTCCATGTAAAACAGCACTATGTCAGCTGCGTGAATCTTCAAGTTAGTACATAAACTGGATCATATTGCCGATAGCGTTTAAATGAAAATGTTGCGATTTAATGTAACCATAGAATTGAGCCATACAATAAACAATAGAGAATGACCAAGTTCACATTATACAGGTTCCTCCCCAGCAGAGGATAATAATACATATTGGCACAAAACAATGCCAATACCAAAGTACAGGTAAAGTGTCTCTCAGATCACTCTCAAGTGTATGCCATTTTGCATTTGTGACTGCTTCTGGACAAATGTGACTTTTCATTTTTTTGATGAGCACATCATGATGTTTGAAATTGTCACATGAATTTGGTCGGTGGAATGTATCTACTTGCGTTAGAGCTGCCAAGATCTCACACTGAATCCTGACACTGATACATTCACCAGCATGTCAACATCAGCTCTCTGTGACATCAATAATGCAACAATGAATTGCAGACTGACTACTCCTTGCCAAGTCTCCTGTCATTGCCTGGAAAGAACCTGTCCTGTGTGGTTGCCAACTACAAGCTCATTAACACTAGGTCTGACCTTTAATGTGCATTAACCCACATATTTTTCCCCAAAGGAAGTCTAGGAACATGAGAAAAAAATGTACTTCAATAGCAATGTAGTAAAGCACTTCCAAACGTTCACACACAGCCACAAGTATAGATTAGATCAAGGTAGCCCATTTAAGTGTTAAATTTGAACAGATATAATGTTTAATGAGAAGCAAAGTTCCTTAAAGTATGTACTTTTGACAATGAGTACCTCACACATTTGCTCTTAGTACTATTTAATTATATATTACATTTTGTAGAACAGTGATACCTTTTCTTTCCCATTAAGGTAAGCCTGGCAGAAACTTTTCACATTTTCAGTTGTGATTTGCTCTGCTTGCATTCTGTATCTGACATTGTCTGTTGTATTAATCAGGCGAACAGCAGGTACGTCCATGTCCCGAATCTGGAAAAACTCTCTCAAGCGGCCATTCATACTTTCATCAGTGTCAACCAAAATGAAGATTATCTGAGAAGTTTAGCAAAGAAAAACCATAAAAATCATAGGAAAATGATATTATTTACATTAAGAAAATACATTTTAATTGCAAATTAAGCTTGCTTCTCTTAGTTCATGTTAAAAATATAATATTGTATGCCCAGTTAATGACAAGGAAAATTCTGAATTTAAAAAAATTATGTAGGTAATTGCTTTATTGTATCAAATAACTAATTGAGTTCATACCCTGGTAATTAATTAGGATGCACTATGTATGTGTTGTAGAATAGGTTATACCATTATTCACAATGCTAATTGATTCCAGCTTTAATACATGATTGAAATTTGTCAAGTAATCCCATAATTTTCATTTGCCAGAGACAAAAAATATGTTGATGTTCCACTAAATGTTACAATTGAAGGGATGTCACTCCTAGGAGTTTGTATTTCTCGTCAATGTGTGACATGAAATAAAGCAGGTATTTGAATCTCGGCTTCCTGGCTCAGAGGAAGAATAACTACTACTGCTCCACAATCCAAGTGCATCTTAGTTGAGATACTTTAACTTAATTAACATGATTGTAATTAATTTGGATTTAATTGAGCTAAGTCCTCTTTAATTATAAAAGACTACAAATTGATGTATCTGTTTCAATGTGATTTAACAATAACAGATTAAGATAAGGAGTATTCATTGTGTCTTGTTTGAAAACTGGATCATGAGGCTAAGTTTGCAGATAGAAAACAGTATATTTGGTAGGGGATTGCTTTATGTGGACTGTTTGTGAAAGTGCTTGAGGTGTAACATTGTTAACTATTTTTAAATTGTACTTCTGCATGTAATATCATCCCATTTGACTGGAAACCTGACTTCAAAGGAAACTGAGTGAATAAGAATTGTATGTTGGTACCAGTGTAATTCCAAAATTAGGATCAGATGAATCTAACTCTATGCAGAATGACATGCATTTAAATATATTTAAAAGTTCAATTTAAAGTGTAAAAAAAAAAGCATGTGGCAGAGGAAGAAGGGAAGCAGATTGCTACGTTTGTATAATGATTGAGAACTCATAAAAGTTTCTGTTGTTTCAAACAATACTTCAGGAGTAGTTAGAGGAAAGGATAAATTAAAGTCTTTGCAGATTCAATTTTCATAATGTAACCTTGGTAAAAGCTTGATTATGTCATATGTCATTTTGGGTATTTATAGTTGAACATAACTATATATTCAGCACCTGGAAGCTGTGGTTGGGATTTGATAAAATGTCAATTTAGAGTCTGCGCTAGAATACAAGGGTATGATTAATCCAGCATGAAGATTGAGCTGGTGTTAAGTAGTCGCACACTTCTGTAAATGCAAATTTCAGATTTAATTGCATTTTCCAAGGATTGATTGTTTTGAATAAGAAAAGCTACAATTAAAAACTCAGAACCATAAATTCACACCCAGGTTTTAAAGAACTTTATTAATTTATTGCATTTTTATTTCTTTAATTTAAGTTTTTTTTTAAAGTAATTAGTGGAGTAGATCAGGCAGAAGAGCAAACCTGAGCCCGGAGGTCAGCAGCAGCAGCTTTAAAGTTTTCATAAATCTCATTAAACTCTTTTGATGTCTTGTCTACGAATAGCAGAAGGTGACTGTCAATGCCAACATCAAAGATTTTGCTTGAAGTCTGAAAAATAATTTTTAGATACAGAATCTTTCAAAATGGCATCATTTAGAAATAAAAACATAAATGAAATTATTATTCATCAGTTTCTATTTAGAACAGTTTCTATTTAAAGCGCTCTGAATTTTGGGACTTTATTCTGAAGTCAACTTGTGGGCACTGAGGAAAATGTTAAATTTTGTACATTCATAATCTCCAAATATGACTAAATTCCAGTAGCTTTCATTGTGAGTTTAAAGCCTTTGTGCTGAGAAAGCATGATTAGTTTGATTCTGGTGTGACTTCCTGCAGGTTTTAGAAATAGCAACAAAATTTTGTAAAAAAAAAACAGCTGAATCACTCTAATCACTGTTCTAAAGAGCTGTTATTCAAATATTCAGTTATAATATTATTAATCGGAACACATACATACACACACTCCTTGAACTTTTGAAAAAAGCTCTTTGCAAAACCTGGCTACAACAACAACAATGTTGCATTTGCAAAGAACAGGCTGGAGTGAAATCGGTGGCCCTGACTTTTACCTTGAAAATGCCAAAAGAATTCCAGAATCTCAAGCCCCACACCTGAACTTGGCACCTCTCATTTTTACTGGGGGGCATGGATTGGAGGAGAGGCTGTTGTTTATACTTGATCGACCATTTAAATGACCAGCCAACCTCAACTGAAATGGGATTTTGGAGTCCCTGGTGTGTGAAACGTGGAGTGTGGAGATTAGATCAGGTACGAGCAGGCCTGTTCTCAGTGCATTTCTTGTACATAGTCAGGGTACGTTTTTGAAGAAGTGAAGTACATCTGTGGATATGGTCCCAGGATACCTCAGTGGTGAAAGTCATGGATTCTCTGAGTAGAGAGGGGTCCAGTATTCTTTGAAGGAGGAGAGGGGTATGGTAGGTTAGTAGGTACCCTTTGATACTATTAACCGTGGAGAAGATGCATGAACCATTTGGAACTATCTAACTTGTTGAGCCCTATTGAGAAGCAATAATACTGTCAATCTGTCTAGAAATGTAAAAATGTATATCTATAGATGAGGTGCTCTTCTCAATAAATAGTCTGCAATTTAGAAGTAATAGGAATATGTTCCTGCTATTTGCATGAATATTTCTTTTTTCTCATTCATCCATGGAATATGTTATCACTGGCTTGGCTAGCATTTGTTGGCTGTCCCTAATTGCCCCTGAGTATTGTCTTGTCAAACTAATGCATTCTTAGGGTGTAGGGACATCCAAAGTCCTATTAGAAAAAGAATTCCAGGAGTTTTGTCAATGACAATGAAGGAACAGTGATATAGTTCCAAGTCAGAATGGTGTGTGGCTTGGAGAGGTACTTGGTCATACCAACCATGGCCAGACGTATGTCACATGATTGAACTCCCAAACTATCATATCTACTGATAGACAGCTTTAATGGCTTATTGAATAGAAACATTTACTGAATGACGAATTAAGCAATTAAGAGAGAGTTATTTTGGCATATTGTTTTAAGTACTTGAATGAAATGTCTGTTTACGTAAGGGATTAGTTCAAGCAAATTCAGTGTAACATGTTTTCTTTGTATTGGTGAACTGTGCTTTTCTCAATAATAAAATTATCAACTGACTCATATCATTATTTTCTGTTAGGATGCCTTTTGATTAATGCTCATGCTGGATAATAGATGAGTTGACATAAAGAGGGAATATCAAAGTGTGGGGTGGGATCATATTTTACAGAAGAGCCATAAAGTTGTATGGAAATTCAATAGATAAAAAACTTAATGGTTTTGCATCTTAATGCACAAGGTATTCATAATAACATGGATGAACTGTAGGTATAAATCAGGATAAATGAACATGATCTCATAGCCATTATGGATGGAAACATGGTTACAAAGGATCAAAACTGGGAACTTAAGATTCAGCAATATTTGACTTTTTGGGAAGTCAGGAAGATTGGAAAAGATGGTGAGGTAGCACTGTTCATAAGAAATAAAATGAGGACAGTGTGAGATGACCTCTTTTTGAGCAGAGGTAAAAACAAGTTAAAGAAGACATTGATAGGTGTAGTGTACAGATTCCAAACAGGCCACTCTCTAGGAAAGACTATCAATCAACAAATAATAGAAGCAGGTAAAAAGAATAAAGTACAGTTATCTTCTGTATCCACTAGGGTTCCATTTCTGAGAACCCCCGCGAATGATGAAACTCACGAGTGTGGAGCTTATTTAAAAATAGGTTACATATCACGGATATGCGATTTCTGACCATGAATGCTGATTTTTGTTGTTACTTGGATGGGTGAATTCATGATTTGTGATTTCGCTGATACAGAGGATTAACTTCAATAATTATGGCTGACTTTCATCTTCATGTTGATTGGTCTAATCAAATTGGAAAGGGTAGCTGCAACAGCAAATTCATAGTGTATTAGGGATAGTTTCCTGGTGCAATATGCCATGAAACCAACCAGGGAGCAGGCTATATTGGATCTGAGGTTGGAGATTCGTTCGCTGAGCTTTCGTGTTTTTCTGCAGATATTTCATCACCTCGCTAGGTGACATTGTCAGTGTGCCTCCGGTGAAGCATTGGTTGTCTGTCCCAGCTGGTATTTATGTGTTGTTGTTTTCTGATACTTCCAGTTCTGTATCTGAGTGGTTTGTATATGGGGTCCAGTTAAATATGTTTATCAATTGAGTTCTGATTGGAGTGCCAGGCTTCAAGGAATTCTCTGGTATGTCCCTGTTTCACCTGTGCTAGGATGGTTACATTGTCCCAGTTGAATCTGCATCCTTCATTGTCTGTGTGGGTGGAAATAAGAGAGTGCAGGTCATGTCTGGCAGAGGCAAGTTGATGGCCATGCACTCGGATGGTCGGTATGCTTCCTGTTTGTCTAAGTAGCATTTTTCAATCTTTGCAGAGTATCTTGTAGATTACGCTCATCCTGTTGGATGTGGGTGTCGGGTCTTTAACGTTTATGAGGAACTGGTGAAAGGTGTTTACTGGTTTGTGGGCCAACATGATTCCCAGGGGTCCAAGTGGTCAGGCAGTCATTTCTGATTTGTCCTTGATTCACCAGCTCCTCACAAAAGTTAAAGACCTGACACCCACATCCAACAGGATGAACATAATCTACAAGATACTGCAAGGACTGTGAAAAACACTGCATAGACAAACAGGAAGAAAACTGACCATCTGAGTGCACGACCATCAACTCGCCACTGCCAGACACAACCTGCACTCTTTCATTTCCAACCACACAGACAATGAAGGACACAAGTTCAACTGGGACAATGTAACCATCCTAGGATGGGTAAAACAGAGACATGCCAGAGAATTCCTTGAAGCCTGACACTCCAACCGGAATACACACATTAAACTGGATCCCATATACAAGCCACTCAGATACAGAACTGGAAATATCAGAAAACAGAGACAAATAAACACAAGGTGGGGCAGACCACGAATGCTCCACTGGAGGCGCACAGTGAGGTGATGCAACGCCTGCAGAAAAATGCATCAGCTCGGCGAACGAATCTATGATCTCACCCACAGCCCGAGCTACAAGTCTTTTCAAAAACTCTATCTGGTAATGGATAATGAGGCAACTTTAATAAATGATGTCAGAGTGATACACCCCATAGGAAGTAGTGATCATAACATAATAGCATTTAATATTCTGTTTGACAGTGAGAAACTTGGATTGGAAGCAACTGTGTTTAATTTAAATAAAGGGAATTACAATGAAATGTGGATAGAGTCAACTAAAGTGAATTGCCAGATAAATTAGCAGGGATGACAGTAAGTAAGCAGTGGCTAACATTTAAACATGCAATCCATGAATCTTATCAAAATTACATCCTAGTTTGGAGGAAAGATCCTAACAGAAGGATAAACCAACCATGGCTAACCTAGGATGTTAAGGAAAGTATGAAAATGAAAGAAAAATTATATAACAAGGCATAAGTTAGTGATAGCTCCAACGATTGTGATAAATTCACAATCCAACAAAAGAGAACTAAAAAGATAATAGAGAGAAAATAAACTATGAGGTAAAATTAACAAGATATATAAAAACTGACGATACAATCTTCTTTAAATATATAACAAGGAAGAAGGAGTTGGAAGTGATCCTTAGAAAATGAATCTGGTTCTGGGGATCAAGGAAATGGCAAAAAGTTAAACAGATATTTATGGTGGAAACTACATTGAACATTCCATTAATGCTGAAGAATATGAGGTAGGAATTAAGTACCATCATTGTCACTGGAGAAATAGTGTTAAACAAACTAATGGGGGCTAAAGGCAGATAAGTCCCCTGACACTGATGGCATGCATCCTAGGATCCCAAAAGAGATAGCTACAGAAATAATGAATGGATTGGTTGTAATTTTCCAAAAATTGAATGATGGAGCAGGCTCGACGGGCTGAACAGACTAATCCTGTTCTTGTTTCTTATGGTCTTATGGACAGAAAGGACTAAAGGGATAATGGTGCACATGGGATATGAAATATTATGGGAACTAGGTAGATTGGTATGGGAGGGAAGAGAGGTCAATATGGTGAATACATGGGCAAAAAGAACCCGAGAAATAACTTTATCATGCAGAGGGTGGTGTATTTGCATGGAATGAGCTGCCGGAGGAAGTGATGGAGGTAGGCACAACTACAACATTTAAAAGGCATCTGAATGAATATATGAATAGGAAGAGTTTAGTGGGAATGTGGGCCAAATGCTGATCGATGGACTAGACGGACTAGATCAGATTAGGATGAATGGTCAATGTGGATGAGTTGGACCAAATAATCTACTTTGGTGCCGTATGACTCTATGTTGGCATTGATGGGACATGGATAGTGAGGAGATTAGTGCAGAAGATAATTGACTGTTTAAATCTTAATTTTTAAACTTTGAATACAGTACTGTGGCATAGAAACAGAGAAAATAGGACCAGGGTGAGGCCAATCAGTCCTTCAAACCTGCTCCATCATTCATTGTGATCATAGTTGATCATCCAACTGTGGCTTGTTACTACTTTTCCTCCATATCCTTTAATCACTCTAGTCAACTCCTTCTTGAAGTCATACAATGTTTGGGCCAAATATTATAAGGTGTGGTGGCCATGAGGCAGTCTTTTTACCCAGCCCTCAAGTACCAGCAGTTTCTTGGACTCTTTGCAGGTGGCTTGGACTGACACCCAGTCTAGTAGGAGAAATTGAGTACTGCAGATGCTGGAAATTAGAGTCAGGAGTGTAGTGCTGGAAAAGCACAGCAGCTCAGGCAGCATTGAGGAGCAGGAAAAGCGACGTTTTGGGCAAAAGCCCTTCATCAGGAATCCAGTCTAGCATCCTTCTCCCCACCCCGGGACTGTAAACAGAAGAGTAGGTAACCATTTGTAAGTACGGTTTGGCTTGATTCTATGCCCCAGATCTGAGAACGAAATATTTATAAAAGAATGTAATTGTGACAATCTTGCCCAAATAAATCAGCATCTGAAAACAGTTTGAAATTGTTAATTGTAATTCATTAAAGTAGAAGCATTCTGAATTTACCATTTGGTTATACTCTGTGACTAAATGCAATTCATTGACTTTGATGAACTTGGTAAGTTTGTCTTTCTCAAGTGTACTGCCATTTGCAATTTTGAAGTCCAAACGTTCTTCTTCAAACTGTAACGCAAAGGTGCATATAATAACTCATGATCTTCACTTTTATAACTGTGTTAATGACCCCATTAACTCACCCTACACATCGGCATACACATTAGATTACATACAAAAATGTCGACTTCATTTTTTTGGTTCCAAAGATGATATATCTCTACTAAAATATTGTACAACAAACACAGAAGGCCATATAGGCTGGGTCAGTGAGTATATTCAAGCAAGACATTGAAACATTTTTACACATTAAAGGGATAAAAGGTTATGAGGGAAAGCAAGAAAACACCGTTGAGTTAGAGAATCAACCATGATCTTATTGGTGAAGCAGGCTCAAAGGCCAAATGGCCTACACCTGTTCCTAGTTTCTATATTTCTAAAGTTTTACATTTTGTTTTCTTTTCAATATTTCTGAGCATGTCTGCCCTTCTGATCAAGAAGGCCAGAAGGCTTGCATTTATCATAAGTACAATTTCAGTTTGCGACACTGATTCACAATGCTGGTGGCACAAGCATGTTTTCAGTGGTGCAGTGCTAAGCAGTAAAGTAGCACCAGCAGCAGCCAGATGTACCAGTTGCCAACAATTCAATCTGCATGTCAAGGTCTGCAGGTCAATATTTAAAACATTGCACTATCAGTACTAATGCAAGATTAAACAGTGCACTACCTCTATATGTTCCAGATATATCCATTGATATGATACATACCTTTCTGAACAGAATTACTGTGTCTGTAGAGATGCCATATTTAACAAAATGCTTTGCACTATTTGTGACACCAAATGGAATATCAGGAATATCCTTTGCAGTTTCATAAAAAGTTTTAGTGTTATTTTCTTTAAGATCCTGTTAAAAAGCAATGTAAGTTCAATATTGTTTAAAAAAAAAGCATTTGTTTGGAATATAAAGGAAAATCTATTACAAAAGCTGAAAAATTGATAAAGAATTTTTCTGATCACACCAGCAATATTAAATATCACACAACACCAGGTTATAGTCCAACAGGTTTAATTGGAAACACACTGGCTTTCCATCTAAGGGGTGGTCCAGTCCAACACCGGCATCTCCAAATCATGACCAGTCATTGGTAAGTTGTGTTCTTGAACCACTGCAGTCCATGTGTACAGACATCCACAGTATTCTCAGGAAAGGAATTGAGGATTTTGACCTAGCAACAATGAAGGAATCACTGAAGGGACAAGATTGTTTACCCTTTTCACTAAGATCCCAGATGCCTTCTAGATGGTTGTTTGTATTTGCAGACATCTTTAACCTCTCCTTGCCACAATCTGTGTCCCGAATTGCTTCAAGAAGATCACCATCATCCTGGTACCAAAGAAAACACATGCAACATGCCACAAAGTTACTGTCCGGTGGCTCTGATCTCCATTATTATGAAGTGCTTTTGAGAGGCTAGTCTCCCAGAGAGGACTCTACTCTCCCAGCCTGCTTCAATCTCTTGCAATTTGCCTATTGGCACAACAAATCCATATTTGACACCATTTCTCTAGCTCTACACTCATCCCTGGAACATCTGGATAATAAGGATACCTATATCAGGCTTCTACTAATTAACTAATTAACTACAGCTTCATCTTCAACATTATAATCCCAATCAAACTAATCTCTGAATTCCGAGACCTAGATCTTGGCTTTGTCCTCTGCAACTGGATCCACATCTTCCTGACCTATAGACTGCAATCAATGAAGATAGACAACTGCACCTCCTCCACAATAATCCTCAACCCCAGTGCCTAGCAAGGATGCATACTCAGTCCCTATTGTACTCCCTGTACATCCACAACTGTGTGGGCAGATGTTGTCTGAACGCCATCTACACGTTTGCTGACGACATCACTGATGTAGACTGGATATTAAACAATGATGAGACAGAATACAGAAATGAGATAGAATGCTTGGTGTCATGGTGCAAAAATAGCAATCTCTCCCTTAATGTCAGTGGAAATAAAGAGGTGATCATCGATTTCAGGAAGAAAGGAGGAGGACACATTACCATCTATATCAACTGAGCTGAGGTGGAGACGGTCGAGAGCCTCCAGTTCCTAGGAGTGACGAAAAACAACGATCTGTCCTGGACCACCCCTTAGATGCAAAAGGCAAGAAGGCACAGCAACACTTGTTCTTCCTCAGGCGGCTAAGGAAATTCAGCATGTCAATAAGGACCCTCACCAACGTTTACTGATGCACCATACAAAGCATTCTATCTGGGTTTATCACAGCTTGGTATGGAAAACTGCTCTGCACAGGACTGTAAGAAACTAAAAAAAGTTGTGAACACAGTCCAGACCTTCACGCAAGCCAACCACCCACCCATGGACTCCATTTACACTTCTCATTGCCACGGAAAAACAGCCAACATCATCAAAGACCCCTCCCACCCTGGTTATGATCTCTTCTAACCTCTTCCATCAGGCAGGAGATGCAAAAGCTTAAACACATGTACCAACAGGTTCAAGAACAGCTTCTTCCCTGCTGTTATTAGATGTCTGAATGGACCTCTCAGATTTCAAATCTAATACTGATCTTTCTTTTATACATCTCCTGTGCAACCGTAACTTTGTATACTTCGCTCTGTTCAATCACCCTATGTTCTGTGTATCCTTGTGTGTTATGATCTGCCTGTACTGCACACAAAACAAAACATTTTTAACTGTACTTAGGAACATGTGACAACAATAAATCAAATCAAATGTTGTTTCTGTATTGTATTTCTACAATTTGCAGAACAACATATTGTGAAAATTAAATTGGTCCACCCAAGTTTAAATAGTGGGCGTCATTTGTAGGCCTGCAACAGCAATTACTGGGCTGTTTTGTTATGGTATTAAACATCTTGCTTCATTTTTCTTAAATGTCTCAAAATCCAAGCACATACTTAGAAGTAGAAATACCTCAAATATAAGTTCCTATTATGGAGGTGAATTCAGCAGCCATTTTATAAACAGACTTGATGCACGTCCAGTGAAATTAGACATCGTATTACCTTGATGGAAGAATATTTTTTGAACATTGGGCTGTGCTCTTCAACATCTGCAGGAAGTCTAAAGATTTCCATAACGCCGAAAGTCACTCATAGGAATATAGTGATGGAGAAAACATTGGCCTAACCATTTAATGATATCAGGACTGACTGGTACCTCAATTTCATTTATCTATATTTATTTTATATTATTTTCCACCCTTACTTATCAAAAGCCAACAGATGTAATTTTTGGAAATCCTAATTGCCCCAGAATTAATGACTTGAGAGAGAAAATTCCAGACTTGTACAATCTTTTTTGTAGTCAAGTGTCTGTATTCCAGTACAGTCTAGTTGCACAGCTCCCCTCATTCTGGACTCCTTCATCAGAGGAAATGCAGCTATCAGGTCATGTGAAATTTGGCAATTAAATTAATTTTAACAATTCATCACAAAATAAAAGCTAGAAATTTTTTTGTTAAATATCAACTAAAAACAGATCTGATTTTAATGTCTCATGTAAACTCGTAATTCATTGCTTTTGGCACTGTTTTTTTCTTGGTCTGGGGATGGTGGTTCACAGCATATTGTCAATGTTTACTGCAATGATCACTCTTACTGACCACAACTTCAGAATGTCAGGCATGCTCAACATCAAAATCCTTAAGTTGCAGCCTGTTCACTCAGGATTCTGTCACAGGCCTCACGCCCAACTCAGAGATAGTCATCACAATTTCAATGTGAAGATCAACTTTCCTGCTTCTGCTTTGTCTTTTGAAAACCTTCAAAAAAGGTACACCTTGTTCAGTGAGGTCTAACTGGGACCTTTGCAGTGAGGTGATTAATAAGAATGCTGTAGACAGTTGCAGGTACCACTACAAAGTGATAGAGATAAAGTTCTTGCCACAGAGAATGCCAAATCTCTCAGTGAGATACATTTCATGAGATGAGTAGCAAATGTTCTTTCTTTGCTGTTGACCACAAAATCCATGTCAAAATGTTTACTTACAATAGAAAGCTATTTCATGTAAACAAACACACTCACCTCCATTTGCCATCTTCTTTCTTCTTTCTCTTGTCATTTTTTTTCTGTTTTTAGATGATCTCTGTTGTGTTTTTCATCAATTGCTCTCAATGTATTTATTTTACTTTTGTTCTTTGTTGCTTTTTCTCCTCTTTCTGTCTGATTTGCACTTGCCTAGTCCTATGTCTAATGTTGTTTCTTTCTCTTTTTAAAATTTATACACAGGTTGTGGATGGCACTGGCTAAGCCAACATTTATGTCCATTCCTAAATGCCCAGAGGGCAGTTGAGAGTCCACCATATTGCTGTGGGTCTGGGGTCACATGTAAATTAGAGCAGGGAATGACAGGTAAGGTACTTCCCTAAAGCCAGTTGGATTTTTCCAACAATCAACATGGTCACCATTAAACTCTTATTTCCAGATCCTTATTAAATGTGCCATGATGGGATTCAAACCTCGGCCTGAGAACATTACCTGGATCCCTAGCTTATCAGTCTACAGATTATACTACACCATCGCCTTCCCCAATTCCCCCAGTTGGCAATATCTTTAGAGAGAAAATTCAAAACTTTTGCTCTTTCTGTCAGTTTTTTGTTTTCATTTTTCCAATCTTCAAGCATGCAATTGCCTTCACTCCTTATTCCCCTACTTTGAGTTTTAATTTCTACTAATTGGGAGTTCCTCAATTCTTTCTCTTGAACCATAACCTCCTTTAATACCTGGAGTTCTGTCATTCCCCATGCTGCCTCCCAGCAGTAACGACATGTCTACTTTTGATCTTCCAGGCCAACCACTAGTTGCAAATAATTTCTTTGTTGTATTAATGATGCAAATAATTTCCAGCAATTCTACATCGTGTCACAAATCACAAATAGATTTTAATTATAGCATTCTATCATGACTAGAAGTGACTTAAATTTGCCAAAGTTACTGGCACATTGCATCACAGAGAAATTTTCAATCCATGAATTTTTGAGGACATTATTTAAATATGTCATAGGCATATGGAAATTATGATGTGGAGGTGCCAGAGTTGACCTGGGCTGGACAACATCAGAAGTCACACAACACCAAGTAATAGTTCAATAGATTTATTGGAATCACAAGGTGATGAAGGAGCAGCACTCTGAAAGCTTGTGATCTAAAATACATCTGTTTTTAGGCTATAACCTGGTGTTGTGAATATGAACATTACACAAGGAGGGTTCAACAATCATTTTTTTTCAGGTTTTGATCAAATTAGCAGCTACAAATGGTTAACAAATATGTAGATGCTTTTTAAATGATTAAATAAGCCAAAAGAAAATTATAGCATACAGTTTGATAGCTTCGATTTAAGTGATAAATGGGGGTTACCTTAAAGAAACCAACAACCACTACATCTTCAGAGGCAATAAAGGTTTCAAAATGAGTTATATTGAGCAGACGTGTAGCACTTGGACCGATCCTTCTCCTTAACCAGGTAATAATGGAAGATGCAGTTCTAACTCCTGGAAGAAAAGATTTCAAATTAATGGACATTGATTTTTAATCTTACAAAGATGAGAAAGCATTTGTGCAATTTCAAATTTTGAAACTAAGGCTGTGTCATGTTGTAAAGCATTTTTCAGTTGGATTCAAGTTTCCCAGAGTAACAGGGATGCTGTGCTGTGTGTTGGGAGGACAGTTTAACTGGAGGCTAGTGCTCAACAGCAGTCCAGGTGACAGAGGACAGAGGTGGGCCTACAATCGCTCCCTGCTGACCTGGGTGTGTGTTCAATGAAAAAGTTAAAGGATTTCCTTTCCTGCTTTTTCTTTCTATTTTTAATTCACATTGTTCAAAAGATCCCTGAAAGAGCACCTTCATGATGAAGTTCCCTTTTAGTTCCTTACAGCAGCCATTGATTGGCATTCCAGTTTTGAGATCCCACCTCTCACTCTTACTTTAACTGGGAAACTGTCTCCATGCCAAGTGTCTGGTTAGCTTCTGGAGTGGGTGCAGGACCTGGAAACAGAGCCAACTCCTATTTCCCAGGCCCACAGTGAAACTCACAGCCCATAGGTTGTACTATTCTGGAATAGATGTCTTTCAGCTCATTATAGAACAAAGTTATATTTCAATAATAATTGAATACTGTGGTTCTTTGGTAACATAATCTGAGATTTATTATACAATATACAGAGTATTAGAAGCTTTGAAGAGCATTCCAAATTTGCAATTAAGGCAGGCCATTTAGTCAACTCAGTCTATGTCAGTGTTTATGCTCCAAATGTGCCTCCTCCTACAACTCTTCATATCACCCTGTCAACAAATTTTTATTCTCATGTCATTATCTTCCTTCCCCTGCTGTGTTTCCAAGCATTATAATTCAACCATTCCATGCGGGAGCAAGTTTCTCATTCTCAACACTCCTTGGGTAAAGAAATTTCTCCTGAATTCCTTATTATATTTGCTAGTGACTTATTGTTTGTGGGTCCTAGTTTTGAACACCCCACATAAATTATTAGTTAATTATCTGCACATACAGGATTAGTTATTGAGAATTTTTACAGACCATTTGTTCTCATTCTTTAAGATAGTATTGTTTCTTCATTTTTGAATGAGAAAGTAAAACTTTAAAATGTCTGTCCTCCCACTGCTCTGTTCAAAGGAGAACTGGATTGTTTATTGTCACTTTGACCCAGTCTACAAATGGCACCTAAAGCAAATTAACTATTTATTGTTTTAACTATGGGATCCTGCTGTGTAATAATTGGTCTATTAGCCTCCTTTACAACAGTGAGTACTCAGGACAATGACACATTGTGTGCACTAAGATGCTACAAAACAAAGTTCATTTTTTCTTTGTATTGATGGAGTGAGAAAAATTACATATCTTAATTTAAAAAGAGTCCCCTGTAATTTAGCATAGAATAAGGGAAAGGGAAAAAGAGTTCACTGGAAGAATGTCTGAGTGTTTGTTCCTCAATAGCAACCTGTACAAGTCAGAGGGCTTTTTCTGTCTCCTTTTATGAAAAATTTCAGAACCGGATAATCTTGAGTTCCAAATTCTTTTGCAAGATCTTTTTCCACTGAGACATCAACCTTGCAGAGTTTAACCTGTTTCTCACTCTTGAGTTGTTCTGCAGCCTTCTCAAATTCAGTCAGCAAAGCAAGTGAAGCCCCAGACAAGGGGGCATCTGAAACATAAAGCAAGGGAAGACCATGAAAGAAGAAGCATTAACACACAACACTTCCCCATTTTGTTATAAAATGAAATATATTGCATTGTTTCTTGGAAACCATATTTCATTAATACGTTGAATTCCACACAGGGTTTTTTTTATGCACACATGAATTATTCTTTTTAGAGCATAATTAAGTTACTGTAAAGGTTCTTTGATTCTCTAGAATACTTCCCCAGCAAATCATTGTATATTCTCTTTGCAGAAATGTTAATCTATTTGATCAAAGCCTAGTCAGCAGTAGTTTTCTCTATGTGGGCAATAATGAGGTTACAGCGATTGGTTCACATGCTTTCATCCCTCATGAAATAATTCTTTGTATAGCAGATCATGTGACAATTCTTTTGTAAAAACTACCTAGTCAGAATGTCAAGAAGTCCTTACAAAATTTTTAATGTTTTATTTTCTGATTGGTATGAAGTACAACTTGGTAATATAATGGTGGCACGGTGGCACTGTGGTTAGCACTGCCGCCTCACAGCGCCAGAGACCTGGGTTCAATTTCTGCCTCAGGCAACTGTCTGTGTGGAGTTTGCACATTCTCCCTGTATCTGCGTGGGTTTCCTTCGGGTTTCCACCCACAGTCTAAAAATGTGCGGGTTAGGTGATTTGGCCATGCCAAATTGCCTGTAGTGTTAGTTGGTAAATTTAGGGGAATGGGTCTGGGTGGGTTGCTCTTCAGAGGGTCGGTGTGGACTTGTTGGGCCAAAGGGCCTGTTTCCACACTATAAGAAATCTAATACTCCTGTGTTTTCTTTATTCTCATATGGATTGGCATCATGCATTTATGTGCTTTACTTCTTCTGGTAGAAGTATTCACAGGCCCTCTCATTTTGCCAACTGTTTACCAATAGTTGATTTGTTGTGCTAAAACTGTTTGTCTCCAGTCTAAGTCACAGCCTTGTTCCAGATACAGATGCCAAGCTAAAACCCAAAGGAAAGCTGAGAGTATTGTTGCAATGAAAAACATGTTGCCAAAGCTATTAGCTTTCTGCTCATCGGACAAGTGCAAGGATATCAAATTCCAAACCATTGCCAAAGGAAAATTAACTAAATTACCCTGGAAAGACAAAGCATTTCAAACTTTTCAGCAGACTATTTCATGCTGCTATCGTGCAGTGAACATGTGAATGGTACTTTCCATTAACACCATGCTGCTTCAGTCCACAAGATGTTCTGCAAACCACACAACTGAGTAACATTATGGATAAAATCAATGGCCCTGTGATGTCACGGATAGAGGCAATATATACCGATTGAATCAAACTGCATTTTCCTTCAGTTTTAACTAATAGGCAGAATACAAACTAGTCAATCAGCTCACACATGGAGGCGATTTCATGACTTTTCAGCACTTGCTACTCATAACTACACAACAATTAATTTAACAAAAACAGAAATTGCTGAAAGGGTCAAGAAGTGTTGCTGGACCTGAAATATTAACTCTACTTTCCCTCCACAGATGCTGAGTTGTCCCAACAATTTCTGTTTTTGTTTCTGGTTTTCAGCATCGACAGTTATTTTTTTTTAACCAATTTAAGAAAATCAGTTGAGCTTGTAACGTGACAAAAACAGAAATTGCTGGCAAAACTCAACTGGTCTGGCAGCATTGCGTGGAGGAAGCACAGCTAACATTTCAAGTTTGGTAAATTCAGTTTTGATGAGTCACCAAACTCGAAATATTAACTCTGCTTTCTCCACACAGATGGTGCCAGACTACTGAGTTTTGCCAGCAGTTTCTGCTTTCATTTCTGATCTCCAGCATCCACAGTTTATTTGTTTTATTTTTGGGCTTGTAATGTGGTTCATTTATGCTTTCTAGAAGCAATAGTCAATTCATTCTCTGAAAGCAACTATCAGAGAGGTGGGGGATTCTATAGTACACCTTGCTTTCCCCATGGCAATGCCTGAGTCAATCAAAGTCAATCTGCAAATCAGTCAATACCTGCTTCTCCATTTTTAAGGGAAGTATGCAAAAACAATCAAACCAATGCATAGCCACTAGCTTTTGTACAGTTATCTATTTCTTTAGTCCCAGGATACTTATGCTGAGTCAGTGCTTTCCTTTCCTGCAGATCACCACTTTGTTGGGATGCACTAGGATGAGAGTTTGATGATGACAATGAGAAAATGAACACAGACTAAATCGGCATCTTTTGAACTGTGATGAGATGGAGAAAGATGAAGATGTTATTGATGGACTGGAACATGGTACAGATAATCCCTGTTTTCCAGTTCTCAGGGGTTGAAAATTCCAAAGATTGACAACCCTCTCCGAGAAGAAATTTTTCCAAATCCTTGATTTATTTTGAAATTTATTTTGAAACTGTGTCCCCTGTTTCCAGATGCCCCCTTGAGGGGAATCATTCTTTCAGTGTCTACCATGTCAAGCTCCCAAAAAAGCCTTATGTTTTAATAAAATCATTTTGTATTCTTTTAAATCATACGTCATATTAGTGTTGTTTAATATTGGCATTGCAGTAAACAGTATTGTTTTGTTATCATTGTCAATTGTATTGTATTGGTATTGCATGATATTGATGTATCAAATTGTATTGAATTACTGTTGGATTGGACAGAATTGTCATATATCAAGCACCTGCTGATTGCACTTTGTTGCCATCTTCTGGGTCAAGGGGCAATGCACAATAATCCCTTTGGCAATAAATAAATGGCAGACTTTAATGACCAGCCTGCTCCCTAATGGGTGGCAGGAATGTAATATAATAAGACACTTGGAATAGATTCTCTGTTGTCTTCCTTACATCCTTACCTGATATGGGAAGTACCAAGGTCTACCTTAACATTTGGAGGCCATTGGAGGCTCTGAAATTGAATAGATCCACAAAAATAATGGATCAATGGCACTTGTGAAAATAGCAACATAAAAATTGTGGGGCACATTGATCTTCATATAGACTGGACCAATCAAATTGTTGAGGATGATTTAGAAGAAGAATTTGCATGTCTTGTGTAAATTTCCTGGAGTAAGACATTGTGGAACTAACTTGAGATCAAGTTATTTTAGGTCTGCAATTGTGTATTGAGGCAGGGATAATTAGTGATATCGTTGTAAAAATTTATGGTGAATAATGATCATAAGACAGTTGACTTTTGTTAAGCTTGAGAGAGACAGATTCCAATCACAAGTAAGAATCTTAAATTTAAACAAAGTGGCATTTATGTAAGGAGTGAACTGGCAAAGGTGAATTAGAAAAATGGACCATAAGAACAGTTGTAGGCCATTTAGCCCATCAAACCTGACCCACCATTTAGTACGAGTATGGCTGATTGAATACTTCTATTCCTTTTAACCACACCATTCTCAAAACTCTTTATGACATTGATGATCAAACATTTATCAACATCTACTTTAAACATCTATGAAGATTGAATTCTACAGTTCATTTGTGTAGAGAATTCCAAGTATTCACCACCCACTGAGTAAAACCATTTCTCTTCATCATTGGTCGAAATTACACCCTCTGGTGCTAGACTTCTCAACCAGGGGAAACATTTTACCTGCATCTACCCTGTCTATCTGTTTCTGCATTTTGAAAGTTTCAATTAGATCACTTCTTATTCTTCCAAACTCTACAGAACACAGGCCCAGCTTTCTTTTAGAAGGTAGTCCCACCATCCTGGGAAAAAGTGTCGTGAATTTTCATTGTGTTACATCTATGGCAATAGTGTGTTACATATACACACATAAAAATGTGTGGTTGCAAATAAACAGTGGGAAACATTTAAAGAAACATTTTAAAATGTTCAACAAAGATACTACCCATTGAAAAACAATGATCAGCAAGAAAAATCCATCCAGAGCTTAAATTGGAAGTTGAGGATCAAATTAGGTTAAAAGCACAGGTTTAGAGGGTTGCAAAGAATGATATTCAGTCTAAGGATTTACCGTGTTTTAGAAACTCGCAAAGGGCGACCAATGAGTTGATGAAAACTAGCCAGGAGTAAGAGACAGCTTGAAAAAGCATTCGCGAATGCTGTATATGAAAAATGAAGATCGTAGCTGAAGTAAATGGTGGAAACAAAGACAGGAAAATGAGGAAGTGACAGAGAATCTCAGCAAATATTGTCTCTGTCCTTCACAGCAGAAGCCACAGTTGCATCCCAGAAATAGAGGCTAACTCGGGTGCTAAAAAGAATGAGGAAATTAGCATTGTGAAAAACCACACTTTTGCTATAAATTCTGTGTCCTACGATCCTATTCTCCACAACCACCTGATGAAGGAGAAGCGCTCTGAAAGCTAGTGCTTCCAAATAAACCTGTTGGACTATAATCTGGTGTTGTGTGATTTTTAACTTTGTCCATCCCAGTCCAACACTGGCTCCTCCACATTGAAATTAACATTAGCAGAGAAAATGTGCTGGAAAATCTTGTGAGTAAATCAAACAAGTCCTGAGAAACCGATAACCTACAGTCTATGGTTTTGAAGAGACAGCTGTAGAGATCATTGATGCTCTGGCATGTTTTCCAGAACTTCCTAGAAAATTAGAAGATGGCACGGAGTGCACCCCCTTCTAAAGGAGGGAGAGGTATAACAGAGAAGTAGAAGTCAGTTGATATCTGTTGTCAGGAAAATGTTAAAATATATTCTTAAGATAGCTTTGGCAATGACTAGTAAATTAAAGAATGATCAGAATAAAGTCAACATAGTTCTACAAAAGCAAAATGACATCTGGCAATTTATTGGACTTCTTTGAGGATGTAACTAGCAGCTTAAATAAAGGGATCCAGTTTATGTCGTATACTTGGATTTCCACATTTGACAAGGTGTCACACAGAAATCTGATAACATAAGGACTCGGGCGTTGGTGTTAATGTATTGTCACATAACCGTATGAGCTACAGCTAAGTGAGCTCCAGGCACAGATTCAAATTGGAGATTATGATATAGCAACTGTTACTGGAACATAACTGCAGGGAGGTCAGGACTGGGAACTAAATGTGCCAAGTTATAAGGTTCAGAGGATGAATAAAGAAAATGGCCAGGGAGGTGAAGTCACCTTACTGATTAGAAACAAAAGCACTTCAGTGCTAAGAGTGGATATAATGAAGAGAAAGCATCCAGGTAGCAGCTCTGGAACGCAAGATTATATAATTGCAGAAAATAGGCAAGTGTTTTGCAATGGCAGAGGTTTAGTAATGAGGGATTTAAATTTTAAAAGAAATTGGGAGAGGAAGAAAGCACATCAGAAAAGTGGTGGATGTTTGGAGTGTGTCCGGGATAGTTTCCTACAGCAATATTTCTTAAATGAAATAAGGGGACATCAATATTGGATTTCATAATGAGCCAAATTTAGTTGGTAATCCAACTAGAGAACAGAACTTGATCTAGTTCAATGTGTTGTCTGAACCGAAAAGCACAAATCAGCTATTAGAATTTTAGATTTAGGGAAGGCGGATTTTACTGTGATGAGACAGATAATGTCCATAATAAACAGGAAAAATTTGCTCATGAGTAACACAACTGAAGAACAGTGGAGGATGTTAAAAGAAACATTAATGCAATACAGAACAAGCTTATATCCCTGAGAGGGAAACGTTCCACTTCATAGAAAAAAAACAGTCATGGATGACTGAAGAGATAAGGAACATCATAAAACTAAAAGAAAGGGTTTACAAAAATATGAAAAGCAGCACAATCCAGCCGAATGAGAAAGATGCAAAAATACAACTAGCCACAAAGCAGCTTGTAAGAGCTACTAAAGGGGATTATGAAAGGGAACTTGCAAGGGTTATCAAAATCAATAAGAAAAAATTTTATATTACATTACCGGAAAGTGGGTGGTCAGAACAATGCTGGCCCACTAAAGGCTAAAGTGGAGGTATTGCCAATAACTATGGATGGATAATTGGTTAAGTGGCAGGAAACAGAAACTAGAAGTAATGGGCAGGTACTTAAAATAGCAGGATATGACCAGTGGTGTCCCAGAAGAATCTGTGTAAGTCCCTCAATTATTCACATTATTTATTAACAACTTGGACAATAGCATAGAAAGTGATATATCCAAATGTGCTGATGACACAAAGTTAGGTGGCATTTTAGACAGAGTAGATGGTAGCTTAAAATTACAGAGGGATATTGATAGATCAGATGAATGAGTCAAACTGTGGCAGGTAGGGTTCAATGTAATCAAGAGTAAAGTTATCCTTTTTGGACTGAAAAAGAATAGATCAGGGTACTTTCAGATGGTATGAAAATAAATACAGTGCATGTCCAAAAAGACTTGGGGTGTTCGAGTGCATAGATCTTGAAAATGCTATGAACAGATGCAGAAAATAATCAAAAAAGCTAATATATCCAGAGGGCTTTACATCTAGACAACTGAAGTAGAAGGGTGTGGAAGTTGTGGTGCAGTTCCACAAAGCTCTGGTTTTATAGTACTTTGTAGTACTGTGAGCAGATGTGGGCACCACACCTCAGGAAGGATATATTGGCCTTGGGGGCAATAAAACGGATTTCAGGGGTTAAGTTATAAGACCATAAGACCATAAGACATAGGAGTGGAAGTAAGGCCATTCGGCCCATCCAGTCCACTCCGCCATTCAATCATGGTTGATGGGCATTTCAACTCCACTTACCTGCATTCTCCCCATAGCCCTTAATTCCTTGTGACATCAAGAATTTATCAATCTCTGCCTTGAAGACATTTAGCGTCTTGGCCTCCACTGCAGTATGCGGCAATGAATTCCACAGGCCCACCACTCTCTGGCTGAAGAAATGTCTCCGCATTTCTGTTCTAATTCTAAGGCTGTGTCTACGGGTCCTAGTCTCCTCACCTAACGGAAACAATTTCCTAGAATCCACCCTTTCCAAGTCATGTATTATCTTGTAAGTTCCTATTAGATCTCCCCTTAATCTTCTAAACTCCAAAGAATGTAATCCCAGGATCCTCAGCCGCTCCTCATATGTTAGACCTACCATTCCAGGGATCATCCGTGTGAATCTCCACTGGACACGCTCCAGTGCCACTATGTCCTTCCAGAGGTGTGGGGACCAAAACTGGACACAGTACTCTAAATGGGGCCTAACCAGAGCTTTATAAAGTCTCAGTAGGACAATGGTGCTTTTATATGCCAACCCTCTTGAGATAAATGACAACATTGCATTCACTTTCTTAACCATGGATTCAACCTGCATGTTTACCTTTAGAGAATCCTCGACTAGCACTCCCAGATCCCTTTGTACTTTGGCTTTATGAATTTTCTCACCATTTAGAAAGTTGTCCATGCTTGTATTCTTTTTTCCAAAGTGCAAGACCTCGCATTTGCTCACATTGAATTCTATCAGCCACTTCCTGGACCACTCTCCCAAATTGTCTAGATCCTTCTGCAGCCTCCCCACTTCCTCAGTACTACCTGCCTGTCCACCTAACTTCATATCATCAGCAA